>NC_143048.1:27099166-27408333 GCF_057628025.1 Oncorhynchus mykiss
TGTGCGTTCCTGGTGTAACTCGGGCAGTTGTTGTTGCCATGCTGTACCTGTCCCGCAGCTGTGATGTTCGGATGTACTGATCCTGTGCAGGTGTTGTTACAAGTGGTCTGTCACTGCGAAGATGATCAGCTGTCCTTCCTGTAGCGCTGTCTTATGCATCTCACAGTACGGATATTGCAATTTATTGCCCTGGCCACATCTGCAGTCCTCATGCCTCCTTGCAGCATGCCTATGACACGTTCACGCAGATGAGCAGGGACCCTGGGCATCTTTCTTTTGGTGTTTTTCAGAATCAGTAGAAAGGCCTCTTTAGTGTCCTAAGTTTTCATAATGGTGACTTTAATTGCTTGTTTATGGTTCATTGAACAAGCATGGGAAACAGTGTTTAAATCCTTTACAATGAAGATCTGTGACGTTATTTGGATTTTTACAAATTATCTTTGAAAGACAGGGTCCTGAAAAAGGGAGTTTATATCAGTAGTTCACAAACTTTTTCCCACGGTGCCCCCTTTGCAGAATTGGAGAACATTGGGGAATATCCCTATCCCCCAACAATGTCTGTGGTCTTAAAAAACTAAATAAAGAAAATGTTAGCGGACATGGGCTAGTTGATCTGGACATTTCTGACAAGTTATAAATAGCTCTCTAAGGTATGCAATGACTAATATGACAAGAGGAACTGATGATTCACTACCCAATTTCGAAATTGCACCTTGTGCATTCTACTATTACAACATTCAAGAGTAAGTTTAATGCCAGACTGAGTTCCTTAATTGAAAAAAAAGGTTGGGAACCACTGTTCTATGCAATATGTGTAGCTAATCAGTATGTTGAGGCAGGAGATTTTGAATGAATGAATGAATAATCGGGTTGTTCCTATAATGACTTATAGTTAAGTGTAATAAGGTGTGGCGGGTTTAATCCATATTGAAATTTAACTGATTTTAAGGGCAATAGGACACTTGGAACGAGGTCAATTGCTTGTCTGTTATCATACTTTTTGTTTTACTATTGGGCTCCCTGCCACAGCTCTTGAATATAGAGGTAGAGTTTATAGCAATGGATATGATACAGCTATTACGTGCACCAGGTCTTGTAGTTAGTTCTACTATGTCTCTGTACCCATCAGTAGTAAGTTCTCATTTGTCACCCTTCTTTGGCAGACATGGTTGCTATTGTGACGGAAATCCTGAAACAGGATGCATCAATCAATCTTTACATGTTCCACGGAGGAACTAATTTTGGCTTCATGAACGGGGCTTTTGCAATTGCCACGCCCATGCCTAAGCCAATGGTAACAAGCTATGGTAAGTTCTATTTAGATCTTTGTTTTAAAATCAATATGTTCTCATAGTTTACCTTGTTATTTCTCTTCATTGAAACATATCTCTGATAAGGATTGTACACCAGCCAGTTGTGCAGGCGGTGTTACAGTAATGCACCGTCAATGTACTGTTTGTAAAGGCCAGTAGATGGTGCTGTCACTCCTCAACAGTGCTTGACCTCAGGCTGCATTTTAGCACTCGATGCATAATTAATTCATCAGCTAATAAAATGCATGGGAAATGTAAATGAAAGACTGCATGATGGGTTTTATATCCTGTTTGGGACTGTTGAAATTGTAACAACCTCGCTACTCAGGAGAATGACATTGATGTCAAACACAGTAACAGTGGCACATTGGCACCTGCTCTTTGACCTTCAAGTTTATCAGTAGTCTGTATTTGCATTTTATTTTCTCCACTGCCTCTTACCTCCATCCAAACTCCTGCAGCCGTATCTGTCAAGATAACCACAAAATATGTCTCCTGCTGGCTAAGATGTTTGAAAGGAGCAGAGTGAAACTCATCGGACACGGGAGGAGGTATCCCCGCCTCTCGCTCCTCGTGCCTCTTGCTGTTCTGATAGTAGCATTATCTTTTCAGATTACGATGCTCCGTTATCTGAGGCAGGGGATTACACCACCAAGTACACTCTTCTGAGGAATGTATTGAGCCGCTATCACAGTGAGTGTCGCCGTGAGGGGCTCTTTGTATCATTCTCCAAAGTCACTTAATAAGACCCTATGGGGAACATTGAGCCTGTCTTGCCCAATCAGAGATGAGTGTGTGAGATTGATGCTGGGTATGGTGAACTACAGGAGCGTTTCTAAAACTCCCCTCCCCCCTCCTGGGTGCATGTTTTTGTTTTTTTGCCCTAGCACTACAAAGCTGATTCAAATAACCAACTCATCATCAAGCGGGGGGGGGGGGGGGGACACACACCCAGGAACGAGTTTGAGATACCCTGGACTACAGTACAGCAGGGATAGGAGGGGACATCAGATTAGGTACACGCCCCACCTCCCACCCCTCAAACATACAGTCAGAGCAATCTTGCATTTATCCAGCCTCCCGGTAAACTAAGATCTTCAGGGCTATCTTAACATGTTTCATCCTTACGTTGTGCAGTATGTTGAACAATGAGCATTGACCTGGATGAGAGTGGTCACTAAAGCGTGCATCTATGTTCTATTCAGCACCACATGACCTAATTCTGTGTTTAGATCCAACTTGATATATGCTATTGTTTGGCTCTCAGCTCATGAGTTTCATGAGTCATGCATACCCTGTGTAAGTAAGTAGCCTTGCGCAAGCCTTGGCTTTTGCAAGCCGGAATGGTTTATAGGAGCAGGAGCCTTTCTCCTGTTTCTATAGAATGAGGCACCTTAATGTACAGTACAAGTACACCCCCTGGACAGGACGCTAGTCTATCACAGGGCTTTTGGCTCTCAGCTCATATGAGTTTTGTGAGTAATGCGTACCCATAGTCACAGACTAAAACATTATCTCTAATAATTGACCATAAATAGAACGAAAATACTGTCAATTGAATATCTAACACTTGGTTTAATAACATTAAATAAATAGTATTGTTCTTCAAAATGGACAATTGATGCTGTAGTGGTTAAAAGCCAAGGTAATATGATTTGATTATGCATGTGGCAGGCAGTCCAACTTGCACAACATTCTTTAAATTGAGTTCAAATATCAATCCACTGTAGAATCCAATGACATTAAAGTTTCAAGTTTATAAACTACAGCTGATAACTTTGTCAGGCAGCTCACACAATACCAAACAGCAAAAGTGTGAAACAGCAATTTGCTCCATAGAAATACTTGGCTTTTAAACTCTGAATGCCATTTCAGGACTAGGTTATTTTTGCCACCCATTAGCCCCTTTTAGTGGCCCAGATGTTGAACATAGTGGTAGGGGAGCACTTTCCACCAATAACCCTAAGTGGCTGCAGGTTTCTTAGAGTGCTTCAACACCTTAAAGAGGGCTGGAGGACATCTCTTACAGAGCACCAACATTCAGCTCCAACAGTTGGAAAAGGGAGAATGGGTATGATTGTGTGACCTGTACTACCAGCTGGATGCTGCTACTGCTGTCAAGCTCAGATGTTTTCCCAGTAATTATCTTAAAAACCTGGATTATTTCCTGAGTCACAGATGTTTTCCACTTCTGCATTTATCTGGAGTTGTCATTTGTCACATACCACTGTATGCAGAGGTCAAAATTATCATATGAAATGATTGTTGTGACAAAAATAATTATATTTAATTATCTATCAATGACAGTCTGAATAAACAGTTTATTTTCAATATATATATATATATCACACCCTGGCCATAGAGGCTTTTATTCTATATTTTGGTTAGACCAGGGTGTGACCAGGGTGGGCATTCTAGTTTCTTTATTTCTATGTTTTCTGTTTCTATGTTTTGGCCGGGTATGGTTCTCAATCAGGGACAGCTGTCTATCGTAGTCTCTGATTGGGACTCATACTTAGGCAGCCTGTTTTGCCACCTTAGTTGTGGGTAGTTGTCTTTGTTCGTGGCATGTATAGCCCTAGTAAGCGTCATGTTTGTTTTTGTTGGCGACATTTATAATAATGTGAAATGTACGCTCACAACGCTGCACCTTGGTCCGGTCATTTCCCTGACGACGTTCGTGACAATATAACTCCAGCTAGTAGTTAGGTTTGTTAAAATAGAGCCCTAACACAATATAGCGCTATTTATACAGTATTTATATATATATATATATATACACTGCTCAAAAAAATAAAGGGAACACTTAAACAACACAATGTAACTCCAAGTCAATCACACTTCTGTGAAATCAAACTGTCCACTTAGGAAGCAACACTGATTGACAATAAATTTCCCATGCTGTTGTGTAAATGGAATAGACAACAGGTAGAAATTATAGGCAATTAGCAAGACACCCCCAATAAAGGAGTGGTTCTGCAGGTGGGGACCACAGACCACTTCTCAGTTCCTATGCTTCCTGGCTGATGTTTTGGTCACTTTTGAATGCTGGCGGTGCTTTCACTCTAGTGGTAGCATGAGACGGAGTCTACAACCCACACAAGTGGCTCAGGTAGTGCAGCTCATCCAGGATGACACATCAATGCGAGCTGTGGCAAGAAGGTTTGCTGTGTCTGCCAGCGTAGTGTCCAGAGCATGGAGGCGCTACCAGGAGACAGGCCAGTACATCAGGAGACGTGGAGGGCAACAACCCAGCAGCAGGACCGCTACCTCCGCCTTTGTGCAAGGAGGATCAGGAGGAGCACTGCCAGAGCCCTACAAAATTACCTCCAGCAGGCCACAAATGTACATGTGTCTGCTCAAACGGTCAGAAACAGACTCCATGAGGGTGGTATGAGGGCCCAACGTCCACAGGTGGGGGTTGTGCTTACAGCCCAATACCGTGCAGGACGTTTAGCATTTGCCAGAGAACACCAAGATTGGCAAATTCGCCACTGGCGCCTTGTGCTCTTCACAGATGAAAGCAGGTTCACACTGAGCACATGTGACAGACGTGACAGTCTGGAGACGCCGTGGAGAACGTTCTGCTGCCTGCAACATCCTCCAGCATGACCGGTTTGGCGGTGGGTCAGTCATGGTGTGGGGTGGCATTTCTTTGGGTGCCGCACAGCCCTCCATGTGCTCTGAACGTGCTCCTTGGCCAAATATCAAGTTGTGTATTTACGGTCTTTTATGTAGATGATGAATAAACACGGCCCCTCACTGGCCAATCTGAACGTGCTCCTTGGCCAAATATCAAGTTGTGTATTTACGGTCTTTTATGTAGATGATGAATAAACACGGCCCCTCACTGGCCAATCAGAACGTGCTCCTTGGCCAAATATCAAGTTGTGTATTTACGGTCTTTTATGTAGATGATGAATAAACACGGCCCCTCACTGGCCAATCTGAACGTGCTCCTTGGCCAAATATCAAGTTGTGTATTTACGGTCTTTTATGTAGATGATGAATAAACACGGCCCCTCACTGGCCAATCTGAACGTGCTCCTTGGCCAAATATCAAGTTGTGTATTTACGGTCTTTTATGTAGATGATGAATAAACACGGCCCCTCACTGGCCAATCAGAACGTGCTCCTTGGCCAAATATCAAGTTGTGTATTTACGGTCTTTTATGTAGATGATGAATAAACACGGCCCCTCACTGGCCAATCAGAACGTGCTCCTTGGCCAAATATCAAGTTGTGTATTTACGGTCTTTTATGTAGATGATGAATAAACACGGCCCCTCACTGGCCAATCTGAACGTGCTCCTTGGCCAAATATCAAGTTGTGTATTTACGGTCTTTTATGTAGATGATGAATAAACACGGCCCCTCACTGGCCAATCTGAACGTGCTCCTTGGCCAAATATCAAGTTGTGTATTTACGGTCTTTTATGTAGATGATGAATAAACACGGCCCCTCACTGGCCAATCAGAACGTGCTCCTTGGCCAAATATCAAGTTGTGTATTTACGGTCTTTTATGTAGATGATGAATAAACACGGCCCCTCACTGGCCAATCAGAACGTGCTCCTTGGCCAAATATCAAGTTGTGTATTTACGGTCTTTTATGTAGATGATGAATAAACACGGCCCCTCACTGGCCAATCTGAACGTGCTCCTTGGCCAAATATCAAGTTGTGTATTTACGGTCTTTTATGTAGATGATGAATAAACACGGCCCCTCACTGGCCAATCTGAACGTGCTCCTTGGCCAAATATCAAGTTGTGTATTTACGGTCTTTTATGTAGATGATGAATAAACACGGCCCCTCACTGGCCAATCAGAACGTGCTCCTTGGCCAAATATCAAGTTGTGTATTTACGGTCTTTTATGTAGATGATGAATAAACACGGCCCCTCACTGGCCAATCAGAACGTGCTCCTTGGCCAAATATCAAGTTGTGTATTTACGGTCTTTTATGTAGATGATGAATAAACACGGCCCCTCACTGGCCAATCAGAACGTGCTCCTTGGCCAAATATCAAGTTGTGTATTTACGGTCTTTTATGTAGATGATGAATAAACACGGCCCCTCACTGGCCAATCTGAACGTGCTCCTTGGCCAAATATCAAGTTGTGTATTTACGGTCTTTTATGTAGATGATGAATAAACACGGCCCCTCACTGGCCAATCTGAACGTGCTCCTTGGCCAAATATCAAGTTGTGTATTTACGGTCTTTTATGTAGATGATGAATAAACACGGCCCCTCACTGGCCAATCTGAACGTGCTCCTTGGCCAAATATCAAGTTGTGTATTTACGGTCTTTTATGTAGATGATGAATAAACACGGCCCCTCACTGGCCAATCTGAACGTGCTCCTTGGCCAAATATCAAGTTGTGTATTTACGGTCTTTTATGTAGATGATGAATAAACACGGCCCCTCACTGGCCAATCAGAACGTGCTCCTTGGCCAAATATCAAGTTGTGTATTTACGGTCTTTTATGTAGATGATGAATAAACACGGCCCCTCACTGGCCAATCAGAACGTGCTCCTTGGCCAAATATCAAGTTGTGTATTTACGGTCTTTTATGTAGATGATGAATAAACACGGCCCCTCACTGGCCAATCAGAACGTGCTCCTTGGCCAAATATCAAGTTGTGTATTTACGGTCTTTTATGTAGATGATGAATAAACACGGCCCCTCACTGGCCAATCTGAACGTGCTCCTTGGCCAAATATCAAGTTGTGTATTTACGGTCTTTTATGTAGATGATGAATAAACACGGCCCCTCACTGGCCAATCTGAACGTGCTCCTTGGCCAAATATCAAGTTGTGTATTTACGGTCTTTTATGTAGATGATGAATAAACACGGCCCCTCACTGGCCAATCTGAACGTGCTCCTTGGCCAAATATCAAGTTGTGTATTTACGGTCTTTTATGTAGATGATGAATAAACACGGCCCCTCACTGGCCAATCTGAACGTGCTCCTTGGCCAAATATCAAGTTGTGTATTTACGGTCTTTTATGTAGATGATGAATAAACACGGCCCCTCACTGGCCAATCTGAACGTGCTCCTTGGCCAAATATCAAGTTGTGTATTTACGGTCTTTTATGTAGATGATGAATAAACACGGCCCCTCACTGGCCAATCTGAACGTGCTCCTTGGCCAAATATCAAGTTGTGTATTTACGGTCTTTTATGTAGATGATGAATAAACACGGCCCCTCACTGGCCAATCAGAACGTGCTCCTTGGCCAAATATCAAGTTGTGTATTTACGGTCTTTTATGTATTACCTTGGAATCATTTCCAATTCCAATGTTAGTCTGTTATAGTTTGTTAAATGGCTTACAGAAACAACATGTAGAACCAAATACATTAACTTGAACCCATTTGCAGTCCACGTTGTTCTAAGTAATTGCGTGGCTTCAATAGCATTCACACTGATATAGGCTCAGCCTATACTTCATTATTGACAAGGCCTCAAAAGAGAATGAATAATTCAATTCAAATTCTAAACAAAACTTGTTTCAAATAGGTTGTCTCACACTTACAGGCACCATCATTTATAGGGTTTTACGCACATCCAAACTTTTCACAGTAGCTGGACAAAGATCCAATATAAAAAGGGAGAATGTCCACTCACCGTTATACTGCTCCCAAATAGGCCTGTGTTTTATTTACATAAATTGGAACCATTTTACAGATCACATTCACACAGATGTTACTATCAAGGCGAGACCCAAATGCAGACACAGGAGGCAGATGGTTAGAGTCTTACAATGTTTATTTTTCCATAGGGGTAGGCAAGAGAATTGTCGTGGACAGACTAAAAGGTCAAAGCCAGATCAGAGTCCAGGAGGTACAGAGTGGCAGACAGGCTCGTGGTCAAGGCAGGAAGAATGGTAAGGCAGGCGGGTACAAAGTCCAGAAACAGGCAAGGGTCAAAACCGGGAGGACTAGAAAAGGGAGAATGTAAAAAGCAGGAGACCGGGAAAACCACTGGTTGACAAGACGCACTGGCACAGAGAGACAGGAAACAGGGATAAATACACTGGGGAAATAAGCGACACCTGGAGGGGGTGGAGACAGTTACATTGCATGCACGGTGAGGTGAACCATTCTAATACAATTTGTTGGAATAAAATTCAATGAAAAACAAGCAACGTTTAATTTTTTTTTTTAAATGACATGAAATAAATGTAAAATGTAAGGATGTCTTAAAAAGACTGGCATGGCTGTTGAAACAGCCTTTGTTATAGTAGGCCTAATGGAGGGCTTGAGTTTTCAACATATGAAATGGGAAAAAAGCAATTGTTAAAGGTTACAGATAACTTCTGAATATGATGTTCACCGGTATTCACCTGAGGTTCTCATCTCTCGTTTCATGATGGGCATGAAAAGTAGCCTACATCATGCAAGGGGTTTTATGCACGTCCAAAATGGGACCTGCATGGCTAAAACAATGTGGGCCTGTCTACAATGCATAAATACAAATGGAATGTCAGCTCCCTGTTTTACTCATCTCAAACGTTATATTTGAATAAAGGTTTTGGCGATTAAGATTTATTTCCAAACGGTCTCAGGAGCCAAACATGTTATGGACAGTCTTGACTTGCATTTGGCAAGGGGGGAAAGGCCTTAATTGAGAGGAGGGGAGGCTATGCTAGATTTTTAACCAAATAAAACGAAATGGGAGAAAACTTTTAGTTTTTTACGTTTCTAAATACGAAGTACGCAGGCACCAAAAGCACATTAGGCTACTCTTGGTCCATGCGCATATGGGCAGTGTGCTGGATAGGCTGCGTTTCCACTGCCAAAATTCATGCTGTAACCAACTGCGTTACCACTAAAACCAGCTTTTGGTTGGTCTTAAATATCCCTACCAGCCCTGCCTGAAATTAGCACTTTGGATCATGTTCTGATATAAGACTGGTAAATTGCCGAACATGGCGTTAGAGCTAGTAAGCCAATTTCTAGATGACAAAATTGCAAACTAACATGCGTTTGACACTAGCGACAAAAATAGAGCCCTTAGAGTGTATTGATGTTCCTTCAAAACCCTCTGTTCATGTTGGTAAACTCAAAAGTACAGTTTCTATCCACCAAGAGACTCCCACTCCCCCGCATGTTCTATATCTGACTATATCTGTGTAACTCAGGTGAAAAGCTTCCTGAGGTGCCATCCCTCCAGGCCAGGAGAGTGTATGAGCCTGTCATCATTCAGAAGCATCTGTCACTGTGGGAGAGCCTGCAGTTTACTGAGAAGGTGAGCAGCTAGGGCCAAAGTAGCACGCTGTCTGCTGTAACCTGGCCTGGACTGCTTGGTTGTGATGCACAGGACTTGGTTGAATACAAAATCACAAGAATTGATTGTATATCTATCACTAGAATTGAATGCATACAGTATCACTAGAATTAGATGTACACTGTTTGAGACCTCCTTACATGCTCTCTTCATTGTATATTTTCTGGGCAAATGTAGCAGCGTGGCTGGTACTTGCGTAAACCATTAATTATTCACAAGCCATTGCTGTAATTTGCTCCCTTATGAGACGACAATTACTTTCCCACCGTCTAAATCCAGACACTTGTAGAAAGAATGTATTTCATAATTATGGTAATTGGCTTTCTAAAAATGGATCTTGACCTTTATATTATACAGTGCTTTGGAAAGTATTCAGACCCCTTGACTTTTTCCACATTTTTTTTTATGTTACAGCCGTATTCTAAAAGGTATTACATTGTTTTTCCCCCCTCATCAATCTACACACAATACCCCATAATGACAAAGCAAAAATAGTTTTTTTGAAATGTTTGCTAATTTATTAAAAATAAAAAAAATGAAATATCACATTTATATAAGTATTCATATCCTTTACTCAGTACATTGTTGAAGCACCTTTGGTAGCTGTTACAGTATTGAGTCTTCTTGGGTATGTCTCTGCAAGCTTGGCACACCTGTATTTGGGGAGTTTCTCTAATTCTTCTCTGCAGATCCTCTCAAGCTCTGTCAGGTTGGATCGGGAGAAATGCTGTACAGCTATTTTCAGGTCTCCCCCAGCCTGAGTTCCTGAGTGCTCTGGAACAGGTTTTCATCAAGGATCTCTCTGTACTTTGCTATGTTCATCTTTCCCTCAATCCTGACTAGTCTCCCAGTTCCTGCCACTAAAAAACATCCCCACAGCATGATGTTGCCACCACCATGCTTCACCGTAAGGATTGGTGCCAGGTTTTCTGCAGACGTGACGCTTGGAGTTCAGGCCAAAGCGTTCAACCTGGTCAAATCAGACCAGAGAATCTTGTTTCTCTGGTCTGAGAGTGTTTAGCTGCCTTTTGGCAAACTCCAAGCGGGCTGTCATGTGCCTTTTACTGAGCAGTGGCTTCCGTCTAGCCACTCTACCATAAAGGCCTGATTGGTGAAGTGCTGCAGAGATGGTTTTCCTTCTGGAAGGCTTTCCCATCTCCACAGAGGAACTCTAGAGCTCTGTCAGAGTGACCATCGGGTCTTGGTCACCCTCCAGACCAAGGCCCTTCTCCCACGATTGCTGAGTTTGACTGGGCGGCCAGCTCTAGGAAGAGTCTTGGTGGTTCCAAACTTATCCCATTAAGAATGATGGAGGCCACTGTGTTTGTGGGGACCTTCAATGCTGCAGAATATTTTTGGTACCCTTCCCCAGATCTGTGCCTCGACACAATCCTGTCTCCGAGCTCTACGGACAATTCCTTCAACCCCCTGGCTTTGTTTTTGCACTGACATGCACTGTTAACTGCAGAACCTTATATAGACAGGTGTGTGCCTTTCCAAGTCATGTCCAATCAATTGAATTTACCACAGGTGGACTCCAATCAAGTTGTAGAAACAGCTCAAGGATGATCAATGGAAACAGGATGCACCTGAGCTCAATTTCGAGTCTCATAGCAAAGGGTCTGAATACTTATGTAAATAAGGTATATACGTTTTTTATTTGTAATACATTTGCAAAAATGTCAACAAAAAAAAACTGTTCACTTTGTCGTTATTGGGTATTATATTTAGATTGTTGAGGACAAAAAACATATTGAATCCATTTTAGAATAAGGCTGTAACGTAACAAAATGTGGAAAAGTCAAGAGGTCTGAATAGTTTCCGAAAACACTGTATATACACTGCCACTGTAATCATACCCCTTGACTTATTGTGTTAGCCTGCATTCAAATGGATTAAATCGATTTTTTCCCCTCACCCATATACACACTTCTTTTTTAATACATTTTTGCACATTTAATGAAAATTCTATGTAGAAATATTACATTTTCATAAGTATTCACACCCCTGAGTCAATACTTTGTGGAAGCCCCTTGGCGGTGTTAACAGCTTTGAGTTGTCTTACGTATGTCTTTATCAGCTTTGCACATCTGGATTTGGGGATTTTCTCCCATTCTTCCTTCCAGATTTTTTCAAGCTCTGTTAAGTTAGATGGAGAGCGCGATGAATAACAATCTACAAGTCTTTCCACAGATTTTCAACGGGATTCAAGTCTGGGCTTTGGCTGGGCAACTCATGGACTTTCACATTCTTGTTCTGAAGCCATTCCAGTATTGCTTTGGCTGTGTGCTTGGGGTCATTGTCCTGTTGGAAGTAAATCTTCGCCCCCCCCAGTCTAAGGTTGTTTACAGTCTGAAGCAGGTTCTCATCAAGGATGTGCCTGTGTTTGGCTCCATTCATTGTTCCCTCTATTGTTACCAGTCTCTCAGTAACTGCTGCTGAAAAACATCCCCATAGAATTATGCTGCCACCACCATGCTTCACAGTATGGATGGTGTTAGACAGGTGATGAGCTATGCCTGGTTTTCTCCAGACATAGTGTTTGCATTCAGGCCAAAGAGTAAAATGTTTGTCTCATCAGACCACCGAATCTTTTGCCTTATGCTCTGAGTCTTTCACATGCCTTTTTGCAAACTTCAGACGTGCCCTCGTGCCTTTTTCTCATTTGTAGCTTCCGTCTGGCCACTCTACCATAAAGCCAATATTGGTGACGTGCTGTAGAGACTGTTTCCTTCTGGCAACTTCTCCTATTTCAGCCAAGGAACTCTGTAGTTCTGTCAGAGTTGTCATTGGGTTCTTGGTCAACTCCCTGACCGAGGTCCTTCTTGCCCAGTTGCTCAGTTTGGTTTTTGGGTAGTTCCATATTTTTTCAATTTCCCAATGATGGAGACCACTGTGCTCTTGGAAACTGTGCTCTTCAACACTCTAGAAATTGTTTTATACCCTTACCCATAATACTGTATGCCTCATAACAATTCTATCTCGGAGATCTACAGACAGTTCCTTTGACTTTACGATATAGTTTCTGCTATGACATGCACTGTCAACTGTGGGACCTTAGACAGGTGTGTTTCTTTCTCAATCATGTCCAAACAATTGAATGGGCCGCAGGTGGACACCAATCAAGTTGTAGTGACATCTCAAGGATGATCAAAGGAAATTCGATGCACCTGAGCTCAATTTGGAGTGTCATAGCAAAGGGGTGTGAATATTTACACTACCGTTCAAAAGACTTGGGTCACGTAGAAATGTCCTTGTTTTTAAAAGAAAAGCTCATTTCTTGTCCATTAAAATAACCTAGAATTGATCAGAAATACAGTGTAGACATTGTTAATGTTGTAAATGACTATTGTGGCTGGAAAAGGCTGATTTTTAATTAAATATCTATTTAGGGGTACAGAGGCCCATTATCAGCAACCATCACTCCTGTGTTCCAATGGCACGTTGTGTTAGCTAATCCAAGTTTATAATTTTAAAAGGCTAATTTATCATTATAAAACCCTTTTGCAATTATGTTAGCACAGCTGAAGACTGTTGTGCTGATTAAAGAAGCAATACAACTGGCCTTCATTAGACAAGTTGAGTATCTGGAGCATCAGTATTTGTGGTTTTGATTACAGGCTCAAAATGGCCAGAAACAAATAACTTTCTTCTGAAACTCATCAGTCTATTCTTGTTCTGAGAAATGAAGGCCATTCCATGTGAGACATTGCCAAGAAACTGAAGCTCTCGTACAACGCTGTGTACTACTCCTTTCACAGAACAGCACAAACTGGCTCTAACCAGAATAGAAAGAGGACTGGGAGGCCCCGGTGCGCAACTGAGCAAGAGGACAAGTACATTCGATTGTCTAGTTTAAGAAACAGACGCCTGAAAAGTCCTCAACATGCAGCTTCATTAAATAGCACCCGCAAAACACCAGTCTCAACGTCAACAGTGAAGAGGCGACTCGGGATGCTGGCCTTCTAGGCAGAGTTGCAAAGAAAAAGCCATATCTCAGAATGGCCAATAAAAAGAAAAGATTAAGATAGAAAAAAGAACACAGACACTGGACAGAGGAACTCTGCCTAGAAGGCCAGCATCCCGGAGTCGCCTCTTCACTGTTGACGTTGAGACTGGTGTTTTGCGGGTGCTATTTAATGAAGCTGCCAGTTGAGGACTTTTCAGGCGTCTGTTTCTGAAACTAGACACTCTAATGTACTTTTTTAAATGTCCTCTTGCTCAGTTGTGCACCGGGGCCTCCCAGCCCTCTTTCTATTCTGGTTAGCGTTGTACGAGATTTTCAGTTTCTTAGCAATTTCTCTCATGGAATAGCCTTCATTTCTCAGAATAAGAATAGACCGACGAGTTTCAGAAGAAAGTGCTTTGTTTCTGGACATTTTGAGCCTGTAACCGAACCCACAAATGTTGATGCTCCAGATACTCAACTAGTCTAAAGAAGGCCAGTTTTATTGCTTCTATAATCAGAACAACAGTTTTCAGCTGTGCTAACATAATTGGAAAATGGTTTTCTAATGATCAATTAGCCTTTTAAAATTATAAACTTGGATTAGCTAACACAATGTGCCATTGGTACACAGGAGTGATGGTTGCTGATAATGGGCCTCTGTACGCCTATGTAGATATTCCATAAACAATCAGCCGTTTCCAGCTACAATAGTCATTTATAACATTAACAATGTCTACACTGTATTTCTGATCAATTTGATGTTATTTTAATGGCCAAAAATATGCTTTTCATTCAAAAACAAGGACATTTCTAAGTGACACCAAACTTTTGAATGGTAGTGTATGTAAATTAGATATTTCTGTATTTCATTTTCAATACATTTTCAAACATTTCAAAAAACATGTTTTCACTTTGTCGTTATGAGGTATTGTGTGTATATGGGTGAGAAAAATCTATTTAATCCATTTTGAATGCAGGCTGTAAGACAACAAAATGTGGAATAAATCAAGGGGTATGAATACTTTCTAATGTCACTGTATCATATAATATATAATCATGTCAGATTATATAGGATGTTGTTCTTGTTTTGTCCTGGTGTAGCCCTTGAAGTCAGAGAAACCAGTCAACATGGAGAACCTTCCTGTCAACAATAACAATGGTCAGTCCAACGGCTACACTCTGTATGAGACCATAATCCACAGCGGAGGCCTTCTGAACTCCATGAACAATGTTAGAGACAGAGCCCTGGTAAGTACAGACAGACACAGCTACATGGCATTATATCATAATTATTTCATGATATTAGCAAACGTCAAGTACCCTATGTCAGTAGATTATTTGTACTAATACACTTATCTTGTCTTCTAGGTGTTTGTGGACAAACTCTTTGTTGGAGTTCTGGACTATAAGATGCTGGAGTGTGCTCTGCCTGATGGAAAGGTATAGTGATAGTGTGTGTTTTGGGAAACAGGTAGCCTAGTGGAGAGAGTGTTGTGCCAGTAACCAAAGGTCGCTGGTTTGGATATCCGAGTTGACAAGGTGAAAAATCTCTCAATGTGCCCTTGAGCAAGGCACTTAACCCTAATTTGCTCAAGGGGCGCGGTACTACTATGGCTGACTGTAAAACAACACATTTCGCTGCAGCTATCCGGTGTATGTGACAATAACACATATTTAAAAAAAGTTGTATTCAGGCTATAGGTGTGCTGCTGAGCTGCTTTCAAACTGGCTAGTTAATATTCAACACCATGTTAGAGGTGAAAGCTTCTGGTGATGCTGATAAATGCGTTTGTCACTAAGGTGCTAGGATTATGCCAACAGAAAGTTTTCAGACAAATGTTGCTCTAACAAAGAGGAATCACAATCACTAACTTTGCACCTGCCTGTTATTGGAAAACAAGTCAATGCTGCTTTTCTATCACACAGCAGCAGATTGGACTTATCTACAGTCCAACTGAAAGCAACATGTTTCCTCTATTGTCTTTATTTAGTCTGCTTTGCATTGTAAACTGTAGATAACAACTCCAATTGTTTCCACATCTTTTATGTACTTTTCATTGAAGGGGGAGAGAACATTGAGTTTACTCGTGGAGAACTCTGGGAGACTGAACTATGGTAAACTCCTAGATGAACAGCGTAAAGGTAATAAAATAGTTTAACCTACTGTATCTGGGTCAGTGATAGCCTTGTGGTTGTATAACTAGACACATCTATTAGTAAATCCTTTCAGAATAGGTGCTCAAAAGCAGCTAATTAACCACTGAATGTAGAAAATCAAAGACTGCCTTATTTCAGCCTTGGCTTATTTTTCAGGTCTTGTCGGAGACATTGAGTTGAACAATACCCCGCTACGAGACTTTATCATTCATAGTCTAGATATGAAGCCTGGCTTTGTAAATAGGTTTGTACTGATCATGTACATCTTTCAATTTCCGTCTTCATGTTTATTTGTTCTGTTCTGAGTCTCTGTCATTGCTCGTGCCTAGCTCTGATTCTGTTGAGTTGATTATCTTCTTAGTTCTCACTGAGTGTAGAATTACAATGCCAGATTGCAGAAATAACAGCTTTTTCATGTGGTTTCCCAATACCATGTTAAAACCACATTATAATCAACTGGGAAATTAGCGCCGTCTTGAAAATGCTTGCCCACTGAGAACAACACTACATCAAAAGATCAGAATAAATAAAACCATTCACATATCCATGACTGAAGCCATGCCATTGTACACTCTCACAAATGATTTTGTTACATGAATAAATATGACGAGAAATTGTATTAGTCAGTAATTTCCTGTGTTATAGTAGGGTGATCTCGTCCCATGTTTCAGACTGAGTGCATCAGGCCAGTGGAACTCTGTTTTCCAGAAGCCTTCCTTCCCAGGGTTTTTCCACGGCAAGCTATATGTGGGTGGCCATCCCAGAGACACCTTCATCAGACTGCCTGTGAGTAAAGCAGCCCAAAAGGCTCTATGGTTATGGAAGACAGCACTACCTGTCCATACTGTTTATTTATGCATAGGGTAGTAGGCCTATCTCTGGTTTATTCATAGCTAGTGTATTAGGCCTCACACATCAGATCAACAAAGTGGTGAAAGAAGATCCCAGAGAAACTCTAAACTCTGATTTTCAAGTCACTGATTACAGTGTTTTTTTATTCACAGGGTTGGAGTAAAGGAGTGGTCTTTATCAACGGGCAGAATCTTGGACGCCACTGGTCCATGGGGCCCCAGCAAACCCTCTACCTCCCCGCCCCCTGGCTTAACCGAGGAAACAATCAGGTACTGATGCCATAACTGTTACTGAAAAATCTCCCTCACCCTCCACAGGAGTTCACTCAGATGCCTCTGTTAGGAACATCACAGGTCAACAATTTTGATATACAGCTATAGCAGCTGGGCCACCCAGTGGGTTTGATGTTATTGAACTTGTCAGTGCTTTGCAGTAATAGTCCTCAGACGACTTCCCTTTCCTCTGAACATGTTGTCTCCACACCTCGGCACCCTACTGCTGTGTTGACCTCTGCTGTGTTTCAGAGCCTTTTGTTTTTTGTTGATCTCAGGTTGTTGTCTTTGAGGAGCAGGAAACTGATGGTAAAATCCAATTTGCCAGCGAGCCTGACCTTGGAATGACTGTTGACGTAGAGTGAGGATGGCCTGGTAGAATGGAGGTATGGTTAGGAGTTCCATCCTCTCACATTTCCACACTCTGCCTGCCATCAGGGACCTAGCTGGATAGCTACTCAGAATCGATGCACATCACTGCACATGGCATTTATTTCCTGTTGGGAAGCCCCAGCCTCTGAATGATCCAGACTAATTAAGCATCCTACTAGATCTTGCAAACGTAACTGTGCCTTCATTATATTCGATGGGCCACGGCAATATCTGAATTGCAATGTACTGCAATATCTGGATTGTACTTGTTGTTTCTGTATTACCTTTTCATTCTGTATGTCTATTGTGAGAATT
Source organism: Oncorhynchus mykiss (assembly GCF_057628025.1). Taxonomy (NCBI): domain Eukaryota; kingdom Metazoa; phylum Chordata; class Actinopteri; order Salmoniformes; family Salmonidae; genus Oncorhynchus; species Oncorhynchus mykiss. The sequence goes on from NC_143048.1 coordinate 27,116,702, forward strand.
TTGTCAGAGGATACTAATTTGGATATTTCAGGTATTTTAATGTATAGGTGTTTGTCCGGATTCAAGGACACGTACTTTCACTATGTCATTGTATTTTATTTGATTGGACAGCAAATACATAGATTGTGCTTTTGAGATGAACCAGTGACATGTGATGGTGAATTAAACTGAACGGTCAGTGCAGTGGAGACTCTCAAATACAAAGACATTCGCCAAGTACTTAACTTTTCAGTTGTTTATTTGTCTTGATAAATGTCATATGGTATCTCTGAGAAGGAGTCATGAGGAGAAATGAACAACCTTTAGAGTTACATGCAGAAGAAGTGATTCACACAAGGATGGAAGATGACTGTGGATCAAAGTAGGTAAAGGAAGGGGGAGTGTGAATTGCCCTAAGAAAGCATTTAGAGCCTAGTACAGTATGATCCATCACCTTTGTTACATTATGTATGTACCACTACGAAGCTAAACACTGGATGAGGCTGTTCCATTACATTAAAGCCGTTTCTGACTGTCAGAACAGTATCGCTCGTTGATCCAACTGTGAGAGTGTGAGAAAGCCAGGGATGTAAGGAGAAGTTTGAGTTTTGTACCTTCAGAGTACTACACTTAACTTATGATTCTATAAGTGATTACGACAGTGTAGGAGCAAGCTCCATTAAATGTCCAAGAGATGAAATTGCACTTCCATTATGTATAACTCTTAGTGTTGTCTGGGTTCATCTCTGCAGACAGGTCCTAACATTTTTCCTAAATTCACATGAATGAACACAATCAATTCTAAGAAAGGTCATTAACAATGAAGGCTATTGATAGCGATTGAAGTCAGAGCAATACAGAATTGATGGAAAATAATGAAATGTTGTGTCTCAGTTTGTTGGTGTTGCCCGCAAACCTAAATGTGACCTCAGAAGAGCTTGTCTGTGTGTGGTTTCTGAACCTCAGTGGCTGAGAGGCATGAGAAAAGAAGGGGGTGGGGGCAAACATGGACAAAGAAATGTTCAATTATAATTCAATTTGACAAGAGGACATTCATACTTCAAATAAATACATAAATAAATATATTTCTATTGATTTTCGCATAAATATACAGACTTTACTTTACATTTTGGAGAATGGAAACAGATCAGAAGACATTGATTCTTGCCTAATGAAGTTAATGGTACTGCTGTGCAATCCAAAGCCTAAAGATGAGGTCAACATGAACATTAACAGATGTTGTTTGATCACAAAACATTTGGTTTGAATTTCTCAATTAAATAATACTATTTAATAGAAATGTTCAGAAATGACATGCTGGTGTATCCATTTGAATACCAGTACCTGATGAGAGAGCATATTTTGGGGGGAGCCGTATCCGATGGGGGAACAGTACCTGATGGGAAAACCGTATCTGATCTAATACTGCTTTGGATAATTGAATAGGCCATAACTATCCTGGTCATTAATCTCCCTTTTTCATAGTTTGCCATTAGTGTCTTCACCTACATTTGAGGTATTACTGAAGGATACATTAAGAAATTGAAGCGGACATGAAACCTTAATACTGCAAAGGTATAGCTGAGCATGACACCAATTCACTTGTGCTTGTCATTACGTTTTGCCTGTTATATCCAAGAATTGTCACAAAGCGTGTCGCAAAACTAACTCCAACCCGTACATGGTACAGTTTTGTCAGGGCAAGAAACTAGGACTGAGCATGCATGCATAGGATGGTGTTGCAGACTGGGGTATCTTACTAGTAGTTGTCCAAAGCAGAGGATCTTCTTCTAGTTTTCATGGTATATTTGATTTGCCTTCTTACTCACTTACAGTTCATAGACCCATTAATGAATGATGGTTGTTTCTTGGAAACATTTTAGCATGATTGTCTGTCTACCGCTGATGAAACTGAGGTTAAGTATACAGTAACATTTCTACACTGCAGTGGGCTTATAGATTATTTGCTGTGATACGAGCGCAAATATCTAACTTATGTAGGCAATATACACTGTGAACGTAGGTGCTTTTGCACATTTTACTGTATATCTCGACTGTCAGTGCCTTTAGCTTAGATAACTTCAATTGCTTTCTGTTGTCCTACTCTACTAGTTAGCTACTGTGGTTATATAAACCAGCATACTATATGGCCATCTGCCAAACTGCTCATCATTGGGTAATGATAATACTGTAACATATGCACAAAGTTGGGTTAAACCTAACGTGGTGATGTGCTGTTATACTGTTCATGGCATGTGATTGAAAAACAGGAGTGAACATGTGCTATGCCAGTTGTCATACATTGAGGTGTTCTTGGCAATGCCTAAGTCAATTCTTAGTTTTTATTTTACATCTACTGTATATAAATTCAGTTGTTACATTTTATCTGAGAGGACCTTACTATGAGTCCTCTAATTGTTCCTGTGTTAAATTAGTATGTACACGTGTTTCCACTTAGGCACACAGTCACTAGTGCGTTTAAGTGCTAAGTTAAGTTTTAGGAATTTGACCTGTAATATTGTGTGTCTCCCAAGAGTTAGGAGCCCATCTTGATGTCAGTTATTTCAAGTGAATAGCTTCAGTACACACTGAATTACATGTCTGAGAATGACACTGAAAATGGATGGTTCCCCAGCTTTAGCTTTCAAAATGGAGGCAAGAGTCAGTCAGTAGTTTTGAACTAGCAAGAAGATGCATGTAAAAACAAAAAACTAGCAAATTAAATAAAAGCAGACATAGTTTTAGTTATACAAAAAGGACATTCCTTCCCTTTTTGAACGTTTAGTGTTTGCTGAAAGTAGAATTGATCTTCTGAGAGATGACTTGTTCGGATTCTCCATGATTGTTCTGTCTGAAGACGTGGAGGCCATTGCAGTACATGTCTACTAAAGGTCTCTTACAGACCCTACTAAGATCTAAGGATCTCATCCCCTGCCCTGAAGATCCATGTATATAGAGGGAAAGACAATGGATATCTCATTAGCCTGTTCAGGCCAGTAAATGCTTAATCTCATTGGCTGCCTAACTCCCTCCCTCCTGCAATGTTTGTGTTGTGCTGTCTCGTGTTAGGACACTACAGACGCAGTATGGTGTCATGCAGGTTCAGAGAGCATCGATCTCCCGTTGATCCTTAATCGCTCAGCTCTCACCGTCTGCTTCATGTTGGTGCTGCTGGCAACATTTAACCTGATAAATATTGCCATCTTGTACTAATCTGTGCTTTAATATGATGCATTTGTAATCCCAATATTAAAAGTGTTTAGTTTCAGTCAAGGGGATTAGGATTTGGCCCCCGAGGCAGTCTTTTCTGAAATGATTAAGACATGAACACTGTTTGCACTGGGAGATGGCCTCTTTCTCTTCTCAGGGTCCATATTAGACAACCACCTGGAACAGAGAGCAGGGACTCACTGAGAAATTACACACATTCATAATGAAGTCAATTTGCAGTACAGATCAATATAGTTGTAATAACTCTTTTTGCCCCAAAATGTGGGTGTCTGTAAAAGCAATGGATAATTTAAACAATATCCCGAAATGTGCTTATCATTGGTATACCATTTCCCTGTTCGCCAAAGGTCATACAAATATTTGTATATAAATTAGTAAAATAAGTCTGAGATGTGAATAATTACTCTCTTTACCATCGCCCGAGGAGACAACGTCAAATCTCCACATTGGGGTCTGTAAATCCTTTCTTTCCCTCATTTACAAGGACAGGTTTTTCTGTCCTAGTGTGCCAAACGAGAATCTGTAGAGAAACATCAGAGAGAAGAATCAGCATCAGGCAGCACTCTCAGGATCGAACACACACCCATCCACTTCTCCTCTCTCCTTTCCTCTCTGCATGGGCGGTGGTGATGTTCTTCTGAGCATCTACTCCTAGATATAGCAACAAGAGCAGTACTGATGGTACAATAGGAAACCTATCTATAAGAATGTACTCCTGTGTGTCAGCTCGACCTTGCTCAACATTTTATGATAGTGAATAGAGTGCTCCCGTAGTGGAAAAATAAAAACTTGCTCTTCTTTTTTGCTCTTTGTAAGTGATGCAACTCGGTTATTTTGGGTGCGTCACGTACCGGTAACTATAGCCCCAATCAAGCCTTTGGAGTGGGATGATTTGGCTCTTGAGACCGGACTCACATCCAGAAAAGTGATGGTGGAAATGAATCGACGTATAGAGCTCATTTTCTTCCCTTCAGTCTCTGAGCAGCCCTACCTTTCATCTCCTCCACCTCAGTAATGAATTATGCATGGGGTGTGTTTGAGCTGCCTCCACCAGGAGCCAACTCCCACTTTACCCAGGTGTAGATGAGGTTAATAGTCACACTTGCGTCTGAAGAGGTAGATTATAAGGAGGAGAGTTGCCGGAGCACGACTCATCCCCCATCCCTCGCCCTGTGCTCATCTGGGCTGAATGCATGCTAGGATGCCCCCCCAGCTCTTTTCATCTACTCCCCTCCAGGAGTCCTGAATATAATCAGGCTGAATATCCCATTATGTGAGTGTGAGTGGTGGTGGGCTAAGGCCCCTGGGTGACGCCTCTCTGCCCAGGGAGAGGCTTAGCAGCTGGGGCTAGGGCCAGGGCCAGGCAGGGAACAGCGAGGCCGGAGATGAAATGGGCATGAAACACCACACAGTGCCCTGAAGCCGTTTACAATCACACCCACTATGTGAGGGGAGCCTGCCAGTTACCTAATGGATCCACTGACATTTTTAGCACCTGGTTATATATGAAGTTGTTTTGGAGAGAGTGAACTTGCCACTGCCTCTGCACTAAGGTTGGATCCACCAGAGGATCATCAGAGTATGGATTTCACATTTGCCTGACATTATATAAAATACCAACAGGTAAAATTATTATATTCTGGTGTAAAATGACAGAGTATAACATGCAAAAATAAAGCATCTATTTTGCTCTATCTACCTTAGTGCAATTAGATGCTTTGGGCTCCAGGTCGTTGAGTGTGACCAGCTCCCGGAGAAGGCTGCTCTCCTGGTAGCCTCCCTTCACTCCTCGCAACTTGAAATAGGCCTGGGGCTTGAAGAGGATGAGCCGCAGGTTGATGGCGAAGCCTGCCATGTCGATGGCAAAGGGCCGGTGAGGGTCAAATACAGTCTTCCAGCCGTACACCTTGCCTGCTGCATTGACCTTGGGAGACTCGTAGCGCAGACCACCAACAAAGGCCACAGGCCATACAGACACCTTCCTTGTTGACCTCATCTGGATAGAGAAGAAGAGAGGACAGAGAGAGTTAAGCATCTTTGCACTGTTTGTATTTTTAATGAACAGGATCAGTGTATCAATGTCTATATGAGATGTGCCAACAAGGCAATATACATTAATTACAGGAGACAATAGTTTTATTTCCAAACAATGATACAAATCGAGCCAGATAATCTGAAAGCTATGGTGTGTATGTTACATGTATCACAGAAGCCTTGCAGGGCCACTGTGATGGACCCAGCCTAAGAAGAGTAAACGTGGACAGAGCTAAGTGGGTTTGAGGACCAGGGCCATTATAGAGAGTGGATTGGGAGAAGAAGAGCAGGTTGGTTGAGGAGATGCTTGAAAGGTGCCGAGCCTCTTCCATTCCTCAGAGGCTCAGGTTTGTCCTTTAATCTTCCAGTATCAAACGATCTCCTGGCCACCCGCTCTTTGTCGACTGTATTTCTGCACCACTAGCAGCGAAAGAGAGCCGCCCAAATCATGAAAGGAAGTGTTCTAATGAGGAGGGCTGAACTGTTGAGTAATTTATCCACACTCAATGCAGTAGCAATAATAAAGGTGCTGGTGTTGTGGAACTGCTTTTTAAATTAGGTGTTTAGCAGTGAGAGGAGATGTGTGTGTGTGTGCTGGGTGGGACAACACTCTGGAAACGGGGCTCGCTCTGTGTGTGTCCCAGTATTCTAGCCGTATCTGATGATAACCCATCAGCCCAGGGGATCAGAGAGGAGATGTGTGTTTGAGAACAGGATGGAGGAGGCCCGGGTTTATGAGTGCAGTTTGGAAACACATCTGGGCCACCGAGACCAGGATTTTGCCAGGCTAGTCACCCAAATAACATTTTGTTTGATATGGTGTTAGGGATGACATCACCCTCTCCCAAGGGTCATGTGATTTTTGTACGTAAGAAAACTGACCTTTATCACAAGTTTAGATCATGCATCTTTCCTACGAGTGAAATAGCAGTTTTCCTCAATGGGTTGGTTCTGGAATGGAACTGGCTCAAGCATCGTCAAGGGGGTTGCCCCTCTCCCTCCATGCTACAATGTGAAAATGAATGTTTCCAATGCTGCCACTGACGGGAATGATTGCTAAAACAGTACCCCGTCTCTCCTCTGTTTAGAGCTGAGCAAGTGAAAATGCCATAAAGTGCTGCCCAATTTTCGTGGACTTGAAGTGTTTGTGCTAAGTGTTCTTTAACTCTCTCTCTCTCGCTATCTCTCTCTCTCGCTCTCTCTCGCTCTCTCTCTCTCTCTCTCCCCTCTCTCTCTTGCTCTCTCTCTCTCTCTCTCTCTCTCTCTCTCTCTCTCTCTCTCTCTCCCCTCTCTCTCTTGCTCTCTCTCTCTCTCTCTCTCTCTCTCTCTCTCTTGCTCTCTCTCTCTCTCTCTCTCTCTCCCCTCTCTCTCTTGCTCTCTCTCTCTCTCTCTCTCTCTCTCTCTCTCTCTCTCTCTCTCTCTTGCTCTCTCTCTCTCTTGCTCTCTCTCTCTCTCGCTCTCTCTCTCTCTCTCTCTCTCTCTCGCTCTCTCTCTCTCTCGCTCTCTCTCTCTGTGTCTGTGTGTAAGCTATGTTTCCTTTACTTGGGGAGGCCCACAGAGACAGCCTGCCTATGTTCTTGAAGTCGGAGCACAACAAAGGGAACTAATCCCAAACTCTCCAGGTGTATTAATCCATCTGAAGCGAAGGAGATGGGGATCTGTACTGGTTCACAGAGGCTCTAAAATGAGTTGTCATCAGAACAGGCTGATACTGCTATCGGGTAAGTTCAACTCCTAAACTGTGGCCCATTTTCATCAGTACACCACATGATTCCTAAACCAGAAGCAATATCATTATATATACCTTTTATATCCAATACTTATTTTATAATTTTAAAACGTGTTCAATTTAGGTGATATTGTATTCTAAGTGATCTGGTTCACAATGTTGAATGTGGATGCTGAAGGAGAATAGAGAAGGATAGATATGATAAAAATAGAGAAGCAGATACTGCCTGTAAATACTCCTTGTGGCTTTGGAAAGGCAACAAAAGCATTTTTTAATGAAAGCTTAATAATTAATGCACCCCTTTACAGTGATGAAGTTTAACTATGGCAGATGCATATTTCATGAGCTACACTGCATGACCAAAAGTATGTGGACACCTGCTCATCGAACATCTCATTCCAAAATCATGGGCATTATTATGGAGTTGGTCCCCCCTTTGCTGATATTACAGCTTCAACTCTTCTGGGAAGGCTTTCCAATAGATGTTGGAACATTGCTGTGGGGACTTGCTTCCATTCAGCCACAAGAGCATTAGTGAGGTTGCGCACTGGTGTTGGGCAATTAGGCCTGGCTCGCAGTCTGCGTTCCAATTCATCCCAAAGGTGTTCGATGGGGTTGAGGTCAGGGCTCTGTGAAAAACAGCCCCAGACCATTATTCCTCCTCTTTAAACTTTACCGTTGGCACTATGCATTGTGGCAGATAGCGTTCTCCTGGCACCCACTAAACCCAGATTTGTCTGTCGGACTGCCAGATGGTGGATCATGATTCATCACTCCAGAGAACGCGTTTCCACTGCTCCAGAGTCCAATGGCGGCGAGCTTTACACCACTCCAGACGGTGTACTTGGCATCGCACATGGTAATCTTAGGCTTGTGCGCGGCTGCTCGGCCATGGAAACTAATTTCATGAAGCTCCAGACGAACAGTTCTTGTGCTGATGTTGCTTCCAGAGGCAGTTTGGAACTTGGTAGTGAGTGTTGCAACCGAGGACAGACGATTTTTACGCTCTACGTGTTTCAGCACTCGGTGGTCCCATTCTGCGTGGCCTACCACTTCGTGGCTGAGCAGTTGTTGTTGCTAGACGTTTCCACTTCACAATAACAGCAATTACAGTTGATCGGGCAGCTCTAGCAGGGCAGAAATTTGACGAGCTGACGTGATGGAAAGGTGGCATCCCATGACGGTGCCACGTTGAATGCCACTGAGCTCTTCAGTAAGGGCATTCCACTCCCAATGTTTGTCTATGGAGATTGCATGACGGTGTTCTCAATTTTATGCACCTTTCAGCAACGGGTGTGGATGAAATAGCGTAATCCACTAATTTGAAGGGGTGTCCACATACTTTTGTGTATCTATAGCGTATTTTACTTTTAACAATTTACAGCAGAGTCTTTACTAGAGGTCGACCGATTAATCGGAATGGCCGATTAATTAGGGCCGATTTCAAGTTTTCATAACAGTTGGAAATCGTTATTTTTGGGCGCCGATTTGCCAATTATTATTATTATTATTAAAAAAAAAAAAAATTTACACCTTTATTTAGTCTTTATTTAACTAGGCAAGTCAGTTAAGAACACATTCTTATGTTCAATGACGGCCTAGGAACGGTGGGTTAACTGCCTCGTTCAGGGGCAGAAAGACAGATTTTCACCTTGTCAGCTCGGGGGATCCAATCTTGTAACCTTACAGTTAACTAGTCCAACGCAATAACGACCTGCCTCTCTCTCGTTGCACTCCACAAGGAGACTGCCTGTTACGCAAATGCAGTAAGCCAAGGTAAGTTGCTAGCTAGCATTAAACTTATCTTATAAAAAACAATCAATCATAATCACTAGTTAACTACACATGGTTGATGATATTACTAGATATTATCTAGCGTGTCCTGTGTTGCATATAATCTGACTGAGCCTACAAGCATACAAGTATCTGACTCAGCGGTGGTAGGCAGAAGCAGGCGTGTAAACATTAATTCAAACAGCACTTTCGTGCATTTTGCCAGCAGCTCTTCGTTGTGCGTCAAGCATTGCGCTGTTTATGACTTCAAACCTATCAACTCCCGAGATGAGGCTGGTGTGACCGAAGTGAAATGGCTGGCTAGTTAGCGCGCGCTAATGGCGTTTCAAACTTCACTCGCTCTGAGCCTTGGGGTGGTTGTTTCCCTTGCTCTGCATGGGTAAGGCTGCTTCGATGTGGTGGCTGTTGTCGTTGTGTTGCTGGTTCGAGCCCAGGGAGGAGCGAGGAGAGGGACTGAAGCTATACTGTTACACTGGCAATACTTAAGTGCTTATAAGAACATCCAATAGTCAAAGGTTAATGAAATACAAATGGTATAGAGGGAAATAGTCCTATAATAACTACAACCTAAAACTTCTTACCTGGGAATATTGAAGACTCATGTTAAAAGGAACCACCAGCTTTCATACAGTGCCTTGCGAAAGTATTCGGCCCCCTTGAACTTTGTGACCTTTTGCCACATTTCAGGCTTCAAACATAAAGATATAAAACTGTATTTTTTTGTGAAGAATCAACAACAAGTGGGACACAATCATGAAGTGGAACGACATTTATTGAATATTTCAACCCTTTTTAACAAATCAAAAACTGAAAAATTGGGCGTGCAAAATTATTCAGCCCCTTTACTTTCAGTGCAGCAAACTCTCTCCAGAAGTTCAGTGAGGATCTCTGAATGATCCAATGTTGACCTAAATGACTAATGATGATAAATACAATCCACCTGTGTGTAATCAAGTCTCCGTATAAATGCACCTGCACTGTGATAGTCTCAGAGATCCGTCAAAAGCGCAGAGAGCATCATGAAGAACAAGGAACACACCAGGCAGGTCCGAGATACTGTTGTGAAGAAGTTTAAAGCCGGATTTGGATACAAAAATATTTCCCAAGCTTTAAACATCCCAAGGAGCACTGTGCATGCAATAATATTGAAATGGAAGGAGTATCAGACCACTGCAAATCTACCAAGACCTGGCCGTCCCTCTAAACTTTCAGCTCATACAAGGAGAAGACTGATCAGAGATGCAGCCAAGAGGCCCATGATCACTCTGGATGAACTGCAGAGATCTACAGCTGAGGTGGGAGACTCTGTCCATAGGACAACAATCAGTCGTATATTGCACAAATCTGGCCTTTATGGAAGAGTGGCAAGAAGAAAGCCATTTCTTAAAGATATCCATAAAAAGTGTAGTTTAAAGTTTGCCACAAGCCACCTGGGAGACACACCAAACATGTGGAAGAAGGTGCTCTGGTCAGATGAAACCAAAATTGAACTTTTTGGCAACAATGCAAAACGTTATGTTTGGCGTAAAAGCAACACAGCTGAACCCACCATCCCCACTGTCAAACATGGTGGTGGCAGCATCATGGTTTGGGCCTGCTTTTCTTCAGCAGGGACAGGGAAGATGGTTAAAATTGATGGGAAGTTGGATGGAGCCAAATACAGGACCATTCTGGAAGAAAACCTGATGGAGTCTGCAAAAGACCTGAGACTGGGACGGAGATTTGTCTTCCAACAAGACAATGATCCAAAACATAAAGCAAAATCTACAATGGAATGGTTCAAAAATAAACATATCCAGGTGTTAGAATGGCCAAGTCAAAGTCCAGACCTGAATCCAATCGAGAATCTGTGGAAAGAACTGAAAACTGCTGTTCACAAATGCTCTCCATCCAACCTCACTGAGCTCGAGCTGTTTTGCAAGGAGGAATGGGAAAACATTTCAGTCTCTCGATGTGCAAAACTGATAGAGACATACCCCAAGCGACTTACAGCTGTAATTGCAGCAAAAGGTGGCGCTACAATGTATTAACTTAAGGGGGCTGAATAATTTTGCACGCCCAATTTTTCAGTTTTTGATTTGTTAAAAAAGTTTGAAATATCCAATAAATGTTTTTCCACTTCATGATTGTGTCCCACTTGTTGTTGATTCTTCACAAAAAAATACAGTTTTATATCTTTATGTTTGAAGCCTGAAATGTGGCAAAAGGTCGCAAAGTTCAAGGGGGCCGAATACTTTCGCAAGGCACTGTATGTTCTCATGTTCTGAGCAAGGAACTTAAACGTTAGCTTTCTTACATAGCACATATTGCACTTTTACGTTCTTCTCCAACACTTTGTTTTTGCATTATTTAAACCAAATTGAACATGTTTCATTATCTACTTGAGGCTAAATTGATTTTATTTATGTATTATATTAAGTTAAAATAAGTGTTAATTCAGTATTATTGTAATTGTCATTATTACAAATATGTTTTTATTTATTTTTAAATCGGCCGATTAATCGCTATCGGCTTTTTTGGTCCTCCAATAATCGGTATCGGTATCGGAGTTGAAAAATCATAATCGGTCGACCTCTAGTCTCTACCCATGTCTCTCGACATGGAATGTTTCCTATGGTTGGGTCTGGACTTATAACGGAGTGTAGAGAAGCACAATTTTGCTTCTGCTCTGGGTGAGAGAATCTGCTTAATATGATGTAATGGAGCAACAACAGAAGTTTAGGTTGGCCATTACAGTTCCTTGCTGTACGTATTTGATTCAGCCGTTGTTTTTGTAACCTGTCGTATTATCATATTACTGACAACTCTGGGCAAGAGTTCATGACATTACACTCTTAGAAAAAAGTGTTCCAAAAGGGTTCTTCAGCTGTCAGCATAAGATAACCCTTTTTGGTTCAACGTAGAACACTTTTTGGTTCCAGGCAGAACTCTTTTGGGTTCCATGGAAAACCCTCTAGGGAACCCAACAGGGTTCTATCTGGACTCAAAAGGGTTCTTTCTGGAACCAAAATGGGTTCTTCAAAGGGTTCTCCTATGTGGACAGCAGAAGAACCCTTTTAGGTTCTGGATAGCATCTATTTTACATGAGTGTATGAATGATTTAATTTGTACCAGTTTTCATATTTCAAATGTCAGGTCACGCTGAACAAGCTGGCATCTTTCCATTCAGGTTAATTCAAGTCCAGATCACAACAACATGGCATATCCAACTGCAATCTCTTAGATCGATGTCTACTTTCAACCTCTTCACATGTAGCTGTTATAGCCATCCCCTCCATGACTTACACCTGTTAGTAGGTCGATGAGAATGGTCTGATATTTACTGCTCTGTCAGTTGGGTTGGAGTGGTTTCTCACTGACTCTCTATCGGTCAGCCCAGAGGCAGCTAGCTCAAGCTCCCCCCTATAAAGAGTGCTGGTGCTGGGTGTAAGTGATGGAAGGATTATAGGGAGAGGGAGAGCACTCTGCCTGATTTCCAGGGAAAGGTAATAACCGACCCATCGATATGGATTGCACCATTTACAACCTGCCCCCTTCACACTAACAAGACCTGAGGCTAATGCCTCAGGGCCTAACAGCATCCATTCAAGCCAATCTGTCTTGAGTCAAAATGGATGGCCTGAGGCACTGACTGCTAAGTTCAAACTTATCCTCGGACCACTGTTGTTGGCAATGGGAATCAAAATATTTTAGGTAATAACCTCAATATATTACTACTGTACTAGGAGTAATAGTAGCCACCATTCATGTTGAAATAAATAAAATAACAAAAATATGTACTTTATGTGCCGTAAACTCCCCACTACCATTATATTCACTGACACAAAAGTGAATCTAGTGGACCGTATGTGGCCATGAGATGCCAGTGCGCCCCAGGCCTGTACTGACCTCCTCAAACAGCTCCAGGCTATAGGTGTTGTCGTCGTCAGCGAAGTAGACAATGCCCGCCTGGCTGCTGTTGGAGTTGAAGGTCTCTCTGAGCCAGCGCAGTGCCAGGTTCCTCTGCATGGTGCCCCGGGGTATCCTGGGATCCCGCGTGTCCGCACGAAGCTTATAGTTCCTGGGAGTCTCCACGTTCAGGTGGGTGTAGTTGAGACCCGTTTCCCGGAGCATGCGTGTAACGAGCGGGGTCCTCCTCTGAGAGTCTTCTACCAGGATCCAGTGGAGGTTGGCCACGTGGAGGAAGGTGTTGGCCAGCCGCGTCAGCTCTGCCTTCTGGACTGGGCGGCTGTAGGTGGGGGTGATTATGTGGATGGTGGGCAACCCATCGGACCATGGTGGTGGCCGCGTGTACACGTACTCCGTCCTCACCACCTCCACTATGTCCTTATCAGAGGAGCAGTACTCCTTAGAGTCGCTGGACTGGCCCGCCTCCCTCCGCCCTCTGTCGGCTCCGTCATCTGCAGGGGAACAGGAAGACATGTAAGGCATTAGCACGCCCCGGGAGCGGGGTCGCCCGCTGTATAATCTCAGTTGACACAATGCAAGAGGCAAGTACCTGCGAGTCGGTGTCGATGGACTGCAAGCCTCTCTGGTATGATAAAGATCTCTTTTACTAGGTGGTGACAGGCTGCAAAAAGCGAAAGCAGGCAGCGTGAGGTGAGGGGACATCATGGCTACAGTTTGGATACGGCAGCGGCTCCCCTGGCTGCCCCTACTCATTCAGCTGGAACAGCCGTGGCAGGGACAGGGTCTATTCCAGTAGTGGAGCTATGATTATGTGGCCCCCATAGCCCTCTATGATGGATAGAATATCATTATTGGATCATTAACATAGTTAATTTCTCCCCACATTGTTCCATAGCTAATGGCAATCTTTATCGGTGCTCAGTTAGAGCGGAGGATCCTCTTTCAGACATAAAAATGGTATTTCTGCGTCACACAGCAGATTAACACAATCTTCTGATGGCCAGATGTTCTGCGGTGGCTGACAGAAAGCAATCTGGCAACCCCCTGCTCCTTTTAAAACCAAACAAGGAGAAGGCTCCAGATGATTTGTGGAAACCTGCCTATATTACCTTGATGGCAAAAGGAAAGAGACAAAGAACGCTATTGATTTACTGTCACCTTAAAAGCCCAGTGCTGTCAAAAATAAAATGGTTCTGCGTTTAATATATATATATATATATATATTAATTGCCACACTGAGGTTGGTATAATACTGTGACATTGTGAAAATGATGCTAATGCTGTTTTAGTGTAAGAGCTGTTTGAAAATACCAGAAATGTTGGCCTACCTGGCTACATCACCCGGTGGTATACGCTAATAGACCAATAACAAAGAGTTTCAAACCTCTCTGCCAAAAACGGCTAGCTTCAGGTTACATATCCCTCCCATTAGGTTCATCCAATTAGGCTCCTCACTCAGAACACTCCCAGACAGTTCTAGCAAAATCCTTGGTTGAGATATTGCTATTTTTGTTTCTTTTTGACAATTTTAATTAAAAAAAAAGAATAGTAAGGTAATTCATTGTTACGCAGAAAGGATTTGATATTGAGATAAAAACAGCTGCATTGGACCTTTTGAATATGGTTCTGTTCACCAGACAGAGTACTGTACTCACACTGTTGGTTTATTATGTCACTTAGGGTCACATCTATGGGGGGGGGTTCAGAATGTGAGAGTGTGGTAACATCTCAGGCTTGTGTACAGTATGTGGAAGCCGCACAAACACATTGACTCAGGATATTCAATAAAGCCTGCCTGGGAGCTATTAGGGAACAGTGATTATTATTTCAGATGCTGATTAAAGGGCATTAGAAATTAATTTAGTCTCTTTTTTATTTGAAAAGTCTGCTACAGTTTAACTGCTAAATAGATTAGCTGAATGACTGCTGAAGACCATAGCACCAAGCACAAGCTGCAGATGGGGCTGTGTGAATCAAAGGACACTTACCAAGAAGTGCAATTTTGATAGCCTTAACTGACAAATGACCTATGTTACAGTCTGATACTGCACACCACCACGTAGGGATCTGTAACAGACCCTGTGGAAGGCATGTGTTGTACTGTATGTACTGTACATTATATTCGGTAACTGGGCATGTGACCCGATTGGATTGGATGAATTGGCTATTGAATATTTCTACACCATTCAACAGAGGACCTATGAGAAAGTGAAGGATGTACCCTTGCGGATGGCGAGCAGCGGAGCAATTGCACTTTGGTGCCAAACAGTGATGAGCAGAGTCCACGGTAACACTATCAACACGATGGCAAGAATGTCTCTTCTCTTCGGCATCTCCAGGATTGGTTTTATGTCTCGTCATTACCTGCCAGGAGAGAGGAGGAGCGACAAACATATCAGCAACAAAGGCCTCTAGTTAAATGATACACTCTGAATTTTATTTCAAAATGACAAGATGTGGTGGGTTGGCTGAGAGAGCCACTGACTTTTCCACCCTGAGGAAGCTGACAGTCTTTTAGCACAGCTATATAATACCTCGTCAATTCTGTTTATCTTCCCGGCGTATAAATACTCCATTTATACACATGCTGTCAGGCGGAAGGCTTAATTTCCAAAGTGTGAATGCATCTGACACATAAACATAAGCCCCATAAAAGCCTTCCACTGATAAAGAAATGGGTCAAGAAGAGTTTTAAGCAGTTTTTTACTGCGTCAGTGGAGAGCAGGCAATGGGAAGTCCTCAGAGGAAATTGCCATTGTTATGCTCCCTGAGTATCTAGAACTGTATACAGACAGACACTATGTGGAACAAATCATTTTGCCCCTTTTCAATATGCACATTTCATTGCTTTGGAATATCAGTGATTAGACTTATGGATCAATGTGTTTGTGCTGTGGAAGGCATACGTGCTGTGAGACTACTATGGTATCATGCACTCATTAAAACATAAATCATAAGCGGACCTATGGCCATATTACAATGGCTGAATGTATTGTGCTAAACATGTTGATGAGTATGGTAAATTACTATGATTCCTCACCCACGGTTAGAACTGGATCACGGCACCATCAATGGTGCAGCTGCAGGAGCCAGGCCCACACAGCGCAGCAGCAGCACGTCTAGCTGAGTGGTGTGATCGTCCACGACATCTCAACCAGCCATGCCTCCTCCTCACACACCCAGGAAACACCACCCAGAGAGCTGGATGGAAAACAACCGGTCAGGGCTTAGTCACCGCATTATGTCATCAGTCAGTCACATTATAGGAAGACATGACATCAGTCACATTAGGATGCCATTCAGACCAAACCCTTCCAGAAACACAGCCCCGTGTTTACCAGCACTCCAAAGATGACAACATCAACTCAGTGAGCTTCATTCTTTTGTCAACTCTAGGAGTCAATAACTGTACTCAGGTATCGGAAAAGGTTGCCTAGCAATCTACCTCAACTGCATGTGCATCCACAATGTAATGTCCCTGTCTCAACCATCACAGAACTACCATTCAAGAGCAGGAGTGGCGGAGGACTACAGTACAGAACTCCAATTAGGGCTAACGTCATTCATCACTGGGCAAAAACTGGTTGAATCATCATTGTTTCCACGTCAGGGCTCCCCAACTAGCGGGCCAGGGCCCAGGTTTTAACCCCCCACTCCCCCTCCAAGTTTCCAGAGAAAAAAGCAACTCATTTTAATTGTTTGACATAAACACCTGTCAAAACACCAGGAAATCAACTCCGTGTGATTTACATTTTGGGAATCTGTTTCCAAGTATTCCCAAGCATAATAGAGAGATATGTGATCGTATACAAATATAAGCAAGGTTTGAAATAATTATGTTTTAGTCAAATATTATATCTGCTTGGGCTTCTTGCGGTCAATTTGCAGTCTGCACATTATTTGTGTGATCATGTCACTGACCCCCAACCATCCACTCAAGAAAATAATCGGCCAGTGGCTGAATCTAGTTGAGGATCCCTGATCTATGTGATGATGTTGAATCAACGTGGAAAACTTATGGGATTTGCAAAAAGCTATCAACGTCAAGGCAGTTCTATTTCTTTCACCTAACTTTGAACCTAAATCCAATGGCAGGTAACAATTTCTGTTGATTTCAAAGTGAATTCAGGTTAGTTGATAACTCAACCAAATGTGAATCGAAACTAGATGTTGAACTGACGTCTGTGCCCAGTGGGTCCTGTTTACAGAAGGAATCTGTGGCAGTGACAGGTTGTTTTCATTTCTCCCTAAGATATGGATACTGGGATATAGCCACTTCTCTTGCCAAGATTCTGGTGCTGTGGATGGAGAATGGTGATGTTATGAAACAATCAGCATCCTATCTCGTCCAAAAGCATGGGAATGAATGAATGCCACGGTGAGCCAGGATGTCTGTGTATGCTGCAGCTCAGATATTGGTCGGCTACAGATCGACTGGGTGTATAATTTTAGACACTTTGTGATGGAAGATCAAATGAACTGCAAAGCTGTTTCTTTTATATTCTTCAGATCAAACAACAGGGGCCCAGTTTTTTTATTGAGGCATAGTATAAATGCAAATTGCCTCTGACCTGGTAATTCGGTAGGGAGTGTATTTGCTTGAAATGCACAAGATTTCTAAACAATCTCTCCTCACAACGACCAAGCTCATCCAATTTACAGAATGTTTTCTGAGAATTCCGACCAAGCAGATGAAAGCATGGCAATCAGGAACACTATTTTGAATGGACTCACTGTGAGTGGAACAGATGGAGAATACTTCACTGTATTGACAAAAATATCCGTGTTTTCTTCTATCATCGCTGCATCCATGCTCACACAGTGATGCACAAGTTACATGTTTCTCAATGGGAGTGCTACAAGAGAACGTTCCCTTTCCTCAGCTCAACACATTGTGATGGATCAGAATAAGACAAACAACATGGACATTGTACAGCACAACAAACTGTCAACATTTCAGTCTGCCTTTCCTTTCTCAAAGAGAACTAGATAACAGATGCATCCTGACAGCCTTCAGCTTCTCTTTACAGTGTTATGTTATACATCTTGATTGAAAAGGATGAACATGCTATGGTCTTAATCATCAAGAAATCATTAGAAAAACAAAGTCAAAATATTCCCAAATTCACATCTGCTGACATGAGAAAGCTGAAGACGCTGAAGTCTAATCTCTGCATGTCTCTCAATGCCCAATGTCTGAGCTCAATACCAGGTTGACTAGGTAGTAGTCCCAGCTCAATACCAGGTAGACTAGGTAGTAGTCCCAGCTCAGTATCAGGTAGACTAGGAAGTAGTCCCAGCTCAATACTTGGTAGACTAGGTAGTAGTCCCAGATCAATACCAGGTAGACTAATGTAGTAGTCACAGCTCAATACCAGGGAGACTAGGTAGTAGTCCCAGTTTAATACCAGGCAGATTAGATTGTAGAACTGGGTAGAATGTGCTGGTGTTTTTCTCTCCCCCCACTATGGTGAACAGTAGAAATGGCACTACTTAACAAATGTGAAAATTAAGGAATACAAATGTGTGTTTGATCTGGAGACTGATAAAATCAATGTCTGACAGTGGCGCTCGACAGCGTTTCACATCAACAACTTTTATCCAGGCGTGAAGGGAGGAATGGAGGGAGTACCTGCTGCTGGTTAAGTAGCTACATGTTAGTAATGCACAGTACTATAGAGAGCAGCTGCACTGATTGGGAGGTACTGAACTACATAGCCTTTGACCCCACCCCTGATGACTGCAACAACAGGAAATGGGAGAGGAGCACACTACAAAACACATATTTCCATATTTTGTACCTACAGGGGGTGAGAATAAGGGATGTGAGGTGCAAATGTACCATTTTAGGGTAGTAAAATTCAAATTTATGATAGGATACAGCTATTCACATTGAAGTTACATAATTTAAACTCTACACAAGTCTGACACATCGTTATCTTCTCTCATCCTTTTTCCACGTCTCCGGTCTATATGAGAATGTACAGTATGTCACAATATACCACAAGACTGTTATTATTATACATCAGACTGTTAAACAGTCACCACTAGCCGGCCTCTACCCATCACCCTGCTCTGAAACTCAGACATGGTCCCTAGCCGACTACCACCCAGTACTCTACCCTGCACCTTAGAGACTGCTGCCCTACATAGAGTCATTGAACACGAGTCAATTTAATCATGTTTACATACTGTTTTACCCACTTTATATGTATATGCTGTATTCTAGTCAAGGCTCATCCTATACAACTACTGCTGTACACCTTTTCTATTCACATACTGTCTCTACATATCATTCACGTACATGTATATTATTTCTATTCCGAATTTAGGTCTGGAAGCAAATTTCCTGCAATTCTATAAATTTTGCTCTGTGTATTTTTATACTGTATTCTCAACATACACTACCGGTCAAAAGTTTTAGAACACCTATTCATTCAAGGGTTTTTCTTTATTTTTAATATTTTCTACGTTGTAGAATAATAGTGAAGATATCAAAACTATGAAATAACACATATGGAATCATGTAGTAACCAAAAAAGTGTTAAACAAATTAAAATACATTTTATATTTGAGATTATTCAAATGATGACAGCTTTGCACACTCTTGGCATTCTCTCAACCTGCTTCACCTGGAATGCTTTTACAACAGTCTTGAATGAGTTCCCACATATGGTTGACACATTTGGTTGAGGTCGGGGGATTGTGGAGGCTAGGTCATCTGAAGCAGCACTCCATCGCTCTCCTTCTTGGTAAAATAGCCCTTACACAGCCTGGATGTGCCTAAACCAGATGGGATGGCATATCGCTGCAGAATGCTGTGGTAGCCATGCTGGTTAACTGTGCCTTGAATTCTAAATAAATCACCGACAGTGTCACTGGCAAGCACCATAACACCATAACACCTCCTCGTCCATGCTTTACGGTGGGAAATACACCTTCTGAGATCATCCGTTCACCCACATCGTGTCTCACAAAGACACAGCGGATGGAACCAAAAATCGTCAATTTGGACTCCAGACCAAAAGACAAATTTCCACAAGTCTAATGTCCATCCGTCGTGTTTCTTGACCGAAGCAAGTCTCTTCTTATTATTGGTGTTCTTTAGTCGTGGTTTCTTAGCAGCAATTCGACCATGACCATGATTCACACAGTCTCTTCTGAACAGTTGATGTTGAGATGTATTCTCTTACTTGAACTCTGTGAAGCATTTATTTGGGCTGCAATTTCTGAGGCTGGTAACTGTAATGAACTTATCCTCTGCTGCAGAGGTAACTCTAGGTCTTCCTTTCCTGTGGTGGTCCTCATGAGAGACATTTTCTTCGTAGCGTTTGATGGTTTTTGCAACTGCACTTAAAGACATTTTCAAAGTTCTTGAAATGTTCCGTATTGACTGACCTTCATGTCTTAAAGTAATGATGGACTGTCTGATGGACTATTTGTTTATATGAGCTGTTCTTGCCATAATATGGACTTGGTGTTTTACCAAATAGGCCCCCCCACACCCCCCCACACACACACACCTTGTCACAACACAATGCATTAAGAAGGAAATAAATTCCACAAAATAACTTTCAACAAGGCACACCTGTTCATTGAAATGCATTCCAGGTGATTACCTCATGAAGCTGGTTGAGAGAATTCCAAGAGTGTGCAAAGCTGTCATCAACGCAAAGGGTGGCTATTTGAATAATCTCCAATATAAAATATATTTTGATCTGTTTAACACTTTTTTGGTTACTACAAGATTCCACATGTGTTATTTCATAGTTTTGATGTCTTCACTGTTATTCTAGAATGTAGAAAATAGTAAAAAAAATTAAGAAAAACTCTTGAATGAGTAGGTGTTCTAAAACTTTTGACCAGTAGTGTAGCTCATTCTAATATTTCTACTACTGTTCATTGCATTTTAGTTACACTGTTTAGATATATTTATTTATATACTGAATTTTTGTCAAGGCTCACTCTAAAGCAATGTAAATCTACTTATTTACATATCATTCCTAGTATTTCTTCTGTAAATTCATCTAGTGCATATACATATAGATCACATTTGGATTACTGTTTTTATTTTATTTGACTATTCAAGTCAGTTAAGAACATATTCTTATTTACAATGACAGCCCACTGGGAAACAGTGGGTAAATTGCCTTATTCAGGAGCAGAACTACAGATTTTTACCTTGTCAGCTCTGGGATTCAATCCAGCAAGCTTTCGGTTACTGTCCCAACTCTCTAACCACTAGGCTACCTGCCTCCCCTGTTACAGTGCTATTTGGGTTGTTAATTAGATTCGTTCTGACATTTCTTGATTTCTTGTTGTTCTTTCAGTTTTTTTATTGATTATTGTGTACCTGTTTGACATTTTACTGCATTGGTAGGAGCTAGTAACATAAGCATTTCACTGCACCCACTATAACATCTGCTAAACTGTGTGTGAGACCAATAAACTTGTATTTGATTTATATCCAAAAATGGAATCAGCTCCCCTCCCTCAATGACTCATTCTTACGAATCTGCAAGGACAGGGTAGATGAAAGCTTTATGGAAGAGACTCCTGTTGCCTATTGGAGGGTTACTGTTGACTCCTGTTGCATATTGGAGGGTTACTGTAGACTCCTGTAGCCTATTGGAGGGTTACTGTTGATTCCTGTTGCTTATTGGAGGGTTACTGTAGACTCTTGTTGCCTGTTGGAGGGTTACTGTTGATTCCTGTTGCCTATTGGAGGCTTACTAAAGGGTCAACATTCCATGTTCGTAATCGAGCCTGCCTCTGAAGTTTGAGATACCGTTGGCTCCCATCTGCTCATATGTCTGGGATACCAATAATAACACCATCTTTTCCTAGCCATTTCACCAGGGCATCATTTTGATTTACTCTCTATTCAGTTGGAGAGCCACAGAGGAGATATTTTGTACTTGTCTGTCAAATCATTCACTCTTACTTATTAATTTATTGGTGTCCTACCAACTAGCCAGGCCTTGGAACAGTTTTCAGTGACGTCTTGGGGACTTTCTAAGAGAGGGGCTGGGATCGGTCATTATCGATGTCCCTGTCACAGAACAAAAAATACCTTTGCCTGGAGGTGTCATTAAATTTTCATTCTGGATTTGTGAGGTATTGATTCACACTGCCTTAATTGCTTTAGAAATGACTGAGAATAGACAGCCTGGCTGAGTGGTTTCTACAATCTCTACTTTTCATTGTGTTCTCTATTGTGCTTGTATTGGATTCAGAGAAGCAGACAGAATTAATACAGGTATTGAAAACCAAGATGGGCCAGATACTGTATGAAAGAATTGATTACATTTTTGTAAATAATAGGTTCCATAATGCAAGAACGAGCATTGTTTTTGTCCTGTGTGTGTATGTGTGTGTGTGTGTGTGTGTGTGTGTGTGTGTGTGTGTGTGTGTGTGTGTGTGTGTGTGCGTGTGTGTGTGTGTGTGTGTGTGTGTGTGTGTGTGTGTGCGTATGTGGGTGTGTATGTGGGTGTCCATTCATTCATGTGGGCGGGTTTGTGTTATAACTTCTAGGTACTCCATACAAAGAAATTGAAATACTGTAACATAATGAGCTACAGTAAATATAAGAAACTGAAGCACACCAAATTCTATTTACATTCTGTTTACTGTACATACAGCTCAGATGCGTCCATTATAATTATAGCCTTCTCCATCTCCAGAGGGAGAGAGACCATACAGGAGAATAGGAGAAAACAACTTGGGCCTATAGAGTATCCTTGGAGCAGAGTATAATGCCACCACATACTGGTCCAAAGGCTATGATTCACAGAGAGTGACAGAGTCAAACAGGGCTTTGTGTGTAGTCAACCAAGTGCCAACCAAGTCTGGGCAGATGTTGCACTGATGTCTTGGTAATGTGAAATTCAGAGCAAAGTGACTACATTCTTCTCACCATCAAAATATACATTTTACAGAAATAATTCTCTATTTTGCAATGTTCTCTCATGGTTTATTATAAGAATGATACTTTCCCTATTGTAGGCTTATGCTGCACGGAAGTGAGCAAGTTGGCGTGTAATCAAAGATAATCCATCTCTGTGCCTAATGGGTGTGGGCACTCAAGACCGTCTCCTTTCCACGTACTGTTAAGGCAGCCTGTGTAGATTTACACTCCTTGCTTTGCTTAACACAAGGCTGGCACTCTGTCCACTTTAATGCTGCTTAATAACTTAATCAGTCCAAAAGAGCGGCGGGGAGTACACTTTCTCATTTGATGTAGATGAGAATGGCTGTTTAATTTTCTGGAAAAGTTAAGTAAGCCATTTTCAGCTGTGGGTTGCCCTTGATTGATGGCTGGGGTCCTGTCCAGAGTCAGCTGCCTCAGCATTGATGAAAGATTTAGGCGCCCATTCCAAGGCAGGTTATTCTCTGTTGATAACCTCAGCCTGTCTACCACTTTCCTCTTGAATTGATGTGCAACAGCTCAGCCAGGCAAGGCAACCTGAGATGAGGCACTCACACCTTGGGTAGAAAGCACACAGACATTCCCTAGGACCATGGGGACTGAAACTGAAACCTCGGGCAAAGGGTAAAGATCAGGACATGTCTCATAGTGACCAATGTGTGGCGGTAAACTAATATGATTAGGAAAACAAGTAAAAGGTCAAGACGTATGCCTCTTGTAGGAGATCTAGGACACACATACGATTTTCATTCTATTTTTAGTTCACCTTTATTTAACCAGGTAGGCCAGTTGAGAACAAGTTCTCATTTACAACTGCGACCTGGCCAAGATAAAGCAAAGCTTTATGAGGGAGACTGCTTTCCGTCGTTGTACCACAGAGCACCACAATTCAGCGTGAAGAGTGAACAGTGACGTACAACCAAGCAGAATCTTTTCACAAAAATATTCATAGGCTTTATTCACCTAACACTCTATTCACTTCATCCATTCATTTTTTGTCATTGTGCAATTCTTTTATTTGACTTGTGTGATACAGTGATACACCATCAGTTACGCTGTGTACTGCCTCGATGTTTAAATGCTGATTCTCAGTCCTAAAGTAATAGTATTGTATTTTAAAGTGCTAATTTCACTGTGTGGAGCTGTATGCTGCTGATGCATGGCTATTCTACACCACAGGCACTGGACACACTGAACAGTTTGTTTAGCAATCATTTGTTCCATGACATCTACAAAATGTGAGATGAATCTCATATAAACGGTTCATGAGCCATCAGCATTGTACTGAATGCTATCACAGCACATTTAGAAATGTAATGGGTGTCAGAATCTGACCTTTTGGTGAAAAACGGTAGATTGTACAATTGTTCAGTTCATTGCCATAATCATGCACCATTTAGAAGTAAAATTAGTAAGGTCCCAGTGTTCAGTGTGCAACAGAGAAGTATGATTAATCTAGCCATAGACCAGGCCCACTCATAAACATAGACCAAGAGTTAGCACCAGGAGCCTCCTAGATAGATTCATGAGTTAATTAAAGTTAGTATATTGAGTGGGAGTTTAGGCCAACACTCCCCACCGTCCTCTCCTCTCAGATGCCATAGCATGCCCTGGTGGTAGCCTGTTCCCCTGATGGGGGAGAGATGATGGATTCTTCACATAAAGCCTTCTCAAGAGCCAAAGTCCCCAATTACTGCATATGCCTGTGTGGAGTGGAAAAATATAGCATTATGAATCTGATCATCACTAATTAAACCAGAGGGAATTAATCCAAGGCTGAGGCAGCCAGCACATGATTTGGGTTGGGCTTGGAAAATAATTGGTAAAGGAATGATAAGGAGAGAGAATAATACCAGAACAGACTGAAACCATGAGCTGTGGCTGTGGCTGTGTTGTTAATAGCAACCTTTGTTAAATAGCAAAACTCACATTGATGTTATTTATTGAATTACTGTAACACAATATGTATAAGGTAGTTGAACATGAACATAAAATAGCACTAAGCAGCTATTGTAAATGCCTTGACAACATTATGAATCTGAATATCAACGATATGGATGATGACCATTATAAGGGGGATCAGCTTTAACTGGACATTGATTTCAATGTAGACTTGCATTAGTGTGTCACCATACACATAATTTACCAGTCTACATGGGCACCATTTCTGTACGTACCTGTTGTTTTCTTAGTTGCATAAATCATGAGACTGTTGGCATGACATGCTTTCATTCGCTTTTAACCTGTCACTAAAAGGCAGACCCCTGAAATAAACAATTTTGTTACGGAGTTTTATTTAATAGCTTTGGTAATTAGACACAGAGCTAGCTTTTAGTTGGTTTCTGCACACTTTTGCTTACTATATGAGAGTGATTCAGTTTGGTAATGCAGCCCGCAGGAACACATGTTGACCTTCATACACGCACTGGATTGGCTACTCTGGATTTAGAGTTGTGTGTTGTGTTTGCACGTCTAGCTGCTGATTTGAGTCTAAATGAAAAGCTAGTATAGATAGATTCATCTCATTCAACTCAGAGTACCAAAAGCAGAATGATGTGGGGCATGGGCATGGCCTATCAAGCTACTTAATACTGAACATTACAGCTAAGGCTTTCTATTTGCGCAACAAGGCCACCCTGTATTTTGTTTAGTAAAGAAACATGTCATGTTATTATACAAAAAATAAATCATCTTATTTATTTAACCTTTAAAGTCTTGAAGGATGTATTTCAGGTAAACCTACTGCAGCCAATTCATCATATGGAACTGACACAGTTTCAGCAATTAATAAATGGGTTGGTTGTTTAGCAAGAAATTTGACACATGCCAACTATGGGACAAAACTGACAGGGTTTTATAAGCTATATTTTGTCTCCAATATTCATTGAAAACATAAATACATTTACACTATGAGCACTTGTTGTCTCTCAAATACATTGTTGCAGTTGTTAGTTAGCTAGCTAGCAAATTTTAGCAATATTTTATAATGTTTTAGCAATAATGCAGTAGAAGGAATAGAGCTAAACTAACTGGTAGGCTATTGATAGACGTAACATCAGTCAAAACACCTCAAAACAAGACACGGTATCAAGAACAAGATAAAAAATAGTTGAAACGAGCCTCATACGATTCCCCACATGGCAGCCTCTTGTTATTGTTGCTAGCTATCTGGCCATCCAGAATCATAACAACACATGGCCTTCTGGCCCATTGAAGTGTGCGCATCGTTGTAGTGACGTTGTCAGCTAACCTGTCTAAAGATAGAGAATGTAGAGTTGAAACATTTGCTCAGAAACTTCAAAGTGTACTCTGCACAGACTGGGATTAAAACATTTTGAGAAGACATGACATTAAAAACCCCTTGGTGAAATACCAAATAAGTGTCACCCTAGACATAACTATTAATTAAGTAGTCCTATTTGTTTAGTTCATCCAGAGTCCTAACTGAAAATGACTCGTCTTAAGTTTAAGTTCACTTCTTAACGAGGGGCCTCTGACATTTCAATGCTCATCTCTCCATACTCCACTGTTTTTGCCATCTCAAATAACCGACTGGTTGGCATATTTCTGTCAGCCCTTTTACCTCTGCTGTCCTTGTACATCAGTGGTGCTATCCAATATACAGAGTCACATTCCAAAGCGCTGGAGGGAACAGAAAAATGACACTCGCAGATCATTGTTGACACAGCATTTCTGCATCTGCTGATGCTACAGAACAGTATACTTGTCACTGTCTCGGCTGGAAGATGACTTTGCAGAGAGACTCATCGTTGACTTTGATCACATGCCCTATTCTGGCTATTCCCAACACTCAGAGGCTAATAATCTAGTCAGGATAATCTATTCTCGCCAGCCATCATCACATCGAGAGATAGCTATCTAATTTGAATGTCTGTAAATGAGACTAGGATCGTCAGATACATACAGTAGAAGGAATAGAGCTAAACTAACTGGTAGGCTATTGATAACAAAGAAGAATACACCATTCCAAATATGCTGTACCTCTCCAGTGGCACTGCCAGACAGTGCAACCATGCCAACAATACCCTTCTGGACCAGGTGGCTCAGAAATCTCAGATGATGACTCCATAATAAAACCCTTTGTTTCCATGAACCCTCTGTCTCCAACCCCTATCCCTCCATGACCCTTGCCAGCTAGAGCATAGTGATAGGATCACACAATCAAGACAGCGGGACAATTGTTCCTTCCTTCACACTGTCCATTACAGAACTTATATCTGTCCTATGGGAGCTGGGAGGCTGTAGTCTGTTTAGCCGGGAGTCTAAACCATGGTGCACCCAAGGGACCCAGTAGCACTAATG
This sequence comes from Oncorhynchus mykiss, assembly GCF_057628025.1. Classification (NCBI taxonomy): domain Eukaryota; kingdom Metazoa; phylum Chordata; class Actinopteri; order Salmoniformes; family Salmonidae; genus Oncorhynchus; species Oncorhynchus mykiss. Next base: position 27,143,629 of record NC_143048.1, read on the forward strand.
AGGACCCCAGGGGATGCAGAATTACCAGAGGAAATGGATCCAATTAAAACGCCCAGCTGTAAATTTCAGGGGAATGAGATGGAATATTTCCCTTTAATTAAGTTATTGGGGGTTATGGATGCTAGCACGGTGACTGTAATCAGGTGCCGTCAGCACTGCATTCAATCACACAATCCTTTATCCGCAGACCTGGGACTTTCTCCTCCGATTAGGCCTCCTGATTGGGCAATTCAAAGGTTTTTTTCCCCCCTACCCTGCATAGTTTGTCACACAAAAGTCACAAAAATCCACTGATTTGGAATCTGATGTGATGTATGCCATGTTTGAGATATTAATCCTATGTTACATTGAAATATGACCAATGCCACAGTGGCAATGTGTGATCATTGTGGTTATTATGCAGTCACCTGTTTTCTTAATCAGATGCCATCTACAGTTGAAGTCAGAAGTTTACATACACCTTAGCCAAATACATTTAAACTCAGTTCTTCACAATTCCTGACATTTAATCCCAGTAAAAATTCCCTGTGTTAGGTCAGTTAGGATCACCACTTTATTTTAAGAATGTGAAATGTTGGAATAATAGTAGAGAGAATGATTTATTTCAGCTTTTATTTGTTTCATCGCATTCCCAGTAGGTCAGAAGTTTACATGTACTCAATTAGTATTTGGTAGTATTGCCTTTAAATTGTTTAACTTGGGTCAAACGTTTCAGGTAGCTTGGGTCAAACGTTTCCACAAGCTTCCCACAATAATTTGGGTGAATTTTGGCCCATTCTTCCTGACAGAGCAGGGGGTAACTGAATAAGGTTTGTAGGCCTCCTTGCTCGCACACGCTTTTTCAGTTCTGCCCACAAATTTTCTCTAGGATTGAGGTCAGGGCTTTGCGATGGCCACTCCAATACCTTGACTTTGATGTCCCTAAGCCATTTTGCCCCAACTTTGGAAGTATGCTTGGGGTCATTGTCCATTTGGAAGAACCATTTGCGACCAAGCTTTAACTTCCTGACTGATGTCTTGAGATGTTGCTTCCATATATCCACATAATTTTCCTCCCTCATGAGGCCATCTATTTTGTGAAGAGCACCAGTCCCTCCTATAGCAAAGCACCCCCACAACATAATACTGCCACCCCCATGCTTCACGGTTGGGATGGTGTTCTTCGGCTTGCAAGCCGACCCCTTTTTCCTCCAAACATAACGATGTTCATTATGGCCAAACAGTTCTATTTTTGTTTCATCAGAACAGAGGACATTTCTCCAAAAAGTACGATCTTTGTCACCATGTGCAGTTGCAAACAGTAGTCTGCCTTTTTTTATGGCGGTTTTGGAGCATTGGCTTCTTCCTTGCTGAGAGGCCTTTCAGGTTATGTCGATATAGGACTCGTTTTACTGTGGATATAGATACTTTTGTACTTGTTTCCTCCAGCATCTTCACAAGGTCCTTTGCTGTTGTTCTGGGATTCATTTGCACTTTTCGCACCAAAGTACATTAATCTCTAGGAGACAGAACGCATCTCCTTCCTGAGCGAAATGACGGCTGCGTGGTCCCATGGTGTTTATACTTGCATACTATTGTTTATACAGATGAACATGGTACCTTCAGGCGTTTGGAAATTGCTCCCAAGGATGAACCAGACTTGTGGAGGTCTACAATTTTTTTTCTGAGGTCTTGGCTGATTTCTTTTCATTTTCCATGATGTCAAGCAAAGAGGCACTGAGTTTGAAGGTAGGTCTTGAAATACATCCACAGGTACACCTCCAATTGACTCAAATGATGTAATTTGATTTTCTTGATTTAGATTTTCTGTGTATGTAAACTTCTGACCCACTGGAATTGTGATACAGTGAATTATAATTGAAATAATCTCTCTGTAAACAATTGTTGGAAAAATTACTTGTGTCATGCACAAAGTAGATGTCCTAACCGACTTGCCAAAACTATAGTTTGTTAACAAGAAATTTGTGGAGTGGTTGAAAAAACAAGTTTTAATGATTCCAACCTAAGTGGATGTAAACCTCCGTCTTCAACTGTATATGTTATGTCTATGCACATACTGTACATATGTGTCTGAGTGGTTGGGTGGTGAGTATAATAAGAGTTATATTCCCTGTAAATGTTCCACTGTCAATTTCCTGTTAATCCTGGTCATAATCTGTTCCTGGATTGACACAAATGATACTGGCAAGTTTACGTGACCCTTCGGAATAAAGTTGCCTCTTTTAGAATTAATGCATCTATTCTGAGTATGTGGTAGACCCCATGGCCCTAACCTGTTAGACTAGAGTAATGATTCGTGCTGCGGCATTGATTGAACTCATTGCAGACAAGTCAGTGCAAATTGTTCATACAGTTACAATAATGTAATAATGCTGTATGTTTAAAGGTATTATGTGGCCACTGACAGTATGCACTGTTTAAAGATTACAGCTGTGGATATGTTCTATTGCCCAGCTCAACCTTGTCAGGTGGGGAATACAATAGTAGAATGCACACATTAGGCAGGGGAATGGCTTCTATTCTATCACATGCTGCCTTATTGTGGTAAAGACCTTTACTCTGGGAATGAAAAGGGTCTGCTGCTGCTCAAGCATAGATTGTAATTCCTTCTTCAATTCACAGGGCTCAAACTGAAGGGCACATATTGATTTGACACATCTCGGGGCTAGAGGAGATTCAAGGTTTCTCCAGGCTCAACAATACACAGATCCCTGAGTTATGAGGAAAATCTCCACGGCTCGAATTGATCGCATGCTGTTCCTCTCTGCCTCATAACCAGAACAATCGGTTTCCGTTCCGTGTAAGTGTATAGGCCTATGTGTATGTAGTGTACCTTAGTCTAACTTTACATTCCATATTCTTCATCCTAACTCTGACTCATTAATAATGTCACAGTTTGTTTTTTATTCCAACAGATACACTACATTACAGTCACAGTACACCTGTAACAGTTCATTTGAATTGGAAAAAAAGCAATGCATATCATGCATGGCTTTTTTTCCAATTCAAATGAACTGTTACAGGTGTACTGTGACTGTAATGTAGTGTATCTGTTGGAATAAAAACCAATGTGGTAATTGGTTTCCAACCCTACTGTGTTATATAAGTTTAGTAATCACTTGGGGCCCGAGAGCCAATCCCTTGTTTTCAAACAGCATAAACTGTAACATAGTGGCCATATGTTGAGCCAGAAAATGTCGCAGCTGAAATGAGATTGCCTTAGCGGGGATTGTTACTGCTGTATTGCCGCAGGGTGCACTGCACTGCTGACGAAAAGTTGGGCATCCATCTCCCCGGTTGGCCCCTACAGAGATGCAGAAAATCTGGGAGTTTGTGTTTCAGATGTGGCTGACTGTCTTCATCCCTCCCCCTTCTGACTGGTGTGATGGTGGGCTGTGAGGCTGTGATCTGCTACAGTGTGATTAAGTCGCTTCATACAGCAGGTACATGAGATCTCACAGGCAACGCCTCACAGCACAGCGCCTCAGCAGAGGGCTAGTTATCTCATCTTCCAGGGCTCACAGTGTGCAGGTAGTGTAGCATACTGCCAGCCAACTAGTTATGGGGTAAATCCATGCAGCACCGCCTCACATAAAGTAGACTGAACATGCTCAGGCCTTATTTGGTTCATCTTGATTTATACTGTTGTTTATGGAGGAGTATGCATATTCAGACACATTCGTTTGAGCATTATTACTTTGCATACATGTTATTTGCATAGCTAAATCCATAACATGCCATGACCATGTACATACCGTATGTGACGTTATGGTACAGTGCCTTCAGAAAGTATTCACACCCCTTGACTTTTTTCACATTTTGTTGTGTGACAGCCTGAAATTAATTAAATTGAGATTTTCATTACCTCTCAAAGAAGAGCACTTATTGGTAGATGGGTAAAAAAATAAGTTATTAATTATACTGTGGATAATGTATTAATACACCTAGTCCCTACAAAGATACAGGCGTCTATCCTAACTCAGTTGCCGGAGAGGAAAGAAAACGCTCAGGGATTTCACCATGAGACCAATGTTGACTTTAAAACAGTTACAGAGTATGGCTGTGATAAGAGAAAACTGAAGATGTTAGTCCACAATAACCTAAATGACAGAGTGAAAAGAAGGAAGCCTGTACAGAATATGCATCCTGTTTGAATGAAGGCACTAAAGTAAAACTGCAAGAAATGTGGCAACGAAATTAACCTTATGTCCTGAATACAAAGTGTTATGTTTGGAGCAAATCCAACACATCACTGAGTACCACTTTACATATTTTAAAGCATGTTGTTGGCTGCATCATGTTATGGGTATGCTTGTCATCGTCAAGGAATAGGGCGTTTTTTTAGAATCAAAATAATCAGAATCAAGCTAAGCACAGGCAAAATCTTAGAAGAAAATCTGATTCAGTCTGCTATCCATCAGACACCGGGAGACAAATTCACATTTCAGCAGGACAATAACCTAAAACACATGGCCAAATATACAGTACACTGGAGTTGCGTACCAAGACGACATTGAATGTTCCTTAGTGGCCTAGGTACAGTTTTGACTAAATCGACTTGAAAGTCTATGGCAAGACTTGAAAATGTCTGCTTAGTAATGATCAACAAACAACTTGACAGAGCATCAATACTTTTTTAAAGAATAATGTGCAAATATTGTACAATCCAGGTGTGCAAATCTCTTAGAGACCTACCCAGTAAGACTCCCAGCTGTAATCGCTGTCAAAGGTGAGTCTAACATGTACTGACTCAGGGTTGTGAATAGTTATGTAAATGAGATATTTCTGCATTACATTTTCAATAAATGTTCTAAGATTTCTTAAAACATGTTTTTTAGGGTATTGTGTATAGATGGGTGCGAAATAAATAATGAATTCAGGCTGTAACTCAAAAAAAAAATGGAATAAATCAAGGGGTAGGAATACTATCCCCACATAAAAAGGATCTCTCCCAAGACCTGAGTAGCAGCACTCTAAATAATTCTCCAGGTTCTAAATAATACAGTAATAATTGTTGTTTGGCCATTGATAATAAAAAGTGCATATGTTGAAATGCATAAATCTGCTTATGTATTTTAAGGGAATTTCCTGTATATTACAAAATGGCATGTGTGCACAATTCAGCCTTCAAACTACTGGAAACTGTCACGAATTCCCCCGAAGTCGGTTCCTCTCCTTGTTCGGCGGCGCTCTGCGTCATCGATCCATTTTTCATTTTCCTTTTGTTTTGTCTTGTCTTCCCACACACCTGGTCTCAATTCCCTCATTATATGTTGTGAAATTTAACCATCTGTTCCCCCCATGTCTATGTGCGGAATTGTTTATTGTAAGTGCATGTGCACGTTTTCTCTGGTGAGCGACGGGTTTTGTACCCATTTGTTTGTTTCTGGTGGTTTTATGAATAAAACTGCTCCGTTGATTACCCAGTTTTGCTCTCCTGCGCCTGACTTCCCTGCCACCAGTTACACACTCCCTTACAGAAACAAAGTTTGCTGGATGTTATGTGCGGTCAGAGAGTGCGTGGGTCATTATAAACACACAGTACATCACTTTTGATGGAAATGCCAAAGAAAGTGTCAACCAATCCATGCGTTTCCATTTCTCGTCCAAAACAATTTGCAATGTGTGACAGACCATGTGCCACTCTTGCCATAAGAAATAGCAATATAAAATGTTTTCATGGCTTAAAAATGACTAGTTCAGTTGTTTGTTTGGAGCTTTACACTCCATCTCCTGAACTTGAATTAATGCTTGAGAAAATAACCATAGTGTGTTGACTATAGTGTAGGTGGCAAATCCCTCTTAATTAATATTAAAGTACATTACTTCTCATATCTTTGATATGTATTTCTGCATGTTTTCCTGCTATTAAAGCCAGAGTCCTTAATCGGTCACCCCGCCTCTGTAAAATGCTGAGGGATCAGCCTGGAGAAATGTAACAACTCTCAAATTCAAAGACTTGGCTATGGATGCAAGGACTGACCATCCATGAGATCAAAATAATTGTTTTTACCATGTTTTGAGGCTATAAAGTGTTTGTTAACATTAAAGATGCGGTTGTGGAAAAGTTTATGGACGTGTATTTTTCCCGATCACAGAGAGAAATACAATGAAAGCTTTTGGGGGCTGAGTTCTCACTCAATAATTTACGTTCCAACTTCTTATTCTACAAAAACCTCTGTCTCTGGGGTGTTTATTATCCAGGTCTAGGGAGAAACGCTGTACACTCCAGCAGAATGAGAAATGCTGTTGTATCTGACAGCAATTCTGCTGGGGTGTATGTGGCCTAACCTAAAGAAAAATCTAAGTATGACAGTATTTGTGTTGAGGGGATATCATGCTGTAATATTTGAGACTTTAGAAGCAGTATTATAAAAGGGTAGCCCTCAAGATTCCCCAAAACCAGCTACCAACATATGAGTGGTGAGGAATGACTATGCTAGCCATCTGTATTCTTGTCATTGTAGAGGTAAAACCCTTCGAGTAATGTCACGATACTCAATTATTTTGTTGTCCTTCTATAAACCATTATTATTTATTTAACAGGATTTACTCCCACATGCTTTGGTCAGAGCGGGACAGAAGCAGAGATAGTAGGGTTCGCGGGGGTCTGCAGGGCAGCTGTCGTATTTCTGCTGTTAATTAATAAGCAGGGTTGCTGAAGGGTTGCAGGCTGGGCTGCCAGGAAGCTGCACCCCTCACTCTCCTACTATCTCTCTCTATCTGCTCTGACACAGTGGGGGCGGATGTGTCTCTGTGGTCCTCTTCAGAGCTGGAAAGGACATTCTCTCAGTTTAATTCAGCCCAACTCCGGTCTCCCGGTGCTCTAGGACTCAGTGTGTGTGTGACAGCTCTCTCTCTCTCTCGCTCTCTGTCTCTCTCCTCTCTCCTCTCTCTTCATTTCATTTGAATCTGTCAGTAGGTAGCAGTAATGATTATTTCAGCATCTCATTTCACTGGGCCCACAGATTGGCAGAGCTAAGCTGGCCCTCACAGCAGCCAATCACGGTCTTTAAATCTATGACGGGAGACTATCTGATTGGTTGGTCTGAACTAATTGTACTCCCACCTATTTAGGGAATGAGAATGTCATTTATAGCACATTATTTCACAACACAGACAATATGTTCTTTGCCTAAAACGGAATGTACCTACTGTTGTAAAGATATTAAAACACTACTGTGCTTTTTCATTACAGTGTAATTACTTTAGAAATCACAATGATCTAATCCAGAGCCAAACAACACTCAACAGGAAGTCACATAGGTTTTGTGTGTGTAATAATACAGGAGACAAGACAACAATGAAAAAAACTAAAAAACATTGAATGCACCATGAGGAACAATACATCCGATATCCCGTAGTACCCTTTGTTTCTAACAATGAAGATCTCACCTAACAGGAATAGTAGTTGTCTCCCAGGGTACTGCGGTAAAATTATTTTATGTACATTTTGTAGACAGCGTGCTGACGAGACTTATTTCAGCATTGTTTGTTTGTATCAGGCAAGGCAGAGGGAGAATGAGGAATGCATTCATCTGGCCCAAGGCTTTTAAGTCGAAAAGCACAAAAGACGACAGGCAGCACCCACAGGTGTTTCCCTCCACCAGCTTGCTCACTCCTCCCTCCTTCCACCTCTGAAGTTTATTTTTTCTGCTTTTCCATCACATTCACCTTCACCTTCCTTCTTCCTCCCAGACCTCCTTCTCCTCTCCCCTCTCAAGCCGACATCTACCTATTCAACTCGGAGGTATCTGGCTCTAATAATACGGTATCAGGGTCGGGGGCTCACAGATGGTTGAAATAAGTGGATCTGTCAGATCATTTCACCCCTGTCGTTTTCCTAATCCCTCCATCCCCTGTAAAAAAGGAATAGTGCACAGAGAGTAGGAGGGGCCAGAGGTAGCCCTGTTTTAACCTACATCATCCCACTTATCATGTCCCCTGATATAGACATGATTGTGTCATCACTTTTAAATTTAGCTGGAAATGCTAATAAATAATTCAGCAGTGCGTTTGTTCATCTGCTATGAAACAAAACAGAGGGCAACACGACACAGGGCAGCACGAGCCTGACAGATTCTGCTCAGTGTGTGATACACATACAGTAGTTTATGTTGGGATAAGAAACGGCACACCTGTTGGCAGGCCTCTGGCCCCGTAATGGATGCCGCCTGATATACAATTCATTGCCTTTTTTATAGGAAACTCCGTGTTGAAGGAAATAGTTGTGCTCGGTTTTGGCTAGAGACAGTGCATTCCCTACGTACAGTACTTTTGCTCATTTGGAAAATGACCAATGCCTGTGGCCAGAATGGCAGCTTTACCTCTGGTGAGAAATGAAGATTCATGTCAACATAGAGCAATGAATATACTCACAATCAACAGTGTTCTGCCCGTCTGCAGCCAGCAAGGATCTCGTCAATTTTTTGTTGTGTGGTCTGCTAGTAACCCTGGCCTCTTAAGTCCTCATACATCCCTTAATTGGACAAACTTGGAGGGAGGTGGTTATGAGCGCTGTGGCTGGTGATGAAGAGGAGTGGATCTTTGGCTCTGGAGTGTAGCAGGGCTTGCAGGACGGCTTGTGGTATCCAGACCATGTGCACTGTCACGTCGTAAGGGCAGGCTCCTACAGAAACATGAAGGGAGAGCAGGGAGTATTAGAATGGCCCTTCTCATTATAAAACAATGGGTCTTATTGAAGGGGTGTTATGATGGCGCTTCAGTGGACAGAGGTTGGGAACGACATAGCTGCCATTGGGTGGATGTTTTACTCAAATGATGTAGAGATGCATTTTAGTTCACAGACATGCATGCAATGAGGACTATTTACATAGGTTGTCATGTGGGTGTGGCTAGAGAACAATGCCCATGTACAGTTATTCAGGACCCAAGTGGATATTGGCTTTGCCATTTTGAAGTGGAAGTGCTGATTGTCAACCAACTTCCATTAATTTATTCTTGGATAAATCATTTATTGGTTTGTTTCACCAAGGACAGGAAAAGAGAATCCCGATGGGACGTTTACAGGACAAACCCACAGAAAAAGCCAAGCCAACCAAATAGAAATCTGACAAGTTATTCAGACTATTATCTATAAATAGCTCTTCCTCTGAGTGTCGCCCCTGGGGAGCAACATTGAAGATGTCCATTTCTGAAAAACAAGACTAACACGCCAGCTGCACTTCTGCCCGATTCTCAGCAATTTCTTCACATGAAAGGGATGCTACCCATCCCTTTTCATTATTAATGAGAGCTGCTCTGTATTTTGCGCCAGCCACAGTATTATTTCGGCTGTGTTTGTCCGGAGGCAGTCACTGCCACAGAGGACGGCTGAATGATGCCGCATGTGAAAAATAAGGGTGGCTGAAAACCAACACAATTACAGCTTATTGACAAGACAAACAACAGATGCCGTGCAATGACATGCAGCTGTTATAACCCTGATCTAAATCCAATAAGATAAGATTACTTATACTAACCCAATTGATCTCAACCATGACCAAAATATGATTTGTTTTTATCCAGCTAGCTAATTCCCAAACACGTAGTTTGACTCAAGGTCCTCCAATGGCAGGAGAACAACATACACTGTTACTACTCACTGATGTATACTATTTCCAATTCAAATTCTGATACTCATAAATACAACATTGATAACACAGCACTCAGTAAATTAACAAATACGCTGAATGAAGTCAAGATGGTCATCTTTGTGGCTTTCCTAAGCTTATTCAAAACTTGGTGAACAGTGACAACCAGGTGGTGGTATTCCCACTATGGTCCTTTTCACCTCAGCTGACCACTCTGACCACTCTCTCTGTCCCTCCAGTCTCCCTGCTGACAGAGACAAATGAACTGCGCAGACCCACTATGGTATGGATGAATCAACACCATCTCGCTCTATAACCCCTGTCCCCCCAGCTCTCTCCCAGTCAACCTCGACACCCATGATGACCCCTGACCTTTTTTTTTACAGGCCTAATTCCAAACATTGATGATATCAGTGGCCAACTAAGATGACAGAAAAAGAATGAGACTCAATAGGCGTAGCCCTATATAATAGAACATTCTAAATATGTTTCTTCTGCAAGACCATTGTGATCCACAGGGATCTGTGGGCTTGTTTTTGCTTTGCGACAAAAGCTGTAATTATGTAGAAAACAATCCATGACTTCAAACAGTCTGGAAGTGTAGCTGGTATTAGTCCATGGGGTCCACTCCATTTTAATTCAGACTCTACCTGATGTTGCTGCAGGGAGCGGTCTAGAGGACAAAGCACACCAGAGCTTTCTGGCCCTGGGTAAAATGAACACCAACTGCACAGAACTCTGGGACGGAACACTGTGTGATCTTGTACACAGGTCTGTCTCAAACAGTTACTTCCTCTCACCATCACCATGGTAACCACTTTCAACCTTTGATGGGCATGGTCTCTGGATGTTTTTGGAGGATTTCCTAAGTCCCAGTCTTCAGAATGGCACACAGATAATCCTGCCCTTCTCAAAGCTGCTCATGCGGATTGAACCTCGCTCTGTATGGAACAGTCACACAAGCCTTCTAAGGCATACGGACACACTTAATGTCATCGGCTTTCATAGGAGAGACCCTGTGGACCAGAATGTATATTGTAGGAGTTTATTCAGTGAGTGGAAAATGCAACGGTGATGAATAACAAAGGCTGACGTCTATTGAATCTCTGATGCAGGGGTAAAGTGATGCCTGAGATGATGATAGGGGTGGCCCATGCTGAAGACATCTGTCATTCAAGTGAATTTGGGTGGGTTTGTAATGAAAGATAATTAATCACGCCTTTGAGCACCGACTCTATTATTAATTCAGGCATGCCCATGCTGAGTAAATGTTTCTTTATTCTCTCATAAGTGGTCAATATTAATAATGCACAAAGGGCCAAGTTCAGCATCAGTCTTTGCAAAGTTCTTGCGTTTGCAAAACGAAAAGGTTTCGCTAGACCATCAATGGTAATTGGAGGTGCTGTGGGCTTGGGTTTCTGTGGTTGGGAGGGAGGTAGTGGCTTGATCGATCCATAGGATAGCTGAAGGTAGACACCAGGCAGCTCGTCCTCTATCTGCTCTCTGTGGAGGTTAAGAGAGAGGCTCCAGCGTAGCTGTCCTCTCACACACTGGACAATCATCCAAGTTGAGCGTCGCCTCTGCTCAGGGCCTGAGCTACACACGGACCCATCCAATTAAATGAAATCATAATTACAGTAATAATTGAGTTGGATGGAAGCTGGTTCTAATTATCTCCACTACTGTCATTTAAAGATGCTTTTAATTATGACTTGTAAATTATATGACTTAAATCACATTAGCGCCTCACTTGAAATGTCTATGGTTTATAGTGTAATGTCATAATCCTGATTACATTTTAAGAATGTTAAGTGTATGAAGCAAGATTGTTTGTACACCATCTCCCAATAAAGATATATGTTTTCTGCTCTACATGACATTTTAAAGAGTGATCATGCTGTGTTTCCTTTCTTCATTAAGGCTGTGGTGAACGGCCTCCTGTGCATTCTTTGCCTTGTTTATGATTTACTGAAGAAAATAAGAAATCTGTAGTGAACTCCCCGACCAGACCAGACCAGCCATGGTTGCCATGGTGACATGTTAACTCTCACTGTCATCTTTACGCTGTCATTGGGAATGCTTCTCACTCAGAGGTTTAACCACAACAACCATTTACCATCTAACTGATTGTCTTCATCATCACCGGACCCCCCATGTTAGTTTGTGGCGGATAGGAAAGGCAGAGGGCAACAGCACTGTTTTCATGTGTGAAAATCCAAAAGGACAATGCCTCTAATCTCTGTGGAGTCTTTTTCCCTGGCACCTCATGTAATGCCATTTGGTTTTGAGATGGCCGGTAATTGCTTACAGGTACAGATGATCTCACCTTATGCACCATGGAGAATTGGAACAGTGAGGATCTAATTGAGGGCAGACCCATTCAGAGGACGAGCACACTCGTCATTTATGGCCACTATGTAAAAGAAAAACACCATGTACTGAACATGTATGTCCAGTTTCCCTATCATGCCTTGGGCTATGTTACTTCTATACAGCGCAATACAGCATCTGTATAGAATACAAAATCATTTCATGGAGAATTATGAATTGGAGGAACAATGAGGTGAATGATAAAAGTCCAATGCATGCCCCTCATGCACATTCATGTCGATGCCCATACTCATACTTAAAGGACAGTAGACAGTGGACTTGGTTTGTCTGATGATATTTCCTCCACTTTATCAGCACTTGTCAATGTTGTTGGGTCCAGCCCTATGACCACTAATATGTGAAAATGAATCAATTTATCTGCCGCTGACCATGCCAAAATCTCCTCAAAGTACCAGATTAGAGAGAGGCTGCTATTAAACCTCCCCGGTTGTGGGCACAGCAATGTCAGGCAGGGAGAGAGGTAGGCAAGCAGGGAGGGAGAGAGGCAGTTAGGGAGGCAGGCAGGCAGGGCCTGGTATTAGCAACACCAAACACGCTCCCTTCAGGAGGTTGGCAAGTAGTCAGGCCATGGCTCTAACCAACTCCCATCCCCTGCTCTCCTCTCTCACCCAGTCCTCCTCAGAGAGGGATCGGGTTCTGCCAAAGACAGAGGACAGGAGAAGGTTGTGGCATTACAGCAACCCCTCACCCCACACACGCACACATGCACACACACACACCCACCTATTCCTGTCCTCGTCTCCTCTTCTGTAAAAAGATATGCTGATCTGCGCATAGAAATCCAAGCCCAAGGCAGAACAGTAGAGTGGTTCAGTATAGCGGTAGACAGGATCCTGCTGCAGATACTCCTTAGGGTGTAAATAAATAATAGCCCCTGGATGTACTGTATGCAGTGCTTGCTTTAGGAAGAAGGTCAGCTACTCTTGAATATTATACAAAATGCCCAACACAATATCTGCTAAATACATAAATAGCAACAGCCTCAAGTATGTGCGTTAATTTTGCACAACGGCACAATGACCCTTAATTATTTCATCCATTGGTGCGGCAGATTTAATTTCTCTATAAAACCAAAGACTGTCGTGAATGTTTTCAGTGCCATTAATGTAATAGCTCTCTCAATCCCAATGTGAAGTAAAATAAAGTGGTTCCTAAGAGCACTTTCTGAGGATGGCGAACTCCAAGGAGGGGAGGACTGTAATGGTCATTTACTTTACAGTAGCAGACTGGCAGTGCACTGCAGAGCCAGAGCCCGACCTTTCAGTCTATCCCATTCATCTGCTACAGCTGTCACTCAACCTTTCAGGTTCATTCTGTAGCTGCAAGGGGTTCAATTAATCTTGGCAAAATGGGAGGACGGCTCATTTTCACCCTTGGTGAGTAGGTTGCAGCTCTTCTGGTTACTTGGCTGTTTTCCCTCTGCATGTTTGTCCCTAGGTGCTATGCAGCCAGAATAGCAAGAGCCTTCAGCAGCATCGTCACCAGCCACTTTCAGAGGGACTCAGAAGGTGATGACATGCTCTGGGATTCGATGTTAGTCCCCTGCCTGTCCGGAATGTTTATGAGGGTACCATTATTGGCTTCAATAATAGACCTTTGGGAACAAGGGGAAATGGTGTTGTGAAATTGAGAGCTCACCTTGACATATTTATCACTTTATCGTCCCTAATTAGTCCTTCACAGCACTACATGATTATCATTAGAGGTAGAAGGCCTCTCCAGAACAATTTTGTTTTATTATTTGTTGAGAGACTTTGTGGTCTACTGGACTGTCATGCAAAATACATGGCCATTGGCCAAAACCACACTCAGATTGAAGCAACAGAAGACCAGTTATGTCTCTGTTTGACATGGATTATGATTTGGGTTGACTTCATTGTCTTAAAGTACACTTCCTTTATAAACTCAGCAAAAAAAAATTTCCTCTCACTGTCAACTGAATTTATTTTCAGCAAACTTAACATGTGTAAATATTTGTATGAACATAACAAGATTCAACAACTGAGACATAAACTGTGTGTGACTAACAGAATTGGAAAAACAGAATTGGAATAATGTGTCCCTGAACAAAGGGGGGGTCAAAATCAAAAGTAACAGTCAGTATCTGGTGTGGCCACCAGCTGCATTAAGTACTGAAGTGCATCTCCTCCTCATGGACTGCACCACATTTGCCAGTTCTTGCTGTGAAACTCCTTCACCAAGGCACCTGCAAGTTCACAGACATTTCTAGGGGAATGGCCCTAGCCTTCACCCTCCGACCCAACAGGTCCCAGACGTGCTCAATGGGATTGAGAACCGGGCTCTTCGCTTGCCATGACAGAACACTGACATTCCTGTCTTGCAGGAAATCACTCACAGAACGAGCAGTATGGCTGGTGGCATTGTCATGCTGGAGGGTCATGTCAGGATGAGCCTGCAGGAAGGGTACCACATGAGGGAGGGGGATGTCTTCTCTGTAACGCACAGCGTTGAGATTGCCTGCAATGACAGCAAGCTCAGTCCGATGATACTGTGACACACCACCCCAGACCATGACGGACCCTCCATCTCCAAATCGATCCCGCTCCAGAGTACAGAGTAACGCTCATTCCTTTCGATGATAAACGAGAATCCGACCATCACCCCTGGTGAGACAAAACCGCGACTCGTCAGTGAAGACCACTTTTTGCCAGTCCTGTCTGGTCCAGCGACGGTGGGTTTGTGCCCATAGGCAACGTTGTTGCCGGTGATGTCTGGTGAGGATCTGCCTTCAACAGGCCTATAAGCCCTCAGTCCAACCTCTCTCAGCCTATTGAGGACAGTCTGAGCACTGATGGAGGGATTGTGTGTTCCTGGTGTAACTCGGGCAGTTGTTGTTGCCATCCTGTACCTGTCCCGCAGGTGTGATGTTCGGATGTACCGATCCTGTGCAGATGTTGTTACACGTGGTCTGCCACTGCGAGGATGATCAGCTGTCTGTCCTGTCGCCCTGTGGCGCTGTCTTAGGCGTCTCACAGTATGGACATTGCAATTTATTGCCCTGGCCACATCTGCAGTCCTCATGCCTCCTTGCAGCATGCCTAAGGCACATCCACACAGATGAGCAGGGACCCTGGGCATCCTTCTTTTGGTGTTTTTCAGAGTCAGTAGAAATGCCTCTTTAGTGTCCTAAGTTTTCATAACTGTGACCTTAATTGCCATCCATCTTTAAGCTGTTAGTGTCTTAACGACCGTTCCACAGGTGCATGTACATTAATTGTTTATGGTTCATTGAACAATCATGGGAAACAGTGTCAAAACGACAGGGTCCTGAAAAAGGGACGTTTCTTTTTTTGCTGAGTTTAGTCTTAGTATTCAAAACTTAATGGAAGCTTCCCACCCGCAACGCTCAGCATCTCCACATCCCTCCCTGACAATCTGACAAATATGGCCAGGAAAGAGCTGTTTTAATTCGGTTCTTCTCTCATTAGAATCACCACAGCCTTTATTCAATTGGATGTTTGACTGTCTTCTAGGAGCTCCTTTTGAATGTTTTATGATATTTATAGAATCGCATTGGGAAAAGTATTTCTGAGATTGTGTGGATTAACTATGTGCAGGCTTGCAAATGATTCCCTGATGATTTCTCTAACATGCATAACGTGGTTAGTGAGTACAGTCTACTATAGCTAGCACATTACATTATCCCAGTGAACACATCCCACAGCAACGTGACCTCTAATCACGTATCATATTACACGTTTCATTCCACAGCTGTGAACCAACGGCAATCTGGGCACGTCTGCGGCTCCAGACGCAGTCAACCACAACAATGAGAAAATCCCTTTACACGCTCCAACAATTGAATTCAATGTGAGTTGAAATTATATGCTGCCTCTCCCGGAGGTACCCCACTGGACGCCTTAAAAGGTAATATACCTTCTGCTACAGAGTGCAATCACACGGTTCACACCTTGACTCTGGATAATTAGAAGGGCTTGAGGAAATGAGAGGAGCTGCACTTGCCGTAAAACAGAGGCTTAAGTAATCTCCCTGAGATGAGATACCTTATAAAGAACACTGTTCGTGCGTCCTTGTTGGATCAGTGGTCTAGCATACCGTGAACATCCTGCCAGTGTTGGGATGAAGACGTGGTTAGCGGTCCCCTCTCGGCAGTAGTTAACAATCTGTGCTGCTTTAAAAATATTACTAAAAAGACTCCTACACCAGTTTTAAATATAACAGAGAGGCTTTATGTAAGAATGAGTAACGTGACAGCTACTAACATCAGGGTATTTTAGGATATAGTAATACTCTTCTTTCAGACTCGATGTTAAAAACAACGTCCATTTGATTTACAATGAAACAGACACAGCGTCCTCTTTTGAAGTTGGGATGGGGAAACGAGTGTACTGTATGAGTGGACATACTGCACTGTTCTCACTGCTCAGCTCTCTCCTGACAGATCCAATCAGATAGGAGATGAATGACAAGGCATTCTCCCTTGTCTGTCTGTTTGCCTGTTTGTCTGTCTGCCATCAGCAGTGCTGACTGAGAGCCTTCTATGAATAGTTCAGTCAGCGCTGTTCTGGTAGGCACAGTACTTCACGTTCTCCTGGGGATCTGATCACTACTTTGTCCCCGTCATCCCCCCACAGACTGCTAGTGTGCCAGCCCGGAACAGTACTGGCTTGGCATGACTGCAGTGGGCGTAGAAACTAAAGTCACAGCGAAGTGGGAGTTGCCCACACATTTAATCTTGATTTGATACTGCGGATACACAGGAAGGAAAAAAACAAAATCATTGACTGAGGAAATTCACTGTCGGCAGAAAAGAGAGGGGGAAACCATTGGGTTTGATAGATTAGAGCAGTGGTTCCCAAACGTATTATAGTCCTGTACTCCTTCAAACATTCAACCTCCAGCTGCGTGTCCCCTCTAGCACCAGGGTCAGCACACTCTCAAATGTGTTTTTTTGTTTGTTTTTGCCATCATTGTACGGTACATTTATTAAACATAAGAATGAGTTTTTGTCACAACCTGGCTCGTGGGAAGTGACAAAGAGCTCTTATAGGACCAGGGTACAAATAATATTAGAATAATAAACAATACTTTTGCTCTTTATTTAACCATCTTACATATACTGTACAACCTTATTTGTTCATCAAAAATTGTGAATAACTCAAACACAGGTTAATGAGAAGGGTGTGCTTGAACGGATGCACATAACTCTGCAATGTTGGGTTGTATTGGAGAGAGTCTCAGTCTTAAGTAATTTTTACACACAGTCTTTGCCTGTATTTAGTTTTCATGCTATTGAGAGCCAAGAATCCACTCTCACATAGGTATGTGGTTGCAAAGGGCCTAAGTGTCTTAACAATGCGATTTGCCAAGGCAGGATACTCTGAGCGCAGCCAAATCCAGAAATCTGGCATTGGCTTCTGATAAAATTTTCACAGAACCGCTTGTTGCAATTTCGATGAGGCTCTCTTGTTCAGATATCGGTAAGTGGACTGGAGGCAGGGCATGAAAGAGATAACAAATCCAGTTGTTTGTGTCATCCATTTGGGGAAAGTATCTGCGTAATTGCGCACCCAACTCACTCAGGTGCTTCGCTATATCTCATTTGACATTGTCCTTAAGCTTGAGTTAATTTGCTCACAAAACATCATATAATGATGGAAAGACCTGTGTGTTGTCCTTGTTAATGCAGACAGAGAAGAGCTCCAACTTCTTAATCATAGCTTCAATTGTGTCCCGCACATTGAATATAGTTGTAGAGAGCCTTGTAATCCAAGATTCAGATAATTCAGGCGAGAACAAACATTACCCAGATAGGCCAGTCGTGTGAGAAACTCGTCATCTTGCAAGTAGTCAGACAAGTGAAAATTATGGTCAGTAAAGAAAACTTTAAGCTCGTCTCTTAATTTTAAAAAACGTGTCAATACTTTGCCCCTTGATAACCAGTACACTTTTGTATGTTGTAAAAGCGTTACATGGTCGCTGCCCATATCATTGTATAGTGCAGAAAATACACGAGAGTTCAGGGGCCTTTCTTTAACAAAGTTAATCATTTTCACTGTAGTGTCCAAAACGTCTTTCAAGCTGTCAGGCATTCCCTTGGCACCAAGAGCCTCCTGTGAGAGAGTAATGGTTAATGTGATTGGATGTTAATTATTTGACTAGGCTACCTGTATTTGACATTGTGTTGTTATTTCGCTGAACACTAGATGGTTTAATTTTATTTTTGGCAGTGAAACGAGGCTACTCATGCGAGAGAAAAAAACTAACGGAAATGTATAGCCTGTTGGAAAATATAAATGTGAAGAAAAACAAAATGTAAAAAATAAAAAATACATATAAAAAAAAAAAGTTTAAAAAAAAGTGAATCATATTTTTATTTGGCGTACCCCTGACGGCATTGCGCGTACCCCAGTTTGGGAATACCTGGATTAGAGAACTCGGTGTGAGGAAAAGTATTCAACCAATAGATGAATCGACAGTCTATTAACTGAACTTGTAGATGATAACTGATTATTTCTTTCACCCTGATTCCTTTAGGACATTTTCCTCCATCTGTCCATCAGGGTCTATTTCTCCCATGTCTGTCTCCTGGTCTGTCTCTTCTGTTTATCTCTTGGGGCATCTCAACAGTCCATTTATCCTAATCAGTCTCCTGCCTCGTCTCTAGTCCAACCTTCCAGGCCCTTCCTATAGCATTAACATGGGTGTTATTGTCGGGGCCTGGGACTCTGCACTCGTGCCATGGACACCCAGCCTCAAAGTGATCAGGCCCAGTAGAAAAGCTCCCGTTTTGGGCTCTAAATGATCATCCCTGTGCCAGCTCCCTGGAGAGCCTTGGGAAATGAGTCTCTCTCTCTCCTCTTTACAGCAGAGCACTGATGTTTTAGTTTAGCTGTTCAAGAGAAGCCTCCCTCTGAGAAGACTAGCAGGTTGAGCTTTTCTGCCTTTGAGCAGAACCACAGTCTAATTGCCATCAGTTTGTGTGTGTGTGAGAGAGAGAGAGCGAAAGAGAAAAGGGAGCGAGAGAGAGACAGAGAGAGAGAAAGAGAGACACCCTAATGAAGGAGAGAAGTGCTCACGTAGCAGATCACGTTACTGACACACTAAGGGAGAATGGTGACTAATTGCTGAATGGAGGAAAAATGCTATTGCTGAGAAAGTTTCAATTGTTTTAATAAAGCAATTGGCTGCAGATGTTACATAGACTATAATGTTATAATCATTTGGTGGGTGCTTATATTTGTCGTTTTTCATGGAAATGTGTTTTTCACATATTCCAACTCCCCCTGAGATACTGTAGGCCATGGCCAATTAGCATTAAGTGCCTTGCCCAAGGGCACATCAACAGATTATTTCATCTTCTTGGCTCGGGGATTCAAACTAGCAACCTTTAGGTTACTGACCCAACGCTCTAACCACTTGGCTACCTGCCACCCACTGCCTAGCCTACTAATCATTGTGTGGGACAACAAGATGATTTTCTGACCGAATCCATTGACCTAGCTAAACTGCACAACATTTCACAGGAATAAGTGTGTGAAATATACTGTACGTGTTCACCTGTGTATGTAAATAATAGGATATAGAGAGTGCAGGTGATTCACGCTGTTTGTATGTATTGGGGGTGGCCCCGGTCACAGGAAGACGACATGTTCACTGAAGCTCCCTGTTGACACTCAACCATGTGTTACATTCGCTCAAGGCAAAAAAAAGTGACTTCCTGGAATGAGTGATGGGATGTCGGTAGATATGTGGGCTAGCACTCTCCACACACTGGTAGATAATGGATGCCCTTCCTGCCACTGGCGCACACTGACATGAGGACATGGCTGCCTCCAGCACGCTTCTTTATCAGCTCACCTAGGGATTGCAGCACAGACACACACACTGCCCACCATTGTGTGCCCCATTAACCTCCCTGTGCTCATAACAGTGGCTGTTGTGTGCAAGGTTCCCCTCACCTCGGCCAAGGTATTTATCTGCAGGTAAGCAGTGCACACCTCCTAATGTGATACCGCAACACCTCACTGCAAGGCACACTTATTCCCGCCAAGCCCCCTGCTTCAAGGGTAGAGAGAGGTGCGGGAGCATTGCCATTAAAGGCAGAGTTCCTTAGAAATGTGTACTGTATCTCTCTGCTGTTTTCAAATGTGTTTTTCTGCTTGATTTAGAATGTGTTTCTTTGCTTGATTTAGAATGTGTTTGTCTGCTTGATTTAGAATGTGTTTGTCTGCTTGATTTAGAATGTGTTTGTCTGCTTGATTTCAATGTGTTTGTCTGCTTGATTTAGAATGTGTTTGTCTGCTTGATTTCAATGTGTTTGTCTGCTTGATTTAGAATGTGTTTGTCTGCTTGATTTAGAATGTGTTTGTCTGCTTGATTTAGAATGTGTTTGTCTGCTTGATTTAGAATGTGTTTGTCTGCTTGATTTAGAATATGTTTGTCTGCTTGATTTCAATGTGTTTGTCTGCTTGATTTAGAATGCGTTTGTCTGCTTGATTTAGAATCTGTTTGTCTGCTTGATTTAGAATCTGTTTGTCTGCTTGATTTCAATGTGTTTGTCTGCTTGATTTAGAATGTGTTTGTTTCCTTGATTTTAATATTTTTGTCTGCTTGATTTCAATGTGTTTGTCTGCTTGATTTCAATGTGTTTGTCTGCTTGATTTAGAATGTGTTTGTCTGCTTGATTTAGAATGTGTTTGTCTGCTT
This sequence comes from Oncorhynchus mykiss, assembly GCF_057628025.1. Taxonomy (NCBI): domain Eukaryota; kingdom Metazoa; phylum Chordata; class Actinopteri; order Salmoniformes; family Salmonidae; genus Oncorhynchus; species Oncorhynchus mykiss. Next base: position 27,164,304 of record NC_143048.1, read on the forward strand.
GATTTAGAATGTGTTTGTCTGCTTGATTTAGAATGTGTTTGTCTGCTTGATTTAGAATATGTTTGTCTGCTTGATTTCAATGTGTTTGTCTGCTTGATTTAGAATGCGTTTGTCTGCTTGATTTAGAATCTGTTTGTCTGCTTGATTTAGAATCTGTTTGTCTGCTTGATTTCAATGTGTTTGTCTGCTTGATTTAGAATGTGTTTGTTTCCTTGATTTTAATATTTTTGTCTGCTTGATTTCAATGTGTTTGTCTGCTTGATTTCAATGTGTTTGTCTACTTGATTTAGAATGTGTTTCGTCACTTAATTTCAATGTGTTTATTTATCTATTTATTATTTATTTAGTCCTGTTGTTTGTTTGCTGAGAGGCTGTGAGAGGACATGAAGACATTTGCTGTTGGGAAAGTTTCTTTGTCAGACAGTAATGCACTTGGGAAAAAGATGCTCTTCGTAAACGATACTGTGATACATGCATTATTTGCATTGATATGTCAAAGTCTGACATGTCGTCAAAGCAATTTAAGCATAATACTGACCTGAATTTGTCAAATCCTTTATTAGCCATAATCTGATTGCTTTGCCATGAGTGCGTGCCACAAAATGGAATTAAAAGTATGAGTGAGTTTTCTCTCTAAACAAAGCTGAACTTGCATTATAGGCAATAAATCCACTGTGATGATTTATTTTCTCCTCACTACCCCGAGCAATCAGGAAAAATCTATAACATATGCAAACATCCAACCAAACAAGATTTGCAAATCAGACAAAAAAAAAACACAGAGCTAAACCAAACAGAGGAAGTCACTCGTGCGATAAGTATTAGTCTGGGAAGTTAAACAATTTTACAGATTCCGTTTAATTTTGGCATGGGCGGTTTAAGCTACCGAATGAAAGTCAGAGATGAATAACTAAGCTAACATGGTGTGTGTGTGTGTGTGTGGTGGCGGGGTCTCTTCATGTGTGAAGTACTCATTTGGCCCGGCTCAGGATTGCTGTTGCAGTCAGAAATATTGACGTTTCACACTTCCTTGTCCTTTTAAAACTGAGAATAAAATCGAGAGAATCTTTTACTGGGAGCACTTACCCCAGTCATCCATATAACTCCTTCCTTCCTACCATGAGTTAACAGATAAACTGGGGGGATTTATTAGAAGGAGAAGTATATTGGATTTAGTTGTTTAGAAGGGGAGCAAATAAGCTGTCAAATAGCACCAGGGAGTCCAGTACTGTCACCAAGGGAAGGGATGGGGAGGAATGCCTAACACCAGGAGTGAGAAGGAAAATACAGTACACAACCACAGTACAACTGAGGGCCTCACTTTCACCATACTACAAAGAAAGAGGCAAAGGGCCCTGTCATGTTTGAATTTAGCCATCTGCCCAGTCACATTTTTGCTGAGGCTTAAATAAGGTTATTCTAAGCCCTCTTCATCAACAGTTGCACATAAAAGGTTTATTTTCTTGTCTTAATGTAAGATGAAAAATAACATAGGGGTAAATCCAGCTGGAAACCCAAAGATATGGAAAAAATGTATGTTTTAACAGGGCAACAGATTTAGCTGCAAAGTGTTTTAGGGAGTTTCAGGAGAGACATGGGCAGGCAGGCTGAGCTTTGAGTGGGAAAGAGCCTCTCTCTTTCAGCTGGCGATACAAAGAGCCTGCGTGCACTCACACTGTTCACTTGTAATGTGATGGAAAGAGCTCCAGGGATGTGGTGCATTCAGGCTGTGTCCTGGTTACACTGTGTTGGTGATGGTGCTACACTTCAGTCTCCAGGCCCTGGGCCTTTGTATGTGGCTGAAGGGAGAGAGGGAGGCCATGCATGATAGCAGGTTCTTTCTTATTTCCTGGCTCCTTCCTAAGGTAGTTACATAAGCATTGAGAATGGACTCAATCCTGTTTACTAGGCTTAATGATTTTCATTCTGTCTGCTAGAGATAAGAATAGAGGTTTGTACAAAGTTTTTGAAAAAGGCCCTTGGTGGTTCAATACTGTAGATTTTTCTGAAGAAGTATATACACACGTATATACACATATATATATACACACATTTTCACCTTCAAGAGTTCGTAAAGAGTTCATAATGTATCGACTCAAAAAGGTATACAGGTGATTAAGTATATACACACGTAATCACCTGTATACCTTTTTGAGTCGATACATTATGAACTCTTTACGAACTCTTGAAGGTGAAAATGAAGGTCAAACTTTGGTTCTAAGAGCAGGCTCAGATTATTTCTATAATTTCTTACCAATATAAATTATGTAGATGCTTCTGGTCTGTGTCTTTTTTATCCCCTCTGGGACCATCTATTCACATTTCAGCACACTTCCAACAATATAATTTATTAAATCTATTGAAACCTCCACTTTATATGGAGCTTAGAATGAAATCAGTTCTCTCTGCTCCCTTCCTCCTTGCGGTTTGCAATGTGGAACATGATTTGCGTCGACTCGAGTCTCCACAGCCTACTTCAGCCGCATCTGCTTCACTCTCACTGCGAGGCATTTAAGTGGCAATTTGGGCCTTATTGAACTCTGCTAAAAGCACAGAGAGCAATTTGTCATGCATTTCATTGCCCGAGACAAAAGTTCAGAGGTAATATCGGACATTTTATGAACTGTGAGCAATTTGGGACCGGGGGCAGCGTGTGGGGTTCAAGTGTTAAGGTTTGCCCGTTTCAGCCAAACTAGGATTTTCCCCTTCGCTACCCTCCATCCTCCAGCTGGGCTTGGTCATCATTTTTCACTGAGGCCACCAGGCCTGAAAAGGATATCTGGCTTTGATTAATGTAACAGGGGCCTCCCTACTCTGTGATCCATCAGGGCTGATAGGTGTACAGTACTGAACCACACAATGGCATCAGGGACAGCAGACTCTGTCTCTGAGTCTCAGGAGACACCATGAGGACAGACCACATGCTCTCTCATGTAAGCCCTCCCTGGATGGTGGTAGACACAGGCATGTTGAAAGATGGAGAACACTGTCTGTACTGTAGAACCATTTGAGCAAGCCTAATGCAGCAGCAGCAGAAAACTCTGTCCTCATGGGAGGCAAATGTGTAAACTCTGCTTTGTACTAGAGCTACACACAGCAGTCTCAGCTCAAATTGTGCATGTGTCTCACCTTCAGGGAATTACTGCACAAGCTGTTAATATGATTTGGATTAATCCTTAATAATTTACACAAAGCATGGAAATCCCATAGAAAAAAAGTAAATGAAAAGTGTCATTAATTTGCTCCAGCTTGTTATTCTTCCCCAGAATCCTGCAAACTTGTGAAATAAAGGATTAAAATGGAGGGCTCTTGTTTGTTTTTTACATTCTAAATACCGAACTCCCAGGGAGTCCTCATTTTAGCTACACTTTAAACCGATCAATCTCTTTCCTTTCCCCTCAATCGAGACCAAGATACCATCTCCATCTCCAGGAAGGTCTATCTCGTAGAGGAACCAAGACACATGAGGTGCATTAGACAGCCTCTCCATCCTCATCACAGCTGACCATTAGTACCATAAACCCTCCTCTCTCCTATTTCTTCAGGCCTTTCTAGCAGTTCCGTTAGATGTGATAGAAAGTACATGTATCCTCTCTTTCCTCTCTACTCATCCTGACAGCTGAACGCTGGTCAGAGTCCACCCTAAACACAAGGTCATTTCAATGAAATAATGCTGTGTATGATGTGTATGATCCTCTGTGAACCAGTAGCCAAGCTGAAGCTTTACAGCTGACAGATTGTATCTGTGGATTCACCTTGGGCCTTAAGGCAGAAAAAGAGCAGAGTTGTAGTTCAGGATCATGGTTATGGCTACCTACGGTCAGGCAAGGCTGGGTTAAGATGTAGGCTTGTACCCTGGGGATGAAGAGCTGTAGTGGTGGGCTAGCTTGACAGGAAGACCTCATGTTTTATAGGACACAGATATCATGTGCTGCTTTTCTCATCCTTGAGAGGTTGCTTAAGTTAGCTTTGTGTTTAGGTTCAACTGCATGGTGATGGTTATTTTTGGAATAATTTCTGCTATTTAAAACACACACACACACACAAACCTCGATGAACCCTCCATATGTGTGTATGTTAATCTGATGAGAAAAAAATGTAATCTTTGTTTCTACACCCTGTTCTTTTGTATTGTCAGGGTTTATTCATGGGTTATCCTAGATCAGTTGACACGTTTTTCAAATAAAATCAAAGTTTATTGGTCACATACACAGATTTGCAGAGGTTATCACAGGTGCAGCGAAATGCTTGTGTTTTTAGCTCCAAAGTGCAGTAATAATACCTAACAATACGCACATAATCCCCAAAAGTTAAAAGAGACTAGAACGAGCAATGTCAGAGTCCAGAAAATATTCACACCTCTTGACTTTTTCCACATTTTGTTGTATTACAGCCTGAATTTAAATGAATTGAGATGCTGTGTCACTGATCTACACACAATACACCCATAACATCAAAGTGGAATTGTGTTTTTAGAAATGTTTACACATTAATTACACATTTAAAGCTAAAATGTCTTGAGACAATAAGTATTCAATCCTTTAGTTATGGCAACCATAAAAACGTTGTGCTTAACAAGTCACATAATAAGTTGCATGGACTCACTCTGTGTGCAATAATAGTGTTTAACATGGTTTTTAAATGTCTATCCCATCTCTGTACCACACACATACAATTGTAAGTCGAGCAGTGAATTTCAAGCACAGATTCAAGCACAAAGACGAGAGAGGTTTTCCTATGGTTTGCAAAGGAAGGCACCTATTGGTAGACATTGAATATCACTTTGAGCATGGTGAAGTTATTAATTACACTTTTGGATGGTGTATCAACACACCCAGTCACTTCAAAGATACAGGCGTCCTTCCTAACTCAGTTGCCGTAGAGGAAGGAAACCGCTCAGGGATTTCACCATCAGGCCAATGGTGACTTTAAAACAGTTACAGAGTTTATGAATGGCTGTGATAGGAGAAAACTAAGGTGGATCAACTAAACGGTAGTTACTCCACAATACTAACATACATGACAGAGTGAAAAGAAGGATGCCTTTACAGAATACAAATATTCCAAACATGTATCCTGTTTGCAACAAGGCACTAAAGTAAAACTGCAACAACAACAAAAATGTGGCAAAGAAATTCACTTTTTGTCCTGAATAAAACATGTTATGTTTGGGGCAAATCCAACACAACACATACCACTCTGAGTACCATATTTTCAAGAATGGTGGTGGCTGCATCATGTTATGGATATGCTTGTCATCGGCAAGGACTAGGGAGTTTTTTATTATAAAAATAAACGGAATAGAGCTAAGCACAGGCAAAATCCTAGAGGAAAATCTGGTTCAGTCTTCTTTCCAACAGACACTGGGAGAAAAATTCACCTTTCAGCAGGACAATAACCTAAAACACATAGCCAAATATAGGAAACCTTGACCCACTATAACTCACGTACCTCCCCAACAGATCCACAGATGACGAAATCACCATTATACTCCACATTTCCATTTCCCACCTGGACAAAAACGAACACCTATGTGAGAATGCTATTCGTTGACTACAGCTCAGCATTCAACACCATAGTGCCCTCAAAGGTCACGAAATACCTCCTTCTGCAAATGGATCCTGCACTTCCTGAAGGACCGCCCGCAGGTGTTAAGGGTAGGCAATAAAACATCTGCCACGGTGATCCTCAACACGGGGGTCTCTCAGGGGTGTTTGCTAAGTCCCCTCCAGTTCTCAGAGTTCACCCACGAATGCATGGCCACGCCCGTCTCCAACGCCATCATTAAGTTTAGGCTGCCTCACCGACAACAAGAGACAGTCTACAGGTCAGAGACCTGGCAGTATGGTACCAGGACAACCACCTCTCCCTCAACGTGAGCAAGACAAAATAGTTGATCATAGACTACAGGAAAAGGAGTGCCGAGCACTCCACCATTCACACTGACGACGCTGTAGTGGAGCGGGTTGAGAACTTCAAGTTCCTTGGCATCTACATCATTACCATACTATCATGGTCCAAACACACCAAGACAGTCGTGAAGAGGGCACGACAATGCCTTTTTCCATCTCAGGAGACTGAAAAGATTTGGCATGGGTCCTCTGATCCTAAAAAAGTTCTACAGCTGCACCATCGAGAGCACCCTGACTGGTTGCATCACCACTTGGTATGGCTACTGCTCGGCATCCTACCCCAAGGCTCTACAGAGGGTAGTGCATATGGCCCAGTACATCACTGGGGCCAAGCTTCCTGCCAGCCAGGATCTCAATACCAGGCGGTGTCAGAGGAAGGCCCTACAAATGGTTAAATTCTCCAGCCACCCTAGTTATAGTCTGTTCTCTCAGCTACCGCATGGCAAGCAGTACCGGAGCGCCAAGTCTTAGTCCATTATGCTCCTTAACAGCTTCTACCCCCAAACCATTAGACTGCTAAACAGTTAATCAAATGGCTACCCAGACTATTTGCATTGACCCCTTTTTTCTACGCATAGTCACTATACCCAAGAAAGCTAAGGTAACTGAATTACATTACTATCGCCCCGTAGCACTCACTTCTGTCATCATGAAGTGCTTTGAGAGACTAGTCAATGATCATATTACCTCCACCCTACCAGTCACACTAGACCCACTCCAATTTGCTTACCGCCCCAATAGGTCCACAGACGATGCAATCGCCATCACACTACACACTGGCCTATCCCATCTGGACAAGAGGAATACCTATGTCAGAATGCTGTTCATTGACTACAGCTCAGCATGCAACACCATAGTACCCTCCAAACTCATCATTAAGCTTGAGACACTGGGTCTTCACACCGCCCTGTGCAACTATGTCCTGGACTTCCTGATGGGCCACCCCCAGGTAGTGAAGATAGGAAACAACATTTCCACTCCTCTGATCCTCAACATTGGGGCCCAATAAGGATGCGTTCTCATCCCCCTCCTGTTCACCCAAGTCTGCGTGGCCATGCACGCCTCCAACTCAATCATCAAGCTTGCGGACGACACTACAGTGGTACGCTTGATTACCAACAATGACGAGACAGCCTACAGGGAGGAGGTGAGGGCCCTAGGAGTGTGGTGTCAGGAAAATAACCTCTCATTCAATGTCAGCAAAACAAAGAGATGATTGTGGACTTGGAAACAGCAGAGGGAGCATCCCCCTATCCACATCAATGGGACAGCAGTGGAGAAGATGGAAAGTTTTAAGTTCCTCTGTGCACAGTACATATCACCGACAAACTGAAATAGTCCATGCACACAGACAGTGTGGTGAAGAAGCCAGAACAGCTCCTCTTCAACCTTAGGAGGCTGAAAACTGTGTCTTGTCACCAAAAACCCTCACTAACTTATCACCATAGCACCGGCTGGTACGACAAGTGCACCGCCCACAACCGCAGGGCTCTCCAGAGGGTGGTGCGGTCTGCACAATCCATCACCGGGGGCAAACTACCTGCCCTCCAGGACACCTACAACACCCGATGTCACAGGAAGGCAAAAAAGATCATCAAGGACAATAACCACCCAAGCCACTGCCTATTCACCACGCTTCCATCCAGAAGGCGAGGTCAGTACATGTGCATCAAAGCTGGAACAGAGAGATTGAAAAACAGCTTCTTTCTCAAGGACATCAGATTGTTAGACAGCCACCACTAGCACAGAGAGGCGGCTGCCTACCTACAGACTTGATATCATTGGCCACTTTAATAAATGGAACACTGGTCACTTTAATAATGCCACTTTAAGAATGTTTACATATCTCACATTACTCATCTCATATGTATATACTGTATCCTTCACTATCTATTCTTCACTATCTATTGCATCTTAGCCTCTCTGTCACTGCTGTTCCATATATTTTATACTTATATATTCTTATCCCATTCCTTTACTAGATTGTGTTTATTATGTTTTGTTGTCGAATTTGTTAGATATTAGGTTTTGTTGTGGCATTGGTAGATATTACCTGTTAGATACTGCTGCACTGTCGGATCTAGAAGCATAAGCATTTCGCTACACTAGAAATAACATCTGCTAACCATGTGTATGTGACCAATACAATTGTATTATATTTTATTTTATACCCCTACCCACATGTACATATTACCTCAATTTACCTTGAGTAACCTGTACCCCTGCACATTGACTTGATACTGGTACCCCCTGTCTACATCCTTGTTATTGTCATTTTATTGTGTCACTTTTTTTCGTTTTTATTTTGCATTGTTGGTTAAGTGCTAAGTAAGCATTTCATGGTAAGGTCGACACCTGTTGTATTCGGCGCATGTGACAAATAACATTTGATTAGATGTTTTTATATGATTTAAGAAAGGAATCAGGAAACATTTTACATATATTTAACCCCTTATCTTTTGGCAGTAAACAGTCTCCATATAGACTTCCATTCATTTTTTATAGGAACGAGTCTTCAGACGAGTCTTGTGAGATCTGTGGAAAACTCCTATCATGTATGTGTTCGTGAGAGTCTCACCTTTCCACAAAGTGTTCATATTAGAGTGTAGCTGTCACGGATCCCTCCGGAACTGTCATTACGCAAACCTGGTCCCTTTTCCCAGTTGTATAAGTGTATAAGTGCGTCCTTTGTTCACCATTGTCCTGTCAATTATTGTTCCAATGTCCATTGGTCGTGTGAGTACCTGTGCTATGTTGTTTTGGCTTTCATGCTATGTTGTTTTGGCTTTCGTGCCATGTGTATTGTGCAGATGATTACGGGTCTCGTCCCGTGTGATAATCATTTTGCGATTGTGTAGTTATTCGAGGTACTCCTCGCTCTTTTGTTTGGGTCTCAACCCTGTGTTTTGTATAGAGTTTGTTTGGTCTTTGTCCCCGTGCCTATACATGGCACGCTGTAATTTGGGTAAATAAAAACCCATTTTACACATTCCTGTGCCTGTCTCCCGATCCCTTTATGCCAACGTGACAGCAACCCAAATTCTTCGGACGCTACAGGCAGTCTGTACCGATGGCTGTACAGACTTCAGACAGGTCCCAATATGATAAGTGGGGGTCGTAGAGCAAAACTGAGAACGCCATTGTGCTCGTTGGAGTCTCAACTTTCCATAGCTTGTAGGCGCTACAGACGATTTGAGAATAACGATTTTTGAGACTTCTCATGACCTGACAAACACCGCTCTAGCACTGTCACCTTTTACCACAGATAAGGAAGTGTGACATTGGCAGGTGTGGTGGATTGAGAAGCATCCAATACCTTTGGGTGGTGGACCATTCTTGATACTGTACACACAGGAAACTGTTGAGCATGACACACTCAAACTGGTGTGCCTGGCACTTACAACCATAACCCTTTCAAAGGTACTTAAATGTTTTGTCTCTCCCATTCACCCTCTGAATGGCACACATACACAATCCATGTATCAATTGTCTCAAGTATTAAAAATCATTATTTAACCTGTTTCCTCCCCTTCATTGACACGGATTGTAATGGATTTAACAAGTAACATCAATAAGAGATCCTAGCTTTCAACTGGATTCACCTGGTCAGTCTATGTCATGGAAAGAACAAGTGTTCCTAACATTTTGTACACAACTTGAGGCTGTTCTGAGGGCAAAAAGGGGGTGAATTTCAATATTGGAAGGAGTTCCTAATGTTTTGTACACTCAGTGTATATACTCTATAATGGTGTGTACAGACAGTAATGACAGTATATTTAAATGTGTGTATAGCAGCAGTTATAAAAGGATGAGTCATGACTAGAATTCAGTATATAAAGAAATGTCCTCTCACTGTCAACTGCGTTTATTTTCAGCAAACTTAACATGTGTAAATGTTTGAATAAACATAACAAGATTCAACAACTGAGACATAAACTGAACAAGTTCCACAGACATGTGACTAACAAAAATGGAATAATGTGTCCCTGAACAAAGGGGGAGGTCAAAATCAAAAGTAACATTCAGTATCTGGTGTGGCCACCAGCTGCATTAAGTACTGCAGTGCATCTCCTCCTCATGGACTCCAGTTCTTGCTGTGAGATGTTACTCCACTCCTCCACCAAGGCACCTGCAAGTTCCTGGACATTTCTGGGGGGAATGGCCCTAGCCCTCACCCTCCAATCCAACAAGTCCCAGACGTTCTCAATGGGATTGAGATCCGGGCTCTTCGCTGGCCATGGCAGAACACTGACATTCCTGTCTTGCAGGAAATCACGCACAGAACGAGCAGAATGGCTGGTGGCAATGTCATGCTGGAGGGTCATGTCAGGATGAGACTGCAGGAAGGGTTCCACATGAGGGAGGAGGATGCCTTCCCTGTAACGCACAGTGTTGAGATTGCCTGTAATGACAGCAAGCTCAGTCCGATGATGCTGTGACACACCGCCCCAGACCATGACGGACCCTCCACCTCCAAATCGATCCCGCTCCAGAGAACATTCCTCGGTGTAACGCTCATTCATTCAACGATAAACGCGAATCCAAACATCACCCCTGGTGAGACAAACCCGCGACTCGTCAGAGAAAAACACTTTTTGCCAGTCCTGTCTGGTGCAGCGACTGTGGGTTTGTGTTGTTGTTGTTGCCGGTGATGTCTGGTGAGGACCTGCCTTACAAGCCCTCAGTCCAGCCTCTCTCAGCCTATTGCAGACAGTCTGAGCACTGATGGAGGGATTGTGCATTCCTGGTGTAACTCGGGCAGTTGTTGTTACCATCCTGTACCTGTCCCGCAGGTGTGATGTTCGAATGTACCAATCCTGTGCAGGTGTTGTTACACGTGGTCACGTGGTCTGCCACTGCGAGGACGATCAGTTGTCTTTACTGTCTCCCTGTAGCTCTGTCTTAGGCATCTCACAGTACAGACATTGCAATTTATTGCCCTGGCCACATCTGCAGTCCTCATGCCTTCTTGCAGTATGCCTAAGGCACATTCATACAGATGAGCAGGGTCCCTTGGCATCCTTCTTTTGGTGTTTTTCAGAGACAGTAGAAAGGCCTCTAGTGTCCTAAGTTTTCAAAACTGTGACCTTAATTGTCAACCGTCTGTAAGCTGTTAGCGTCTTAACTACCATTCCACAGGTGCATGTTCATTAATTGTTTATGGTTCATTGAACAATCATGGAAAACAGTGTTTAAACGCTTTACAATGAAGATCTGTAAAGTTATTTGGATTTTTACGAATTATCTTTGAAAGACAGGGTCCTGAAAAAGAGACGTTTTTTTTAACGAGTTTACAGTTGAAGACGGAAGTATACATACAATTCCTGACATTTAATCCTAGTAAAAATTCAATTTCTTACGTCAGTTAGAATCACCACTTAAATGTAAGAATATGAAATATCAGAATAATAGTAGAGAATGATTTATTACAGATTTTTTTTCTTTCATCACATTCCCAGTGGGTCAGAAGTTTACATACACTCAATTAGTATTTGGTAGCATTGCCTTTAAATTGATTAACTTGGGTCAAACGTTTCGGGTACCATCCCCCAATAAGTCGGGTGAATTTTGGCCCATTCCTCCTGACAGAGCTAGTGTAACTGAGTCAGGTTTGTAGGCCTCCTTGCTCGACCACGCTTTTTCAGTTCTGCCCACAAATTTTCTATAGGATTGAGGTCACGGCTTTGTGATGGCCACTCCAGTACCTTGACTTTGTTGTCCTTAAGCCATTTTGCCACAACTTTGGAAGTATGCTTGGGGTCATTGTCCAATTGGAAGACCCATTTGAGATCAAACTTTCACTTCCTAACTGATGTCTTGAGATGTTGCTTCAATATATCCACATAATTTTCCCTCCTCATGAAGCCATCTATTTTGTGAAGTTCACCAGTCCCTCCTGCAGCAAAGCACTCCCACAACATGATGCTGCCACCACCGTGCTTCACAGTTGGGATGGTGTTCTTCGGCTTGCAAGCCTCCCCCTTTTTCCTCCAATCATAACGATGTTCATTATTGCCAAACAGTTCTATTTTTGTTTCATCAGACCAGAAGACATTTCTCCAAAAAGTACGATCTTTGTCCCCATGTGCAATTGCAAACCGTAGTCTGGCTTTTTAATGGTGGTTTTGGAGCATTGGCTTCTTCCTTGCTGAGCGGCCTTTCAGGTTATGTCGATATAGGACTCATTTTACTGTGGATATAGATACATTTTTACCTGTTTTCTCCAGCGTCTTCACAAGGTCCTATGCTGTCGTTCTGGGATTGATTTGCACTTTTCGCACCAAAGTACGTTCATCTCTAAGAGACAGAATGCGTCTCCTTCCTGAGCGGTATGACGGCTGCATTGACCCATGGTGTTCATACTTGCGTACTATTGTTTGTACAGGTTAACGTGGTACCTTCAGGCATTTGGAAATTGCTCCCAAGGATGAACCAGACTTGTGGAGGTCTACAATTTTTCTGGGCTGATTTCTTTAGATTTTCCCATGATGTCAAGCAAAGAGGCACTGAGTTTGAAGGTAGGCCTTAAAATAAATCCACAGGTACACCTCCAATGATGTCAATTAGCCCATCAGAAGCTTCTAAAGCCATGACATAATTTTCTGGAATGTTCCAATCTGTTTAAAGACACAGTCAACTCAGGGTATGTAAACTTCTGACCCACTGGAATTGTGATACAGTGAATTAATTATAAGTGAAATAATCTGTCTATAAACAATTGTTTTAAAAATTACTTGTGTCATGCACAAAGTAGATGTCCTAATCGACTTGACAAAACTATAGTTTGTTAACGAGAAATTTGTGGAGTGGTTGAAAAACGAGTTTTAATGACTCCAACCTAAGTGTATGTAAACTTCCGACTTCAACTGTATATTAAAAGTGGGTGAAACAGTATGTAAATATTATTAAAGTGACTCTATGTACATAGGTCAGCACTCTCTAAGGTGCACGGTAGAGCACCAGTTGGTAACAGTGGTAGCCGGCTAGTAACAGTCTGGTCTTAGTTTCTGTTGGCTGGGTAAATTGCATTGTTAATGGTTTTGTTGTTTATGTCTCACACAGCCATGTCACTGTATGTTTCTTGTAGTTTATAATTAACAACTAATCTACAACACGCTTGTAGGGTTGAATGACATACATGGTCCTCAAATAAGGAGGCTACACACATTTTGACAGGTTAGTACCCTGTAAAGTCTGAATGACAGAAACAATCAGCTTGGGATGGGCAAATTAAAGCAATGAGTCATCAGTGACATCAGTGTGACTCATCGTCCATTTAAGCCACGCATGATGAATGATGAAAGCTGGTTGGCTTTGTAAAGGCTAAGAAATACCCTGATGCATCTGTATGCAGACTCTAAAGAGTAATGTGTTCTGAATTGAAAAACCACCCGTCCCTAACAAGATCAATGATGCAATTAAACATTGGACTCCTTTTGAGGATGAATGTACCAAACAAACTGGCATTATGAATGTTGGCTATATTTACTGACTGCAAGTGTTTATTTCTCCATTTTTTTTTACGATGTATTATTTCTTGGAAATTTGAATATCCGTTTCATAGCCTTTGCTAATAACACCATCCTTGTGCCACTCACTTACACAGGTACAAGAGCAACTTAATTTAAGAAACAGCTAATATAACGTTGTCTCCCTTCTCGCATGAGAATATTTCAAATGAGAGTACTTCTCATGCCAAGCTTATTGCATGCTAATTGTCAAATGCTGGGGTTGGATAACACTATTTCAGCTCAGAACACAAGCTTTGCGCAAGTCCCACTTTAAAGGTAGACAACTATTTCCTCTTTATTTAAATGGCTTTAAATGCTTATCCTGAGCTCATTCACTCAGGCAGGATGCAGTACCTCTAATATTTCTCATTACACCACATTTTAAACCCGAACAAAGAGGCAGAATGCAGTAAAGTCACCTAAAGGCCCTGTGTGGGTGGTGATATTCACAGCGTTACAGTACACACTCATGTCCATCCTGCTAGGTCTCAAATCTGTGGATAATGTTTGCTTGAAATTGTTAGGTTAGATTACTCGTTGGTTATTACTGCGTTGTCGGAACTAGAAGCACAAGCATTTCGCTACACTCGCATTAACATCTTCTCACCATGTGTATGTGATAAATAAAATTTGATTTGATGATTTGATTTGATTTGCCACAACATGAGAGTGATAAAACCATCAGAAGCCAGACAGCATGTGTTGGGATGGGGATGCTATTACTCTGCTCATTCCCATGCTCTGGGATTCAACTCATGTTTTATGGACCACAGGAGAGCCAGTGTGCAGGCAGACCATGAAAGCTTGACTGTTAGTGGTAATTGTGTAAAGGTGACATGAACCTTTGTGTGGGAGAAAAGGTTATCCTGACTTCTTTTAACACCGTTCCCCCAACCACCCAGCAACGCCTCCCTTACACCTGTGACCAATCACAAAGGGAGGATGGAAGTGCATAGAGATGACATGTCTACGAATACTACCTCACAGCAAGCAGATGGCTATAGCACTTTCAATCAGCACTACAAAGAGAGGGAGGGACACACACATACATACACACATGAAGTGGTTGAGTTTTATAGCTATGAAAGTGGAACCACTCTCTGAAAGGTATACATTTCAAAAGAATTGTGCATGAAATTCATCTTGGAAAAAAAATATGAAGCCCCTTGTTCTTTTGTCATTTCATTCTCTACATTATTAAAGTTTCAGACTTCACTCAAGACAGTAGAGTGGTTGGAATTGGACTCTTAAATCAGACTGCTGTGTTGGAGATTGAACTGATCTACAGAAATGTTTTATCCTGGGCTATAAGCATCACCCACAACATCCAGAATGAAGGAATCCGATAGGTACAGCTGACACGTGCTTCTGGCATTAAGCCTCACATAGTCTTGAAAACCCGACCCTAGCCAAGTGACTAGGGTCTGGTTTTTGCTTGACGGACTCTTTTAGAAATTTCGATAAGCAAAAATATATATATATATACGGTGGGTCCTCTTCAGACAGACAACTCTCCCAACAAATCATGAGGCAGACATGCCAATACCTAGCAATTCGAGACCACAGATTGCAGGCAAAACCTTTGCAGTAGTTTTAGTGAAGGTAGTTGATACAAACTAGCCACTTGTAAAAATAACCTCTGTAAAAATAACCTCTGTGATCTCCATTTTGCTAGTTAATATTTGATATTTTATTCCATCGGATAAGGTAGTGACGAAGGCAGTGACGCAGTTCTTCTATGCCAAACTGACGTTCTATTACTTATAGACGCTGTTAAGCCGGAGAGACTAAGCCTCACACTGTTCTGCTTTATCTAGAGCACTTTGTGCATTTATAAGATTAACAATAAAAATCACATGTTTACAATGACAAATGTACGGTATCCTGTAAGGTCAGATTGGTATAAATAATACCGTTTTCAACAGTCAATTCAGGAAGTAAACTAAAATTACAATTCAATAATAGTAATATTGGCATTTATTTTCAATGACTTCTCCATGAATTAATAAGTAGAAGCTATTTATTACAAAAGTCTTAACATTTCTGAATTTTTTATTCAAATCACTTGCTGAATTGACTGCATTCTATTCGAATTGAGCCAAGCCCTGGTTTGCATCCCTTTTCCTGATTTAGCTATAGCTGTTTCTGAATCACCGGCTGTCCAGCTGACACAACCACCTGCTGCCATGTAAAGTATTGTGGTGGTCTAGGAGATGCAGAACGAATGACATCTGGCTGCTTAACCAGTTGTCCTCCACAGATTTGCACATTGAGAGATGCATGTTTCCCATCACATGCTGAAACAATGCAAGCCATCTTGTGATAGTGTAGACTGATGGACCTTCAATTTCACACTGTCTCATCTCCTGACATACTGTACGTAGATACACATATCTGTAGTCATGTACTGTATAGTCATACTTGGATGGTAGAACAATGTTTCAAATCCACCTCATGTTTTAGAGACATTTTACATCCCAGTAGCCACAGCTTGTCTCTTTCATATTGTTTCCCAACCCTATGTCCCTGTGCTGCTACTCCCTCACAACAACACAACAACCCAGAGACTGTCACCCTGGAAACGGGATGAAGAGATCTATGGCCAGACAGCAATGCCACTGGCCAAGACTCTACTCTGCCCCAAAAACACAGACCGCTCTATTCCTCTCTGCCCAGACTTAGTCATGCTTCATCTGCGCACAGTCACATTCACAGGCAATGCCACTCATGACTGACTCACTTCCATGTGAAGCAGCAGTAGTATGCCCCCACATACACATACTGCCCCCGTACCATCGCTTCTCCCAGGCAGCCAGCCAGATGCAGCCAGGATGCCTTACAGATTAGGAATGATGTGAAATGCATCATAGTTTGTTCTACTCACAAAAGCTCAATCTCCCTCTCCCTCAGTGCTGTAAATAATGTAATGTTGTTCCTTTTCTCTTTGTTCAACGCAGTCCGTTTGTCATTCAGAGCGAGTGTCACAGTTTAAACAGCAGTCTACATTCTCTCTCTATTATGTCTCCACCTAAGAAGGCCCCAGATAGCTGCTAGCCATGCAGCAGCAGTATTGGCCAGCCTCAAACAACTTGAGGTACCACCAGGCTTGCAGACAAGTATAATTGAAGGAGGCCGTGAGTTAAATAGATAGTGCTTTCTTTGAATTCTTGTGTTTTGGATCAACAATGAAAACATCAAAGACATCCACTAGCGAGCCAAGGAAGATTTGAAACAACATGATTTGTCCAAGAAAGCACTATATACTCTCAGTATACTGTAACTGACAGATTCATGACTTAGTGTGTACTAAAAGTACATGCTTTGACCAAAAATGACATAATTTCTGTATTAAGTCAACAACCCAGTGGTGCTACATCACAACCAATTGTAAACCCAATGAAGGGCAGTTTTCTCACCCCCTCCACTGTTCAATAAACACACTGGCATGGCAGCCATACTGTGCAGAAAATGCACTTACTCCCCTTAGCTCATCAATCACCCCCTGCAGTACAGTATATTCAAACCCTAGGAATAAAACATGAGCTGCACATTCAGAAATTCATACCCATTTTTGTAGCCTGTATGCTCTTCATTTGCCATATTGGCTTGGCTGGAACTGTATTGATTTCTTCCCCTTTCTCTCCCTTTTATGTGTGGAGTGAAACGCTTGTTTTCCTCCACATCTGTAATCAGCAAGATAGCGCACAGCATCCGTTCCATCTGACAAAGCCCTGGTTGCTAGCATGAATACATTAGACAGCCTTTGGAACACATCCTTGTGGTTGGTGGATGGGCAACAGGCTATGTTCATCCACTACCAATTTATTTTCCATTTTCACCCAAAACCTTTCTATCACCACCTTTGTTTTTTTAACCTCGCCAATCTCCACAGTAATGATGAGTACTAAGAGCATGTGAATGCTTTAGAGGTTGTTCCATGAGCTAAGGATTTTCCAGTATGATATCCTTCTGAGTCCAGTTAGAGACTCAAGTTTCAGCCGCAGTGCATAAAACCAGACTCCAATGGGAATCAATTGGTGGGGGTTCTGTGCGTTGCATATTTACGAGTGATTAGCAGTTGCCAATTTGAATTTGATTGGGACAAAGTGTAAGGAAATGAAATGATTGGCTGTAATACTGTCAGGTGTATCTGTAAACACCAGGTCATAAAGCGGCTCATTTACATGGAATTAATTCATGCATAAAAGGTTTGCCTTTGTCAAGTATTATTATCTCATTATTATCTCACAATTTGACAAGCACTTGATAATGCCTATAATTTCACGGCGGCCGTGAAAAAGCAAAAGCCTATGTCAATCTACTATCACCCATAGTAGAAAAGTCAACCTATTCTATTCTGTGCGAGAAATAAATATTCCAAACATAGTATGGGACAGTTGTGGGATGTGATAGAGCCCAATTTAATACAACCACTAGCATCAAAAAACGTTTTTATGCAATGTGGCTGATGCAACAGATCAGAACGTTTAGCTTAAAATGTTGATAAACTATGAGGCTATTTCTCCACATTATAAGCGCAGCAAAGCTATAAGCTCAAATGTTCCATTAACGGAAAACACCATTATCAAAAGTGACCGCAAATGCAGTTATGCATGTAATTATAAAGGTGCATTTTTATGGTGACAATTATCTTCCCCAAACATGAAACTCACACGCTGCTAATGGATGCCAGTTAGGCTCTACACCCCTTGTAAAAAGGATTAATGTGCTTAATTTTAAGAAATGACTTGGCCACTTAAGTTGTGATACAAACCTTATTAAAACATCTCTCAATCAGAGACAACAATCGACAGCTGCCTCTGATTGGGAACCATACCAGGCCAAACACAGAAATACAAAACCTAGACTACACAACATAGAATGCCCACCCCAACTCACGCCCTGACCAAACTAAAACAGAGACATAAAAAAGGAACTAAAGTCAGGACGTGACAATAATATATCATTCACAAGGCTAATATTGTCACCCATCAGACTATTGTTGTTTTAATCTTGTCTTTACATATATTAAATAATATATGTGTGAAACTGTTTTAATTTCGAATGGACCATTATCATGCACCGGCATAAAAACAGGGGAGCAGGAAACAATACATGTCATCTATGCACTTAATAGCGAATGGAGGACGCTTTCCCCGTGGTTTATTTTCATGCCAGCCAGGTAGGCTATACTCCTGTTCTAAATATAAGCCATGTGCTTAATATTAGGAAAGTTTAGAAATAAATATACTAGGCCTAGCCTATAGAAAGCTGATGGGATCCTCGTCTTTTTATTAGCGGCCATCACTCTGTTTTCTCCCGCAATTGCGTAGCCTATAGAAATGTTGCGCAACATGAGCTCATGGGCTCTCATGAAGTATTTGATTACATTTTCAAAAACATTTGCATTTGATGTCAGAGTGATGAGGGACAATAGAGTGCAAAGTACCAGGAAGATAGCAAGTTTGGTAGCTTACTAATGACCAGCAGCAGCATCAGAGCTTGGAGAAGCCTAATTACCGTGACTAAATGGTCATTTTACTGCCTTCATGACTCGTGACCACCGGTGTGGCGGTAATACGGTTACCGCAACAGACCTAGTTGTGACAGTCGAAACACACAGGCTGAAATAGTCAGTGTAAAAAGTTGAGCCTCACAGGATGATGCAGGAAGTAGGCTGGAAACAGAAACAGGCCTCTTCCTGTGAAGTGTTCATTATGTGGATAAATGACAACATCCTCAATTTGATGATCTAACGTTGGAACACATACATTTGAAGCGATTGGAGACAAGTAAAATATGTTATTGGACTTTGAAGAAAAATATCTGCACATACCATATTAATCCAGGAGCTAGTGTGTCATTTACAGCCAAGCTATTTCCCCAATTTCTCTCTCTCTATCTCTCTCGCCATCTCTCTCTCTCTGTCTGTTCTTCATATGACTGATGACTCACCCTCTGTGTCCTTAGGTGCACATAAAAGGTCGGAGTGACACAATCATGAAGCAATCAATTAAATGATGGCTCTTTGAATGTCCTTCAAAATGTATCCCAGTCTCTGTGCTATTTGCTTCCATCTGTCTTATCTAAAATGTCCAAAAATCCTTATCATTGATTATGGTAGCCCCAATTTTGGCAAATGCCAAATAAGCCATACAAGAATTTTAGGTTTGGTTGCTTAAATCTGAGGAGCTGGGTGTTTTTATCACTGAGCTTTTAAAACATATCTAGCAGGAGAAGAAGGCTGAAGTTCAGTTCTCAACCAGCACTAGTGAATTGTCTTTATCAAATCCTCTGCTTTGGGGTAAGTAAAGGCAGAGAATGTGGGAGAGACCTCAGTCTCCCCTGTTCAGCTCTTGTTCTCTATGCATACGATAACACTGGAGTGAGTCAGAAGCTTAGACAGGCTGGCGTCCAGGCCTGCTTATCCTCTTGAAGACATCCCGCTGAACCATGGAAGCACTAATTGGTTAAGCAGAGCACAGGCGCATCAGTCTGACTCTCATTAACCACTGGGCCGGGGATAACCACGGCGGCTCTAATTTGGTTTGTCACTCAACGCACTACAGTGGAAGGTGCAGAAATTATATCTATGTCTCTTTTCTGAACCCATCAGCAGAGGCAAGGCACTCCTCATTCTATAGCATCTACACAGTGAGCCTTTAGCAGCGAAGTGTTCACACTGCTGCTGTCAAATCAGCAGTGTTCTATTAGCTGCAGTTAGTCAACTAATCAACAGTCAGTGCCCAATATGTCAGTTCCCATCGCTTGTGTTATATTTGAGTCACTATTGACCCTGACTGCAGTGGTGTGTGTAGCAACAATGTGATAGAGCAGGACACTGCACTTAGCCAACAAAGCACAGCTTGTTTATTGGCCTTGGAATATGAGCATGTCAATACACCTAAAGCACACCACTGCTTCCCCTCTGGCATGTTTTCTCGCTGACAGAATCGATTGGCTATCTTTTTTATCTCATCAGTTGGTAGCGGGTAATCAATCACACAATGGCATCTGACACAGCTCTCCTACCAAATGCAACATAACCCCACAAACCACCCCTTTTGTCCAACTTACACTGCGGTTAGCCTCATCCAACTTGCATGTACAATGAGCTACTTGCTAGCATGTAACTGCTAACTGTGACTTGGCTTCCATTTTAATGACCCTGTTTCAATAATGGTAAGTGATGTTGTGTACTGGCATGGAGGGAACACACACACACACAAAAACATAGTCATGGCTGACTAATACGGCCATCTTTATAACGAAGGGTCTAGAAATCACCTCTCTGGAGAGAAATGAAAGCCAGTTGTTCATGGCTCTTGTGTAAACATAATTTGCATTACTGATGGCTCTTAATGTGTTCTTTCCCCCTATTAATTACCAGTGGAATAGCCTTAGCAGGACCAGTTTCCCTCTTTCTGGCAACCCACAGTCAGCTATCTGCAGTCAGCTAGCTGCAAAGTCATACTAAATCTCCAGTGGACAAATCAAAAGTGAAAAGGTATTACTGAGGTGGTGATATTGTGTCCCACTCGCCTGAGTGTAAATGCCATGTGTTTTTCATGTGAGCTGGAGCCCAGAGGAGAAGAGGGTAGCTACAGTACATTTGGGTTGTTCAGAGGTTAGGTGAGTGGTTAGAGTATGTGGGTTTGTGTTGGACGTCAAGCACGGTCACAGTAAGCCTAACCACTACTGCGCAGGAATGTGACTGAATGTGTATTTGGGAGGTGCAGTTCTATCATGAAAGTGGATGAATGTGTATTTGGGGGTGCAATTCTATCATGAATGTGGATGAATGTCTATTTGGGAGGGGAAGTTCAACCATGAATGTGGATTAATGTGTATTTGGGAGGTGCAGGTCTATCATGAATGTGGCTGAATGTGTATTTGGGAGGTGCTGTTCTATCATGAATGTGGATGAATGTGTATTTGGGGGGTGCAATTATATCATGAATGTGGATGAATGTGTATTTGGGAGGTGAAGTTCAACCATGAATGTGGATTAATGTGTATTTGGGAGGTGCAGTTCTATCATGAATGTGGATTAATGTGTATTTGGGAGGTGTAGTTCTATCGTGTGTATGTGTGTGCAAGGCAAGAGCAAAATTGAGGATGGCATGAGAGCTACTCCCCCCTTAAGCGCCGTGCATATTCTGCCTCTTCAAATATACTGGACCATTGTCAGAAGTGTAAATAATTGGTCCGCTGTTCAGCAATTACCAGCTCTATCTGACAGACCTTTCAGTGTTTGGTTTGATGGTTATAAATACTAGATTGTACAGGAATATGATCTTTTACTTTTGAAGAGAGCTAACAACTACAGGTTAAACTCAATTAAAGCATACTACTTAATGGCAAATAAACCTGGTCAACACCTCGCAGCCCTAATCAAATGAATACACACCAAACCAGTTATCCTTTTAAAAGATAAGGATACTTGTGCTTTAATTAGAAATAACAACGCTATTAATAACCATTTTAAAAGCTTCTATGAAAATCTATATAAACCAGAATTAAATAACAGTTGGACTGATCCAACAGCCTTCTTCTGAAGCAACTATCAGCAGATAAAAAAATAATCACAAGAAATGTAAATCACCCCAAAATAAATATTAGACACTGTTAAAACATTAGCGAGGAGAGAAGCATCAGGGATGGACCGTTTCCCGTAGAATACATTTTTTTTAATTCTGGGACTAAGTAGCACCCCTATTTACTCAAATGACAAAATACGTCACTCAATTCAGTGTTTCCGAGTTCAATGTATCAAACAGTTATATCCATTATATTATAACCAGGCAAATCTGGAGAGTCCCCTGCAGATTACAGACCCATAACTTTAATAAATTGCGACATTAAAATATGAACAAAACTCATTAGCAACGGAATGGCAAAAGTATTACCAGACTTGATACATATTTATCAAACATGGTTTGTTAAAAATAGACACATGTTTTAATATAATACAATACAACAAAACTTTGGAAGCATTCAACTTTCCAGCTGAAATAATAAATTTCATAAAAATATTATATAAATATCCTAAAGCAAAAACACACACAACATTACATTATCTGATGAAATTACTTTGTTTAGGGGTACAAGACAGGGATGTCCTCTCTCCCCCTCCTGTTTGCACTGTCAATTGAACCACTTGCAGAAATAATTAGACAGGACAAAAACGTAACAGGTAATACCAATTAACCCACCGAAGACATTCTTTAAAACATACAGTATACTCGGCCATAACAGACTTCATATTGGCAAAAAAAGTCACTGAATAAATAGGAAGGTTTTACATGGCCCAAAATCTGAGGGTGGTTTTGACCTTCCAGATGTGTAATTGTATCAACTCGCCACCCAAGGCTTTTACTTGCGACATACTTTTAAATGCACTAAAGAGGAACAAGGGGTACATATTGAAGATAGGTATGTTCATCCTCATAATCTTTTTTCACATGTTTGTTTTCAATGGATGGAACTAAGAACATTAATATCATCATATTTCAAAACAATAGAAAATTAAACAGATTCTACCAGAACAAATATCACTTCCTAAAAACACACCCCTATGGAACAATCCTTGGATAGCATTTCAGAATTCACCAATAAATTGTTTCACATGGAAAGCTAAAGGCAACAAAACCATAAATGACATGGTCATAAGAAATAAAATGATTTCCATAACAGGATTAAAAAGCAATTTTGGATTGACCAATGTAGACATTTTCAAAGTTGTATATAACAAGACTTCAACTTGCAACTTTTGGATGGAAGAATGTTGAGGGAATCCTATTTGAGTGAGAAATACTCATATAACAGGTAAGATATACAAAACCTTGCAGAAAGCCTATCCAGCTGACAATCTCTTAAATAAAAATATGAACTATTGGAACCAAGACTAAAAAATAACTGATATTGGCACAAGATGGAGGGAGTGTTGGTACATAATGAATGGAATTACAGTTATTGAAAATGTATGCTTAATCCAGTATAAACTAATGTATACAGTATATTGTATACTATTATACAATATTTCACAAATTCTACAGCACAACTGCAGAGTCATGTCTTAAGTGTAAAACTAATAATGACTCAATTATTTATGCCTTCTGGAAGTGCTATAAAGTCCAACAGTTATGGGCAGAGTTAGAAAGCTAGCTGTCATAAGTTTTATAATGTAAGTCCACTTTGAATCGATCTACGTATTTTAAGACATGGTATATGGGGGTGTGGTGAGATACCCAATGGGTTGAACAATATTATTTTCATCACTTACAGTGCCCATAGAAAGTATTCATACCGCTTGACTTGATTCCACATTTTTGTTTGGAATTCACTGCTCGACTAAGGGACCTTACAGATTATTGTATGTGTGGGGTACAGAGTTGAGGTAGTATCGCACACAGAGTGAGTCCATGCAACTTATTATGTGACTTGTTTAGTACATTTTTACACCTGAACTTATTTAGGCTTGCCATACCAAAGGGGTTGAATACTTATTGACTCAAGACATTTCAGCTTTTATTTTTATTTTTCTAAGCATAATTCCACCTTGACATTATGGGATATTGTGTGTAGGCCAGTGACACAACATCTACATTTGAATCCATTTTAAATTTAGGCTGTAACACAGCAAAATTTGGACAAAGTCTATGGGTATGAATACTTTCTGAAGGCACTGTATATTGAAGAAGCTATTACTTAAATACTGGAAGTCAAATGATGCTCCAACATTAAGAGAGTGGAAGAATCAAATGCTTTATTATTTAAATAGACAGAAACATCATAACTCAATTTGAAGTCATATGTGGTAGAGTCTTACAAGTTTTAGAAACAACATTGGGTGTGGATTCGGTGGGAACATGTGGGTCTGAGTGAGTGATGTAATTAATGTTTGTGGAAATGTATGTAAATGTTAAGTCGTTTATTGTTGTTGTTTGTTGTAAAAATAACAGCAACAAAAGTTTATAGATACCTAATATATGGCTCTGAAAATGTGTCTTTCTCATAGACACAGGAAACAGATCTGACACAGATTTGGGACTGAAATGTGACAGTGAGTGTAATGTTCATTTCAAGACCACTCACAATAGATTAAAACACACATACTGTACAGAAGTACTTACTGAAGAAAGGTGCTGCCAACTTTGAAATTTGCATTGCTCAATCACTCACTCACTCACTCACTCACTCACTCACTCACTCACTCACTCACTAATGTTCAACAGTTACTTTGTTAATATTCTTCACTGTGAACCTCATCCTTAGAATAATAGTTAGTGCCCTCTATTCCTTCATCATTACCACAGTCAGAATATTTTACTCATGACTGAACTCCGCTTGTGTTCAATAGATTCTCACAAATACTTACATCAGTTGTCAGCAGGATAGGCTGTTTGAGAAACAAGGTCTAATAATCCACTTGCCAGTGCAGCCATGCATAAAGCACTGTCACATTTGATATGACTTGATTTGAAGCAAACACTTACATGATGTGAGTGACTCAACTTTTATATTTATGCGTTTCTATGCTGCTATTGGATGCCTGCTCTCAGCTGGTAATGGACTGAACTGACACCTGGATATTTTAGCACATTTTACATTTTTTGAAACATTTGAAATGTTTTATTGAACCTTTATTAAACTATGCAAGTCAGTTAAGAACAAATTCTTATTTACAAAGACGGCCTACCCCGGCCAATGCTGGGCCAATTGTACGCCGCCCTATGGGACTCCCAATCACGGCCGGATGTGATACAGCCTGGATTTAAACCAGGGACTGTAGTACCTTAGACCGATCCGCCATTCGGGAGTCAAAAGGCTTGTGGGTTGTAATTTGCAATGAGCATTTCTGAAACCTAGGTTTGTTTCTGTCATTCCGAAATAAAAGGTACCACACCGAACAGTGGAAGTTATTTTCTTATTTTCTGCCTCTTCTACCGAGTACAATGTTTTTCAATCATCCTTCTCTTCCTTATGCACCTTTGGGAGGAAGAACAATGGTTCCCTAATTCTATTGTGGGATACGTAAGCATTTGATTTATTTTTATTTCTATTTATTTTTTCATCTTTATTTAACCAGGTAGGCAAGTTCAGAACAAGTTCTCAATTACAATTGCGACCTGGCCAAGATTGTCACGTTCTGACCTCTATTTCCTTTGTGTTGTATTTATTTAGTATGGTCAGGGCGTGAGTTGGGTGGGCAGTCTATGTTTGTTTTTCTATGTTGTGGGGCAGTTCTATGTTTTCGGCCTAGTATGGTTCTCAATCAGAGGCAGGTGTCATTAGTTGTCTCTGATTGAGAATCATACTTAGGTAGCCTGGGTTTCACTGTGTGTTTGTGGGTGATTGTTCCTGTCACTGTGTTTGTTGTCACAGGATAGGACTGTTTTGCGTTTTCACATTTCTTGTTTTTGTTAGTTTGTTCATGTGTAGTGATTTATTAAAATATGAATAACCACCACGCTGCGCTTTGGTCCGCTTCTCCTCCTCCTACAGACGAACGCCCTTACAAAGATAAAGCAAAGCAGTTTGACACATACAACAATACAGAGTTACACATGGAGTAAAACAAGCATACAGTCAATAATACAGTAGAAAAATAAGTCTATATACGATGTGAGCAAATGAGGTGGGATAAGGGAGGTAAAGGCAAAAAAAGGCCATGGTGGTGAAGTAAATATAATATAGCAAGTAAAACACTGAAATGGTAGATTTGCAGTGGAAGAATGTGCAGAGTAGAAATAAAAATAATGGGGTGCAAAGGAGCAAAATAAATAAATAAATACAGTAGGGGAAGAGGTAGTTGTTTGGGCTAATTTATAGATGGGCTATGTAGAGGTGCAGTAATCTGTGAGCTGCTCTGACAGCTGGTGCTTTAAGATTTTTGTAGATCATTCCAGTCAATGGCAGCAGAGAACTGGAAGGAGAGGCGGCCAAAGGAAGAATTGGTTTTGGGGGTGACCAGAGAGATATACCTGCTGGAGCGCGTGCTACAGGTGGGTGCTGCTATGGTGACCAGCGAGCTGAGATAAGGGGGGACTTTACCTAGCAGGGTCTTATAGATGACCTGGAGCCAGTGGGTTTGGCGACGAGTATGAAGCGAGGGCCAACCAACGAGAGCATACAGGTCGCAGTATATGGGGCTTTGGTGACAAAACGGATGGCACTGTGATAGACTGCATTCCATTTATTGAGTAGGGTATTGGAGGCTATTTTGTAAATGACATCGCCGAAGTCGAGAATCTGTTGGATGGTCAGTTTAATGAGGGTATGTTTGGCAGCATGAGTGAAGGATGCTTTGTTGAGAAATAGAAAGCCAATTCTAGATTTAACTTTGGATTGGAGATGTTTGTTGTGAGTCTGGAAGGAGAGTTTACAGTCTAACCAGACACCTAGTTGTCCACATATTCTAAGTCAGAACCGTCCAGAGTAGTGACGCTGGACGGGCGGGCAGGTGCAGGCAGTGATCAGTTGAAGAGCATGCATTTAGTTTTACTTGTATTTAAGAGCAGTTGGAGGCCACGGAAGGAGAGTTGTCTGGCATTAAAGCTCGGCTGGAGGGTTGTGAACACAATGTCCAAGGAAGAAGTAAACAGAACACAATGTCCAAGAAGTATACAGAATGGTGTCGTCTGTGTAGAGGTGGATCAGAGACTCACCAGCAGTAAGAGCGACATCATTGATGTATACAGAGAAGAGAGTCAGCCCAATAATTGAACCCTGTGGCACCCCCATAGAGACTGCCAGAGGCCCGGACAACAGGCCCTCCGATTTGACACACTGAACTCTATCAGAAAAGTAGTTGGTGAACCAGGTGAGGCAATCATTTGAGAAACCAAGGCTATCGAGTCTGCCGATGAGGATGTGGTGATTGACAGAGTCGAAAGCCTTTGCCAGGTCAATGAGTTTGGCTACACAGTATTGTTTCTTATCGATGGCGGTTAAGATATCGTTTCGGATCTTGAGCGTGGCTGAGGTGCACCCATGACCAGCTCTGAAACCAGATTGCATAGCGGAGAAGGTGTGGTGGGATTCGAAATGGTCGGTAATCTGTTTGTTGACTTGGCTTTCGAAGACCTTAGAAAGGCAGGGTAGGATAGATATAGGTCTGTAGCAGTTTGGGTCTAGAGTGTCCCCCCTTTGAAGAGGGGGATGATCGCAGCTGCTTTCCAATCTTTGGGAATCTCAGACGACAGGAAAGAGAGGTTGAACAGGCTAGTAACAGGGGTTGCAACAATTTCGGCAGATAATTTAAAAAAAGAAAGGGTCCAGATTGTCTAGCACGACTGATTTATAGTGGTCCAGATTTTGCAGCTCTTTCAGAACATCAGCTGACTGGATTTGGGAGAAGGAGAAATGGGGAAGGCTTTGGCGAGCTGCTGTGGGGGGTACAGTGCAGTTGACCGGGGTAGGGGTAGCCAGGTGAGGGTCCAGATTGTCTAGCACGGCTGATTTATAGTGGTCCAGATTTTGCAGCTCTTTCAGAACATCAGCTGACTGGATTTGGGAGAAGGAGAAATGGGGAAGGCTTTGGCGAGCTGCTGTGGGGGGTACAGTGCAGTTGACCGGGGTAGGGGTAGCCAGGTGGAAAGCATGGTCAGCCGTAGAAAAATGCTTACTGCAATTTTCAATTATAGTGGATTTATCGGTGGTGACAGAGTTTACTATCCTCAGTGCAGTGGGCAGCTGGGAGATGTTGTTATTCTCCATGGACCTGACAGTGTCCCAAACATTTTTTGAGTTTGTGTTGCAGGAAGCAAATTTCTGCTTGAAAAAGCTAGCCTTGGCTTTTCTAACTGCCTGTGTATATTGGTTTCTAACTTCCCTGAAAAGTTGCACATCACGGGGGCTGTTAGATGCTAATGCAGAACGCCATAGGATGTTTTTGTGTTGGTTAAGGACAGTCAGGTCTGGAGAGAACCAAGGGCTATATCTGTTCCTGGTTCTACATTTCTTGAATGGGGCATGCTTATTTAAGATGGTAAGGAAGAAAAAAAAAGTTAAAAAAAATAACCAGGAATCCTGTACTGACGGGATGAGGTCAATATGAGGTCAATATCCAGGTCGATTAGAAAGGCCTGCTCCCTGAAGTGTTTCACTGAGCGTTTGACAGTGATGAGTGGAGATCGCTTGACCGCTGACCCATTACGGATGCAGGCAATGAGGCAGTGATTGCTGAGATCTTGGTTGAAAAGAGCAGAGGTGTATTTAGAGACAGCAGAGGTGTATTTAGAGGGCAAGTTGGTTAGGATGATATCTATAAGGGTGCCCGTGTTAACGGCTTTGGGGTGGTACCTGGTAGGGTCATTGATAATTTGTGTGAGATGGAGGGCATCAAGCTTAGATTGCAGGATGGCTGGGGTGTTAAGCATGTTCCAGTTTAGGTTACCTAGCAGCACGAGCTCTGAAGATAGATGGGGGGCCATCAGTTCACATATGGTGTCCAGAGCACAGCTGGGGACGGTGAGAGACTTGTTTTTAGAGAGTTGGATTTTTAAAAGTAGAAGCTCAAATTGTTTGGGTACCGACCTGGATAGTAGGACAGAACTCTGCGGGCTATCTCTGCACCGCCCCCCTTTGGACGTTCTATCTTGTCTGAAAATGTTGTAGTTAGGGATGGAGATTTCAGAGTTTTTGGTGGTCTTCCTAAGCCAGGATTCAGACACGGCTAGAACATCCGGGTTGGCAGAGTGTGCTAAAGCAGTGAATAAAACAAACTTAGGGAGGAGGCTTCTAATGTTAGCATGCATGAAACCAAGACTTTTACGGTTACAGAAGTCATCAAAAGAGAGCGCCTGGGGAATAGGAGTGGAGCTAGGCACTGCAGGGCCTGGATTCACCTCTACATCACCAGAGGAACAGAGGAGGAGTAGGATAAGGGTACGGCTAAAAGCAATTAGAATTGGTCGTCTAGAACCTCCAGAACAGAGAGTAAAAGGAGGTTTCTGGGGATGATAAAATAGCTTGAAGGGATAATGTACAGACAAAGGTATGGTAGGATGTGAATACAGTGGAGGTAAACCTAGGTATTGAGTGATGATGAGAGAGATATTGTCTCTAGAAACATCATTGAAACCAGGTGATGTCATCGCATGTGTGGGTGGTGGAACTGAAAGGTTGGATAAGGTAATATGAGCAGGGCTAGAGGCTCTACAGTGAAATAAGCCAATAAACACTAACCAAAACAGCAATGGACAAGGCATATTGACTTAAGGAGAGGCATGCTTAGCCGAGTGATCATAAGGGTCCAGTGAGTAGTGAGGTTGGTTAGGGTCACGGCGATTCAGACAGCTAGCCAGGCCATGGGTAGCAAGCTAACAGAGGATGGAGGTCTGTTTTTAGCCACCTCATGCTTTTCCGTCTGTAGAGGGGTTCCGTGTGGTAGAGGGGACCAATCCAATTGGTAGATTTATTTATAGTGACCCAAGAAAATGGTCCGATAGACCTATTCAGATAGCAGCCGATAAGAAAGCTAACGATTAGCGGGCCGCAGATAGGCGTTCAGGTAACGTCGCGACGGAGGGGCCAGTTGGATAACTCCCTCGGGCAGATAACGTCGGTAGTCCAGTCATGAAGGTCCGGTGGGGCTACGCGTCGGCAGTAAAACGGGTCCGGATAAGTGATTGTAGCCCAGGAGTGGCTGATGGAACTCTTCAGCTGGCTAGCTCCGGAATAATTGATGTTTTCTCTGGGACCGACGTAAGCAATAGTCACTCGGATAGCAGCTAGCTAGCTGCAAGATCCAGGTGTAAATGTCCAGAGCTTGCAGTAGAAATCCGGGGATATGGAGAGAAAATAGGTACAGTATGCTCTGGTCTGAGTTGCGTTGTACAAAACTGCCGATAGCTTTTCGAGCTAAAGGATAGCTGATGACCACAAACCGTGGTTAGCTGAATACTAACGTTAGCCAGTAAACTGGCTAGCTTCTGGCTAGCTTCTATTGTGGATTTCAGATTTGAGGTGAATAATACTTGCAGGAGAGTGTTTTGAAGTTGAGATTTTTAGAAAAAAAAAAAAAAAAACATATGCGAGGAAAAGATGTAAATATATATACACGGGACACGACAAGAGAATGATGACGAAGCATGGAGAAATACCCTTGAGATGAGACCAAGCGAAATTTCGTAAATCACTGTCTTGTAAACATCTCTAAGCATCTCTGAACTGTTCACATTATGCTTGACAATACTTTGTAATAAGACAATTGAACCAACCTGTATTTTCTTCTGACAATAAGCACCAAAAAGAAGAAGAGAGTATTTGTGTTGCCAATGCAAAAGCAGATGTAGCTACTAGTTTAGCATAATGAAACCCCCCAGTGGACAGTGTGAAATTGTCCTCAAGGCCATTTCTCTAGATCAGCCTAATGGATTTAGCTAGGCGGAGGAGGACCTGATGCTCAATTGATGAGTATGGACTGCAGACATCTGTCCAGGGCCCCACCAATGAATGCACAAGTCACTGCTAACCTTCTGGCCCAATTATTCCGATATATTCACACAGAGTTTATAATAATGAGCTGTCATCACATCTGCGGGCTGAGGGCATTGAGACAGAGAGAGCCTACACAACCACAGGACATACTGTGAAGCAGTGTATCCATCTAGACTGCAGATATATAAGCTGGAAACTTAAGGTCGTGATTAGCTGTAAGGGGGAGGGGGAGAAGGGGTGCTTTTCAGACCTGGGTCAAATACTGTACATATGTCAATTGCATGAAAATTCTTGAGCTGTGCTTTATTTACAGTGCATTCGGAAAGTATCAGACCTCTTGACTTTATCCACATTTTATTACGTTACAGCCTTATTCTGAAATAGATTAAATCATTTTTTTCCTCCCTCATCAATCTACACACAATACCTCATAATGATGATGCAAAAACAGGTTTTTCATTTTTTTTTTTGCAAATTTATAAAAAATGTAAAACTTAAATATGACATTTACATAAGTATTCAGACCCTTTACTCAGAACTTTGTTGAAGCACCTTTGCCAGTGATTACAGCCTTGAGTCTTCTTGGGCATGACCCTACAAGTTTGGCACACCTGTATTTGGGGAGTTTCTCCCCTTCTTCTCTCCAGATCCTGACTAGTCTCCCATACCCTGCCACTGAAAACATCCCACAGCATGATGCTGCCTCCACCATGCTTCACCACAGGGATGGTGCCAGGTTTCCTCCAGACGTGATGCTTTGCATTCAGGCCAAATAATTTAATCTTATTTCTCATTATCTGAGAGACTTTAGGTGCCTTTTGGCAAACTCCAAGAGGGCTGTCATGTGCCTTTTACTGAGGAGTGGCTCCCGTCTGGCCACTCTACCATAAAGGCCTGATTGGTGGAGTGCTGCAGAGATGGTTGTCCATCTGGAAGGTTCTCCCATCTCCACAGAGTAACTCTTGAACTCTTTCAGAGTGACCATCAGGGTTCTTGGTCACCTCCCTGACCAAGGCCCTCCTCCCCTGATTTGCCCACTTTGGCTGGTCGGCCAGCTCAAGGAGAGTCTTGGTGGGGGATGCACATCTTTGTGGGGCAAACAAAAAAGGTTTGGGATGCATGCCAGCAAAGCCACTACACAACAAACTACTAAACAATACATTCATTGAACTATAACGGTGACAAACTGTGCTCACAGACTGTTAGGACCTACATAAAGCTGTCCCTACAGCAGAGTCCCAACAGCAGTCTCAGCACCTTACCAAACAGTTAATTCAGCCTCATTTACTGCCTTTAAAAAAAAACATAGCTGATATGGCTGACTTGCTTAAACTAATGTGGTTTCTAGTGGCAATTGAGATGTACAAACTATCCGTAATTTCGATTAACACATTAATGAGCGAGCTAGGACAGACGTAATCAATATAACAATTTGTTCAGAATTCAGAAGATGGGCCGTTCTTACAGTGTTCTTCCTGTACACCAAGTCAGAACTTTAGGATAAATAAAGGGGGCAATAGCAGACAATGAATGCTCTTACAATATTCAATGATTACATTTCCCTAAAACAGGTTATCGGCTACATGTGCACCACCAAGTCAGAACAGTAGTCGAAAATAAGGGGAAAATAGACCACATTATTAGGGGCACATTATTAGAGGCACATGGGCTACTAACAGCTTACTACACAACATACAATTACTATTACTTTCTTAGCTACAGTATACATATCTTCCTGGTATATTACATAATTTATGTAACAGCGTACAATACATTCCTTGTTGTGCTGTGCCCACTTGAACGCGAAGGTGGCATGGCAGTCCTTTGTGGGCAAATTTTGTCATCAAACTTTGTCATCAAAGTCTTGAAATCTTTGGATTTATGGTGCTTTCAAGACAACTGGGTACTCAGAAACAAACAAGGTCAAATCATGATGATGTCAGTGATCTTCAGGTCCTAGCTCTGGAAAGAGGCACGAGTTCCCGACTTACAATTCCGAGTTGGATGACCGTACAAAACATATTTTTTCCTGAGTTCCCAGTTGTCTTGAACTCATTGAAGTCAGATTTCCACATTCCGAGTTAACAGTTGTTTTGAGCGTGGCAGAAATCATGCTGGATTGACAGCATGGCCAATGTTGAATGTTTATCATTTTAAGCTTGAAAAAGAGACCCTGAAACCCAGAATTGGGACCACATACCCACTCCACTAAATAGCAGGCTAGTGATTGCTTTGCAATGCTTGCAGTTAGCCACGGATTCCTTCCAAACCACTCATTATGGAATTTGCGATTTCCAAGTTGTTGTGTAATGTTTATGTCCAATGGCCGATGAGCACCGAAACATAGTATCTATAATTTCTCTTCAATATTTCTCTTCATATGACAAGGGTTAAAAAGGATTTGCCACTAGATTTTCGACTTGATTAATGATGATGACTGCTAGCTAAGATTTTGAAAGTATTATGTTGACATCAAACCAATCAATGCTACTGTAGATATAATGTGATTTGACGTCATTTTATCTGTGGCCAATGACCTTGAGCCTTCTTGGATGGACACTTCTAATGTAACTGTATGGCAGTACCGAAGGGGCTTAAATTTTCTAGGTCTACCCTTAGATTTGGCAGTGACGTAGTGTCCGCATGAGTGACAGAACACTGAGCCAATCACGGCACAACTAGAAAATATTACCAACCCCAACGCTCTGTGCTTTCCGCTGGCTGCCCCATCACCACAGAAAGCATTAAACTAGGCTGGACACCTGCATTTTGGAGCTGCCTTACTCAAGAAAGCAAAAAAGAGACCATGTTTGACTAAATAATATATATATATATATATATATATATATATATATATATATTTTTTTTTTACATTGTTTGCAAACTTATATGTGACACGTACAGTATTAATGCCAAAATAAAATTGTATTTATTTTTGAAAA
This sequence comes from Oncorhynchus mykiss, assembly GCF_057628025.1. Taxonomy (NCBI): domain Eukaryota; kingdom Metazoa; phylum Chordata; class Actinopteri; order Salmoniformes; family Salmonidae; genus Oncorhynchus; species Oncorhynchus mykiss. The sequence goes on from NC_143048.1 coordinate 27,198,114, forward strand.
AAATGTGGGTCTCACATTTGCCTGCATTTAATTCTGACTGGATTTTACTGAGAACATTTTACTTTTTAACACCGGTAATTCTCTCACACATCCTTAAAGTGGAAGAGCTTAGTGATTTATTTCTTGGGCTAGTGGCTTCAGGTTCACACTTCTCCTATAGAGCTGTTAATTAAAGGCTTGAGATGCTAAAGGCACAGCGGACGCCAACAGGTCTGACTCTATGTTTTATTACTTTATCTAAACCTACCACTCCAGTATCCCTGCACATTGTAGATATGGTACTGGCACTGACCCTGGACCCTGTATATAGCTTACTTACTTTCTCGTGTTCTTCTTATTTCTATTTCTTGTGTGCTTTTGTTCTACTTTATTTTATTTTATAGTATTATATTACTGCATCATTGGGAAAGAGCTTGCAAGAAAGGTATTTCACTGCATGTGACAATAAAACATACAACTTTGACATGAAATCATTGTTGAAAATTTGTTGGATTGTCTTCAGCAGCCAGACAGACTTGATCACGCATACGCACAGATTCTCTCTGATGTGGGCTTGGGAGAGGTCAAGCGGGTGTTTTAGCAATGCCTGTCTGGCTAAATAGTCTTGGCAAAGCTGGAGTGACAGGGCCAGTTGGGTTTGAAGATTTAATGGTGCATTAGTCCCACCGGTCTGCGTGAGGAGAAGGGGCCTCAATCCTCAGTATCTGTGGTGGTGTGAGCCGAGCCAGTGTGAGCCATCCGACACACCACAGCACAGCCCCACTTGAAATGCTTCTGAACAACAACATCAACAGAGCTGTTCTCCGACCTGTCATCTCTCACTCTTTCTGCTGTTGCTCCTGACACTGTTTGACAGCGTTGAACCGGGTTAGACACTGATGCACAAGCCGCTCTGCTCTTCCACACCAAATCACATTTTATGTGACTAATTGGAGCTATTATGCAAAAGCATTATTTTCTCTTCAAAGCGACTAAACGTCAAACTATAATTGAATCAATAATCAAGCGTGGCGAGAGGTGGAAGTTTGGGATTGATTAAACAGAGCTCCTGTTATGGGGCGAGGGAGAGCATGTATTGACGTTATGCAATGTATCAGTGCGTGGGTTTGGGTTTTGTAGATGCCGTGTCGAATACTGGCTTTGGGAGTCCAGCCATGCCAGCACTACACTGAGAGAAATCACTAACTTATCAATAATTCAAGTAGACTGTATACAGCTGTATCTCTGCTGTAAATATGTTTATAACTGCTAGTCAACACAGCAAAATATGCTGTCTACATTAACCTCAAGTAACTCCAGTAAAATGCGTAAGTCAGACGGCGTCCTGTGCCAATCCTGTTTCATACTTTGTAACGGGGATGATTGAGCAGCTGAAGCAGAAAATTAGTTAGCATTCAGGGCCCGTGGAGAAAATGGTCATGGTCTTAATAATGTGTTTGTGGGGGATTAGTAAATCTGATTGGTCTCAGATCTAAAAACATTCAGTCAATGGATTTTGTAATGGGCTAACCCTCTGCATTACTGCTGTTGCCTTGTCAGCTTTTTACAGGGAGCTACACTGTACCCGGTGGATTGAGCAACATAGGTGGAAGTGAGAGTGCAATGGCATCAGTATGCAGTGGGGAAATGTGAGGGCCTTCAACACCTTCAAAGAAGGCCCAAGGATTCGTTTTAAAATGTAAATGTACCTTTTAATTAATATTTCATATTTTCAAGAATATTTCAATAATATTCTAATGATATTATTATTTTCGATTATATTCTGATTTAAAAGTAATACTTTGGTAATTTTACATTTAGACTGTAACACATCAAAATGAGGAAATAGTCAAGAGTTGTGAATACTTTCTGAAGGCACTGTAGACAGAAGGCATCTGCCATTCAACTGAATAGACTGGTGGGTTGTTTAGCAACAAAAACTGATGTGTGCGCAACCGTGGAGCAAAACAGGCAGGGGTTGGCTCAGAATCAAAAGGATTGTTGACAACATATAAACTATATTTCCTCTCCAAATCTTTACTGAGAAACATAAATACATTTGCACAATGAGCACTTGTTTTCTTACAATACATAATTACTGTTGTTGGTTCGCTAGCTAGCGAATTCTAGCCATATTAGCATAGACGTGACAAGAGTCAAGACACCTCAACAACAAGATACAACGAGCTGAAACAAGCCACCAACAATTCCCCACACGACAGCTTCATTGTTGCTAGCTATCTGACCATCCAGAATCATAACAGCACATGGCCTCCTGCCCCATCAACACGCGTGCATTGTTTTCGTTATGTTGTCAGCTAACCCATCTATTAGGGCAGAATTTTGGGGTGACAGTGGAATCAACCGATCATATTTTGACTTGGAATGGCTGTGAACGTTTTTACAAAAACTTATGCGAGAAGTAGTTTTCCCCACAGTCTAGCTAGCTAGCTTTTGTTGTAGGCTAGAATTTAGCCGCTGCAGCAGGTGTTATTGAAGAGGATGTTGTTGCTAATTAGTTAGCTTCGCCCGTTTCAAGGTGAACTTTCAACAAAAAGTTACGTTTCAAATGGTCATCATCTGGTGAGTGGAACTGTGTTTTCTATTGCAGCACACTTGCTGTTAGCTATCTCTTCGAAAATAACTTATGTGTGTGAAACATCCCAGCTAGCAATGAGGAATCGGCCCAGAAGCGACCTTCTTCCGGGGGGCTGGAACTGATTGAATCAGCCTGGAATCGGGTGTCGGACTCGGCCCGGAATCAAAATGAATGATTGCCCAGAATCGGCCCAAGTACATAAGGCTGTTTCCATCTACCGGAATTCAGCCGACTTTGCCGGCATCTTACCAGAATTCCCCCAGAAGTGGCCCAATGCAAATTTAAATAAATGTATACAAAATTACCCGATTTTGTAATTTTTAATATTACTATTATACCTTTCATACATACAAGTAGGAAGGAAACGCCATACACCTGGTGACTGTGTCGCTACGGAACGATGGCCAAACCCTCCCCTTACTCGGACAGCTCTGGGCCAATTGCACGTAGCCTCATGGGTCACGGGTCTCGAATCAGCATCTGTAGCAATGCAGTGTCAGACCGCTGCGCCACTCGGGAGGCTCGGGAAGTTTTAATGCTTATCAATTGCCTTGCACAAAGTATCAAAATACTAAAATACTACACAGGATTCTTAAAGAATTTCATTTAAATGTTAATTGTATTTTTTGAACACAGAAACAATGGAAAAAAATGAAATGTTAATTATATAAAGCAGCCCATGTAATCATCTGCCAAAGAGTATCCTCAATTTGCCCGAGCTCCAAGTAATACGTTTGGACCAGATAACTCTCACTGGAATCGGCTCGAGCTCAATCACCCAATCCTAGCCATAAGTAATACTGCTGAAGGTGGCCACATGACGTCGGCTCAAGTCTGACTCTCAGCTGGAATCGCCCCAGATCCACTGTGCTAGCTGGGATTGTTGCATTTAAACTTTAGATCACAGGTTACTTTGTGTGCTGATTGCTGAATGTGAAAAATATGTTTGCAATGGGAAGTAATAGTTGTATGTTTCGATTGGGAAATGCTTAGCTTAATGGTTGTGCTTTTCTATTCTTATGATTGGGACCTACTGGCTTATTATGTCCTTGTGAAATGGCTGCTTATTCTTTAACATCATGCTGTGTGTGACTGCTGTCTTTCTATCGGCCCTATGTGTTTAACAAAAAATTACCTTTCGCACATGGAGTGCGTTGCATTCTACATTTGCTGTCCTTTCAGAATCACAAGCTTGTCACACTCACATCCTTTGTGTCACAGTTGTCACTTTAAGTGATAGAGTGATAGTGATGGCGTTAGGCTTCCATGGGTTGTGTAAGCAGTGTGGTTGTTGTTGTTGCTGGTTGCATTATCCATGCAGGTGCTGTCTCTGTATGAGTGGCAGCCCAAACCATGGCTCAGTCTCATGCCTGTTTGATTCAGTTGAGGGCGCTAAGTGATGCTAAGTTTTGTTTTTGTTTCTTGATTTTTGAGTTTGGCACAACATGTTGAAAGATTTTTTTCCCCCACTGAAGGCCTAGGTCCAATAGCCACGGTTCGCAACTGTCTGTATGTATTCTGTCACTGGGGCATTTCTGCGTCTCTCTGGATCTGGTTCGCCAGGGTCTCTCTATAGGGGAGGAGGTTTCTGTACGAGGTCATTGTAGAAAGCGTGATCTGTTTTTCCTTTTTATTGTCCTTAAAGGTCATCGGCTTGTTTCCCTCCATCTATTCTGTCAGAAAATGGAGCCTAAATCTTTATTAAATCTGAAGGATTTATGACATGGCCCTTGGCTTTTGTCCACAGTGTTATTGAGGGATGTGTGTATTCCAGGGCTTATCGTTGTCTGCTGTTGCCATTATTAATGTTTAATCTGAGTAACCGCAGAAAGGATCTTTTCAAAGAACATGATGTGTGATCTGCAAGCCTTACAGGTGCTCATAGTGCTCCCTCTTTACACAATATACTGTATGTCTGCAAAGCATGTTAAAACCCAACGCATAATGCAAAGCTTACTGTACAATATTTTACTACATTTTTTAAAATTTCACCTTTATTTAACCAGGTAGGCTAGTTGAGAAAAAGTTCTCATTTACAACTGCAACCTGGCCAAGATAAAGCAAAGCAGTGAGCCACAAACAACAACACAGAGTTACACATGAAATAAACAAACATTCAGTCAATAATACGAGAGAAAAATATATACAGTGTGTGCAAATGAGGTAAGATAAGGGAGGTAAAGGCAAGAAATAGGCCATAATGGCAAAATAATTACAATATAGCAATTAAATACTGGAGTGATAGATGTGCAGAAGATGAATGTGTAAGTAGAGATACTGGGGTGCAAAGGAGCAGAATAAATAAAATAAATAACAGTATGAGTAGAGTGTTGGAGGCTATTTTGTAAATGACATCGCCGAAGTCAAGGATCAGTAGGTATGGGACAGATTGGTAGGTATGGGACAGAGAAAATGAAAGCTACCCATGTTAGATAACCTTATTAAGACCATAGAACCAAACAGGCTGTCTTTGTCGATACGTTAATAAGGGATCCTCTCAGCTAGCCTCCACACTAACCTACTGTATTATACTGTCAGCCAGTGGAGTGTAGTCCTGCATGTTGTAGCCTATATTCTTCTCTGAGCTCCCCATTGGGAGGAGTACTCCACAGCCTGCGACAGAAGCTGTGAGACTACCACCTAAATTATAGGTTGAGATCATTCTGTAAGAAGGAAAGATGGGTGCAACATATACATTGTTCTGTTATGTCAGTGTTGGAGTAACACTCAGGCAATAGACTGCTGTGTATAGAGGAGAAAACACAGCCATACTATACCGTGCCATCCTCTCCACTCCCAGGTAGGCAGAATACAGTGTGACAGCAACATACAGGGGTGGAGTGGGGGAGGTCCTGGGGTCAGGGGCTACACTAATTACTCTGCCCATAGCTACCCTGCTATTACGGATGTGTTTATGAAGGTGATGCCTTTGAATCAATGTTCTGTCTTTGTTTCTGTGTGTGTGTGTGTGTGTGTGTGTGTGTGTGTGTGTGTGTGTGTGTGTGTGCGTGTGTGTGTGTGCGTGCGTGAGTGTGTCTGCCTGCATGTGTGTCTCATGTGGAGATGCTGCTATAGAAAGGCAGACAGGCCTGATAGATGTGAACATGACTGATACTACATTGCCAGCTGTCTCTAATACCCCCCTCTCCTCTCCCGTTCTTTCCTCTCCTGTCATCTCCTGTCTTCTCCTATCCTTTCCTCTCCTGTCTTCTCCTGTCCTCTCCTGTCTTCTCCTATCCTTTCCTCTCCTGTCTTCTCCTGTCCTTTCCCATCCTCCCCTTTCCTCTCCTGTCCTGCCCTCTCCTGTCCTCTCCTGTCTTCTCCTGTCCTTTCCTGTCCTGTCCTGTCCTCTCCTTTCCGAGCACAACCCCATAGCCCCAAGGGAAGATCCAAGTGCAGACACAAAATCAGCATAATGAGATTATGCATAAAATACCTGGCTGCCGAAAGCCATTAATAAAAATGTGAGACATGTATGAATGGTTCAGCCTCATTGGCTGCAGCGGTAAACAATATCCAGTGAGCAGCAGTAACAACAGAAGTAACAACAGCAGTAACAATAGCAGTAACAACAGCAGTAACAGCAGTAACAACAGCAGTAACAACAGCAGTAACATCAACAGTAACATCAGCAGTAACAACAGCAGTAATTACAGCAGTAACAACAGCAGTAACAACAGCAGTACCAGCAGCAGTAATTACATCAGTAACAACAGCAGTAACAACAGCAGTAACAACAGCAGTAACAACAGCAGTAATAACAGCAGTAACAACAGCAGTAACAACAGCAGTAACAACAGCAGTAACATCAACAGTAACATCAGCAGTAACAACAGCAGTAATTACAGCAGTAACAACAGCAGTAACAACAGCAGTACCAGCAGCAGTAATTACATCAGTAACAACAGCAGTAACAACAGCAGTAACAACAGCAGTAACAGCAGCAGTAACAACAGCAGCAACAACAGCAGTAACAGCAGTAACAACAGCAGTAATAACAGCAGTAACAACAGCAGTAACAACAGCAGTACCAGCAGCAGTAATTACAGCAGTAACAACAGCAGTAACAACAGCAGTAACAACAGCAGTAACAGCAGTAACAACAGCAGTAACAGCAGTAACAACAGCAGTAACAGCAGTAACAACAGCAGTAACAGCAGTAACAACAGCAGTAACAACAGCAGTAACAACAGCAGTAACAGCAGCAGTAACAACAGCAGTAACAGCAGTAACAACAGCAGTAACAGCAGTAACAACAGCAGTAACAGCAATAACAACAGTAACAACAGCAGTAACAACATTAACAACAGTAACAACAGCAGTAACAGCAGTAACAACAGTAGTAACAACAGCAGTACCAACAGCAGTAACAACAGAAGTAACAACAGCAGTAACAACAGAAGTAACAACAGCAGTAACAACAGCAGTACCACCAGCAGTACCACCAGCAGTAACAGCAGTAACAACAGCAGTAACAAAAGCAGCAATAGCAGTAACAATAGCAGTAACAACAGCAGTAACAAAAGCAGCAACAGCAGTAACAATAGCAGTAACAATAGCAGTAACAGCAGTAACAACAGCAGTAACACCAGCAGTAACAATAGCAGTAACAGCAGTAACACCGGCAGTAACAACAGCAGTAACAACGGCAGTAACAACAGCAGTAACAACAGAAGTAACAACAGCAGTACCAACAGCAGTAACAACAGCAGTAACAACAGCAGTAACAATAGCAGTAACAACAGCAGTAACAACAGAAGTAACAACAGCAGTAACAACAGCAGTAACAACAGCAGTAACAATAGCAGTAACAACAGCAGTAACAACAGAAGTAACAACAGCAGTACCAACAGCAGTAACAATAGCAGTAACAATAGCAGTAACAACAGCAGTAACAACAGCAGTAACACCAGCAGTAACAATAGCAGTAACAGCAGCAGTAACAACAGCAGTAACAACAGAAGTAAGAACAGCAGTAACAACAGCAGTAATAACAGCAGTAACAACAGCAGTAACAATAGCAGTAACAACAGCAGTAACAACAGAAGTAACAACAGCAGTAACAACAGAAGTAACAACAGCAGTAACAACAGCAGTACCAACAGCAGTAACAATAGCAGTAACAATAGCAGTAACAACAGTAACTGAACTAAATTACTATAGCCCCGTAGTGCTCACTTCCGTCATCATGAAGCGCTTTGAGAGACTACTCAAGGATCATATCACCTCCACCCTACCTGACACCCTAGACCCACTCCAATAGGTCCACAGATGACGCAATCGCAATCACACTGAACACTGCCCTAACCCATCTGGACAAGAGGAATACCTATGTAAGAATGCTGTTCTCGTTATTAAGCTCGAGACCCTGGGCCCTGCACAACTGGGTCCTGGACTTTCTTTTCTTATTTTTTTTTACCCCTTTTTCTCCCCAATTTCGTGGTATCCAATTGTTGTAGTAGCTACTATCTTGTCTCATCGCTACAACTCCCGTACGGGCTCGGGAGAGACGAAGGTTGAAAGTCATGCGTCCTCCGATACACAACCCAACCAGCCGCACTGATTCTTAACACAACGCGCATCCAACCCGGAAGCCAGCCGCACCAATGTGTCGGAGGCTACACCGTGCACCTGGCAACCTTGGTTAGCGCGCACTGCGCCCGGCCCGCCACAGGAGTCGCTGGTGCGCGATGAGACAAGGACATCCCTACCGACCAAGCCCTCCCTAACCCAGACAATGCTAGGCCAATTGTGCGTCGCCCCACGGACCTCCCGGTCGCGGCCGGTTACGACAGAGCCTGGGCGCAAACCCAGGGACTCTGATGGCACAGCTGGCGCTGCAGTACAGCGCCCTTAACCACTGCGCCACCCGGGAGGCCCTGGTCCTGGACTTTCTGATGGGCCATCCCCAAGTGGTGAGGGTAGGAAACAACATCTCCACCCGCTGATCCTCAACACTGGGGCTCCACAAGTGTGTGTTCTCAGCCCTCTCCTGTATTCCCTGTTCAACCATGACTGCATGGCCATGCACACCTCCAACTCAATCAGCAAGCTTGCAGATGACACTACAGTGGTAGGCTTGATTACCAACAACGACGAGACGGCCTACAGGGAGGAGGTGAGGGCCCTCGGAGTGTGGTGTCAGGAAAATAACCTCACGCTCAACGTCAACAAATCAAAGGAGATGATCTTGGACTTCAGGAAACAGCAGAGGGAGCACCCCCCTATCCACATCAATGGCACAGCAGTGGAGAAGGTCCACCCACACAGACAGTGTGGTGAAGAGGCTGAAAAAATGTGTCTTGTCACCGAAAACCCTCACTAACCTTTACAGGTGCACAATCGAGAGCATCCTGTTGGGCTGTATCACGGCCTGGTATGGCAACTGCTCCGCCCACAACCGCAAGGCTCTCCAGAGGGTAGTGATGTTTGCACAACGCATCACTGGGGGCAAACTACCTGCCCTCCAAGACACCTACACCACCTCATGTCACAGGAAGGTCAAAAAGACAACAACCACCTGAGCCACTGCCTGTTCAACCCCCGATATCTTCCAGAAGGCGATGTCAGTACAGGTGCATCAAAGCTGGGACCGAGAGACTGAAAAACAGCTTCTATCTCAAGGCCATCAGACTGTTAACAGCCATCACTAACACTGAGTGGCTCTAGCCACTTTAATAATTAAAAATCAGATGTAATAAATGTATCACTAGTCACTTTAAATAATGCCACTTTATATTATGTTTACATATCAAATCAAATCAAATGTATTTATATAGCCCTTCTTACATCAGCTGATATCTCAAAGTGCTTCACGCATCACGCCGACAGAAACAAACATCTCTCTGGTAAGAAGAAAGGGTCTGAATACTTATGTAAATGTCATGTTTCAGTTTTTATTTTATTTTTTATAAATTAGCAATATTTTCAAAACCTGTTTTTGCTTTGTCATTATGGGGTATTGTGTGTACCTTGATGAGGATTATTATTTTTTACATCAGTTTTAGAATAAGGCTGTAACATAACAAAATGTGGAAAAGTCAAGGGGTCTCAGTGAGCTAATCCATTTCGGAAGCCTAGACTTAAAGCCCATTTTTATTTGATCCAAAAATGTGGTCGGTGGCTCCATATGTGTGACACAATTGCGGAGCCTCTGGAGGCATGCAGAGGCCAAATCGAGCTCCATACTGCATCACCATACTCCTCTCAAATGTTGTAACAATGTGGAGGGCTATGTATAGCTCTAATTGATCAGTTGAAAGAACAGACCACTTTCAGTTGAAAAATATTTTTTTTAGTTTGGGACAGCCCTACAGCAGACAAACGCAAGCAGCGAGCGCAATGCCCGATGGAGCATAATCTAAGACACCACAACATCCTCTTACAGTTTTAGGCCTGGCTGGTTGAGTACAATTTATTATGTGTTTGCTTTTCAGCTGTTTATTAAAAGGCCAGTTGAGACTGGTGGTGGTGAGGCTATCAGGCCAGAGAAGTAGTGGAGAAATAATCCCTACTTCCCTCCCGCTCTCCGTCCCTCGCTCCATCCCTCCCTGTTGTCTGCGTGTAACTGGTGGTGGCAGCTCTGAGTGAATGAATAATGTAGCACAAAGGGGTCTGGCCACGCTGGCATCACTCTGGGAACAATTGCTGTGGTTAATATTCATTGCATGGAGATTTGCAGGGTAAAGGGAGAGCCCCTATGAATCACTTTACGCTCTGCTTCCGCACAGCAAAATTCCTCTAGCTCTGTAATCTGAATGTAAAGGTGGCAGATGCCATGTCACTGGTGGCAAGACTGCCCTGGTTTTACTGTTGCCCTGTCTGGGAGAGGATGGATGCAGACTGAGGGGAGAGTTTCTCTCTCTGTGAAATAGGGCAGGTGTGTTTGTGTGAAGAGTGCTACGCTATGCTCTACTCGCTCCTGTACCCTTTCCACACATTGCCTCAGGCTGGTTAAGATCCCTGAATCTGCTGAAAACCCTATTGCATTCAAAAAGCAAAACAACATGTTTTGAGCCGACATCAAAAAAGTTGTGTATTTCACCCAGTGGAACAAGGTTGAAGACATATATCAGTGCAGTCCGAATGAAAGTAGATGGTCTTTACAAGCAGCCACATGCTGGCCATACTTTTGCTTAGCTCTAGAACCCTGCCGATCTCTTTTAAAACTTTCTGGCAGAGTTTGGCTACAGTGGCCAGGTCTTTTCTCCTCTAACCCGGCCAGTCATTCATACCCAGTGCGTCGGGCTGTGAAGTATGCATGGCGGTGATATACATGTTAACTCATGAGTTATGGCTGACCGTTCTGGGCAAGCGTGGCCAAATGTATATTTTGTACCATCAGCATTCTACACTATGTACTGTTAGGTCTGTGTGTCACAGAATCCAATGACAGGCCCTGTTCAATAAAGCAGATTTGGATGCTATTTGCTGACAGAGAGAGAGACAGAGAGAGACAGAGAGAGAGAGAGAGAGACAGAGAGACAGAGAGAGAGACAGAGACAGAGACAGAGACAGAGAGAGACCCGGGTGAGAGAACAGCTGGGTGTTGGGCTGCCTCATGCCAGGAAACAACATGGATATGCCAGGTGCTGACACCAAATCCATGTACAGTTTCACTGTAGTTTGGACTAAAATGCATCAGTTTGAATGCTATGTCAGAGTATGGGTTAAGAACACTGATATGGCAGTGATAAGCCAAAATTCTATTTGACCATAATCCTTAAAATTATTACATAAATTATTACTGGGTGGTTCGAGCACTGAATGCTGATTGGCTGCCAGACGTAAATTTGTTCAATCATAGCCATGGTATAAAATACATAATCAACTCTGGGCTCTATGCATTCTCTGGATAATAATGCAACTCTGTGAAAGGTCACACCTTCCTCGTCGTCAATATTTTCCAGAGAAGAGTATCCTTTACTCAACCAATCCAAAATGTTTCTAGTGCCCTCTTTTTCCCCCTTTCAACAGTGGCCTGTAGTGGCTTGTTCGACATGACATCTACAAAAACATGTTTGTCCAGAATGCCTGATGTCATGATGGGTGTCAGCATATTTGGACTGGATGAGTTGAAATTTCAAGGAAACTTGGTTTATCCAACTTGACACATGCGTATGGACTTGGGACAGTGTCCCAGACTGGGGTAATTGCAGCCACATCGAGCTGTCTTTTCCAATGAGAGCACTGGGAGCCTCTGTTAATAATGTTAGAATACTACCCTGCGGCACAATCCGAGCTCTAATTGAATGATTTTTACATTTAGCTATTGCGGCCAGCAAGCTTATTACTGCTTGCCTTCTGCCCAGACCATCCCGACCATCCTAGTGCTGCCAATGTAAAATAAAATGGGTGAGGGGTTATAGTCCATCTCGTTAACTGAGGCATGGGCATCTTATTAGCATAATAGGCTAAACATGCTGCCCGTTGTGCTGATTAGATCTGGAATGTAGGACAGAACATCAGACAATGGTTTTCTGTTTCCAGAGTGGGGGAGGTGCTGGATGTGTAAGTAGGGGTGACTTGGGCACAAGGTAACATGAGCACAATGCATAACTAAATAACTCAAATGAGAAGCCACTTAGAAAACTGTTATTCAATGTGCTAGTGCTTGATTAGCTAGGACGTTTTGCTTAAATCATTTTTAGTTTTATTTACACCATTTTTTTTTTCAGGCCCAATTCTAAATATTCTTGCTGCCTCTTTTTTATTATTGATCTGTGGAACATTTCCCATGTATTTAATCATATATCATTTTCATCAGCAGTAAGTGGTCTTTTGACTTGTATAGTTGATTACAATAATTATGGTATTTTCTTGCAAGACTCATATTAGACTCAGACTTGAAATGGGGGTACATTGTAACATTTGTTCAAACTAAACCCTGACCTAAAACTATATTTATATGGTATTTAGACACATTCACATAATGATATAAAATCAGTTCTTTACATGAAGTTTGCCAGTACCATAAAAAAATGAAAAAAGTCATGTTCATACTTTTTAATGGTAAACGTATCTTATATAAGTATATACATTTTGGTTACTACATTTTAGGTCAGTATGACATGCCTAAAAGATAAAATGAAAATATTATATTTTGCCCATATAGTGTATTTTAATCCAAATATCAGTTTTAAATCACAGCAGTTTTCAATTATTAGCCCTCATTTTTACCATTGAAGACCGTGTTACAATTAACCCCGTGGCCTGTTATTCGAACCTCTTCTTGTCCCAGTTTGTAAATCCCACATGTTTTAAGATGACCACAATCATCCCTGTTCCTAAGAATTCCAATGCTTCATGCAACAATGATTACTGCCATGTAGCACTCACTTCTGAAATAATGAAGTGCTTCGAGAGGCTGGTTATAGCACACATTAACTCCACCATCTCAGCCACCCTAGACCCACTCCAATTTGCTTACTGCTCCAACAGATCCATAGATGACACAATCTCAATTGCTCTCAACACTGCCCTCATCCACCTAGATAAGAGGAATACCTATGTGAGAATGCTGTTCATTGTCTACAGCTCAGTGTTCAACACCATTATCCCCTCCAAGCTCGTACCCTTCCTCTGAAACTGGATCCTGGACTTCCTGATGGGCTGACCCCAGGGTGTGAGGGTAGGCAACATCACCTTCACCACGCTGACCCTTAACACAGGTTAGTGCTTAGTTCCCTCCTGGACTCCCTGTTCACCCAAGACTGTGTGGCCACGGATGACTCCAACACAATTATCAAGTTCGCTGACGACACGACAGAGGTAGGTCTGTTCACCAGCGACGATGAGTCAGCCTATAGGAAGGAGGTCAGTGACCTGGCTGTGTGGTTGCCGGAGCAGCAAACTCTCCCTCAACGTCAGCAAGACAAAGAATATGATCTTGGACTACAGGAATCGGGGGGTGCGCACGGCCCCATCCACATCGACGGGGTGGCAGTGGAGCAGGTAGACAGCTTCAAGTTCCTCAGTGCCATATCACTAAAGACTTGAAATGGTCCAAACACATACGTCCAGTCATGAAGAAAGCACGACAGTGCCTCTTCCCCCTCAGGAGGTTGAAATAGTTTGGCATGGGCCCTCAAATCCTGTAAAGGGTCTTCTTCTGTACCATTGAGAGCATATTGACTGGCTGCATCACTGCTTGGTATGGAAATACCACCGCCCCCTATCGCATGGCGCTACAGGGATTTGTGCGGACAGCCCAGTATATCACTGGGGCCGAGCTCCCTGCCATCCAGGACCTCTATAAACGGAGGTGTGAAAAGACCCCAACCACCCAGGCCATAGACTCTTTTCTCTGCTGCTGCACGGAAAGAGGTACCGGTGCATCAAGTCTGACACCAACAGACTCTTGAACAGCTTCTATCCCTAAGCAAAACTACTGATAAATAGCTCACAAAATAGCTACACGGACCAAGTTTACCTTGCATCTTTTTGATCTTATATTTCAACATTTTGCACACTCACAGGGCGCTACACACTCACACACACAGTTACTCCAACACACACACAAACACTCACTCCTTCATTTTCTCACTCATACATAATATGCACATACATTTATACTGACTCGACACACTCGCACACCCACTCACATGCAAGCTGCTGCTACTTTGTTTATCTTATATCCTGTTGCCTATAGTCACCTTACCCTATACACATCTAGCATCCCTGTAAATATGGTATTGGAACTGACTTTTTAAATATGTCCTGTATATAAACAGCAAAAAAAGAAACATCCCTTTTTCAGGACCGTGTCTTTGAAAGATAATAATCCGTAAAAATTCAAATAACTTCACAGATCTTCATTGTAAAGGGTTTAAACACTGTTTCCCATGCTTGAACCATCAATGAACCATGAACAATTAATGAACATGTACCTGTGGAACGGTCGTTAGGACACTAACAGCTTACAGACGGTAGGCAATTAAGGTCACAGTTATGAAAACTTAGGACACTACAAAGGCCTTTCTACTGACTCTGAAAAACACCAAAAGAAGGATGCCCAGGGTCCCTGCTCATCTGTATGAACGTGTCTTAGGCATGCTGCAAGGAGGCATGAGGACTGCAGATGTGGCCAGGGCAATAACTTGCAATGTCCGTACTGTGAGACGGCTTGTCTCTGTCACCGGCAACAACGTCGCCTATGGGCACAAACCCACCGTCGTTGGACTAGACAGGACTGGCAAAAAGTGCTCTTCACTGACGAGTCACGGTTTTGTCTCATCAGGGGTGATGGTTGGATTTGCGTTTATCGTCGAATGGAATGAGCGTTACACCGAGGCCTGTACTCTGGAGCAGGATCAATTTGGAGGTGTAGGGTCCGTCATGGTCTGGGGAGGTGTGTCATAACATCATCGGACTGAGCTTGTTGTCATTGCAGGCAATCTCAACTCTGTGCTTCACAGGGAAGACATACTCCTCCCACATGTGGTACCCTTCCTGCAGGCTCATCCTGACATGACCCTCCAGCATGACAATGCCACCAGCCATACTGCTAGTTCTGTGCGTGATTTCCTGCAAGACGGGAATGTCAGTGTTAGTGTTCTGCCATGACCAGCGAGGAGCACAGATCTCAATCCCATTAAGCACGTCTGGGACCTTTTGCATCGGATTTTGAGGGCTAGGGCCATTCCCCCCAGAAATGTCCTGGAACTTGCAGGTGCCTTGGTGGAAAAGTGGGGTAACATCTCACAGCAAGAACTGGCAAATCTGGTGCAGTCCATGAGGAGGAGATGCACTGCAGTACTTAATGCAGCTGGTGGCCACACCAGATACTGACTTACTTTGACCCCCCTTTGTTCAGGAAGACATTATTTCATTTCTGTTGGAGTGTACACAACATTAGGAACACCTTTCTAATATTGAGATTCACCCCCTTTTGCCCTCAGAACAGCCTCAATTTGTGTACAAAATGTTAGGAACATCTGCTCTTTCCATGACATAGACTGACCAAGTGAATCCAGTTGAAAGCTAGGATCCCTTATTGATGTTACTTGTTAAATCCGTTACAATCCATGTAGATGAAGGGGGGGGGTAAGTAAGTATGCTTACTTACTTACTTTATTGTGTATTTCAAAACTTGTGGGGGGGTGGGCATTTTACTTCTGCCACTTTCGGTTGAATTGTAAAAGACTGGTATGGCCCAGAAATGTTTTTGCAGTGTGTGACGGTAGCTAAGATATATATGTTGTTTAGATAAAAGTGTACCTCAAATAATATTCAAAAAATAAGCAAAATTGTTTGTGCCCTGGTCTCCACTACACGTCCACTGTGTTAGTACAAAAGTGACTGTTAGTACAGTGTTAATACACTGGCACCTGTGTCTGATAAGGGAGCAAACACAGAAACTGCATCATTAGCACAAGGAGTAGCAAGGGTAGAGTACCTGTCGAAAATGAGAAAATACAGCCCACTCTCCAGAAATAGCGAGTTTGGCTTAAGTCTGTTTTTCTAAGCCAGTGCCCTTTTTGTTTCTCTGGACACACTTGTTATTTCTTGTTAGAGGTGGTGAAGGGTTCCCCTGAGTCGCCAGGGAAACAGTGCTGCCTGACGGTCCAGGGTTCAGAAGACAAGCCGTGCGTTCTTTCTCTTAGTGTATTTGTGTACTGTCTGTACACTCACTATTTGAGCAGGAAGGATCATGATTATGGGGATTATCATTGGTTCCTCATGTCAGTGACTGACTGATAGGTTAGGCCATCTGATTCCCTGCACTTTCACACTGCCTGCATGGCTCTGTAGTCTACTGCATACAATATGCATGGCTTAAATCTCCAACACTTCCACAATGCTGCTACAGCTACACATGTACAGGGACTCAGGACAAAGATGCAAATCTTCCCTCATGTTAGGATCTTTATCAGCATTAAAAAAATGAAATCTTCATGATTATAATGTCTCTGTTTGTGCTCCTGCTGCAAGTACCTCTGCATTTCTACTGAAGGGTGTAATCAGGCATGGAGAGTGAGAGACATAAATATTATTTACCTTATTCGTAGACTTCAGTGACGGACTGCTATTCCTACCACATGCTACGGAAGGACTCCCATTCATTATCAAAGTCCTGCTTTTGTCCCTGCTTGTTGTGCCTGTTTCTGCTTCTCTGTGTGCCTTGTCATAGACAGAGGCAGCATTCAAAGCATCCCTTTATTTTCTCCCGCTGTGGCAGCTGACACCGGTTTTCAAGCCTTGGATGATTGATGGAGAAAAGAGGGAAACTAAAAGACAGAGAAGAAGAATTTCTCCGGCTTAATTATCTTTCCTTCTCTCCTCCGTGCAGGCTCACACACAAACACATGCGAACGAGGGGGGATGTCAGAGAGAAAAAGGCAATGTGTTTTGCTCCGTGGTAGTCCTTCTCCTCCTCTCTATATCTGTCCCTCCCTCCCTCTCTCTGTCTATCTCTGTCTCTGTTACCGCGACTCGGCAGTTGTCACAGAGACAGGCTGTGCTGTGCTGTCGTAACGGGGGAGATGGCTCTTCGCGTGGAAAGACATCTGTGAATGTCTTTATGTGGGACAAAAGTAGCCTCTTAGGCAAGGCAGAGACCCCCTTCCCCTTATAGAAATGGTCTCGCTAATGGCATGTACCATTAAGGCTCAGAGCAGGGTGGGATGCAGCAGAGAGAGAGGGATCAGGGAATAGAGAGAGGCAGGCAGATATATTTTATTTTAACTTTAACTAGGCAAGTCAGTAAAGAACAAATTATTATTTCACAATGACGGCCTACCCCGGTCAAACCCTCCCATTACCCAGACGATGCTGGGCCAATTGTGCGCCACCCTATGAGTCTCCTGATCATGGCCGGTTGTGACACAGCCCGGGATTGAACCAGGGTCTGTAGTAACACCTCTAGCACTGAGATGCAGTGCATTAGACTGCTGTGCCACTCGGGAGCCATCAAAGAAAGGAAACATGGTGAGCTGAGCCTAGTCCTCGTGTATTCCCACCTCACTCATTTCTGGAACCATTCTCCTCTTCCTCTCATTTCCTTTTTACCTTTTTACATGCCAGGATCCTTGTTATGCCCACTGTTTCTCTGTGAGGGATCCAGCCAGTTAACCATACTGTATGTAATTCCCTCTACCACTACTGAAAGCTGTTTTATCAAACAGCCCCCAACCCCCCTTTCACCATGGTACAAGTGTGACCTCACTTTCAGAATCCCCCATCCCCAATATATCCGTGGAACATTTTTGGAAATGTGTGGCAGAACATGCGTATTATTTCTGGAAGAACTGTAAACTTGTTGCAAATAAAGGATACATACACGCATGCCTGACTGCACAATCAAACTTGTGTGCACAAAGACACAAACACACACACACACATGGGCGCCAGCACACACCTACCAAGTTCTACCACAGTGACAACATCATTTCCAGTCACAGCGTAATTTCCTGTCACGAACTTCTGTCATGAACTCAGAAATTTCAGAATATACAGTGCCTTGCGAAAGTATTCGGCCCCCTTGAACTTTGCGACCTTTTGCCACATTTCAGGCTTCAAACATAAAAATATAAAACTGTATTTTTTTGTGAAGAATCAACAACAAGTGGGACACAATCATGAAGTGGAACGACATTTATTGGATATTTCAAACTTTTTTAACAAATCAAAAACTGAAAAATTGGGCGTGCAAAATTATTCAGCCCCCTTAAGTTAATACTTTGTAGCGCCACCTTTTGCTGCGATTACAGCTGTAAGTCGCTTGGGGTATGTCTCTATCAGTTTTGCACATCGAGAGACTGACATTTTTTCCCATTCCTCCTTGCAAAACAGCTCGAGCTCAGTGAGGTTGGATGGAGAGCATTTGTGAACAGCAGTTTTCAGTTCTTTCCACAGATTCTCGATTGGATTCAGGTCTGGACTTTGACTTGGCCATTCTAACACCTGGATATGTTTATTTTTGAACCATTCCATTGTAGATTTTGCTTTATGTTTTGGATCATTGTCTTGTTGGAAGACAAATCTCCGTCCCAGTCTCAGGTCAATTTGCAGACACCATCAGGTTTTCTTCCAGAATGGTCCTGTATTTGGCTCCATCCATCTTCCCATCAATTTTAACCATCTTCCCTGTCCCTGCTGAAGAAAAGCAGGCCCAAACCATGATGCTGCCACCACCATGTTTGACAGTGGGGATGGTGTGTTCAGGGTGATGGGCTGTGTTGCTTTTACGCCAAACATAACGTTTTGCATTGTTGCCAAAAAGTTCAATTTTGGTTTCATCTGACCAGAGCACCTTCTTCCACATGTTTGGTGTGTCTCCCAGGTGGCTTGTGGCAAACTTTAAGCGACACTTTTTATGGATATCTTTAAGAAATGGCTTTCTTCTTGCCACTCTTCCATAAAGGCCAGATTTGTGCAATATACGACTGATTGTTGTCCTATGGACAGAGTCTCCCACCTCAGCTGTAGATCTCTGCAGTTTATCCAGAGTGATCATGGGCCTCTTGGCTGCATCTCTGATCAGTCTTCTCCTTGTATGAGCTGAAAGTTTAGAGGGACGGCCAGGTCTTGGTAGATTTACAGTGGTCTGATACTCCTTCCATGTCAATATTATCACTTGCACAGTGCTCCTTGGGATGTTTAAAGCTTGGGAAATATTTTTGTATCCAAATCCGGCTTTAAACTTCTTCACAACAGTATCTCGGACCTGCCTGGTGTGTTCCTTGTTCTTCATGATGCTCTCTGCGCTTTTAACGGACCTCTGAGACTATCACAGTGCAGGTGCATTTATACGGAGACTTGATTACACACAGGTGGATTGCATTTATCATCATTAGTCATTTAGGTCAACATTGGATCATTCAGAGATCCTTATTGAACTTCTGGAGAGAGTTCGCTGCATTGAAAGTAAAGGGGCTGAATAATTTTGCACGCCCAATTTTTCAGTTTTTGATTTGTTAAAAAAGTTTGAAATATCCAATAAATGTTGTTCCACTTCATTATTGTGTCCCACTTGTTGTTGATTCTTCACAAACAAATACAGTTTTATATCTTTATGTTTGAAGCCTGAAATGTGGCAAAAGGTCGCAAAGATCAAGGGGGCCGAATACTTTCGCAAGGCACTGTATATACAATTGAAGTCGGAAGTTTACATACACCTTAGCCAAATACATTTAAACTCCATTTTTCATATTTCCTGATATTTAATCCTAGTAAAAAATTCCCTGTCTTAGGTCCGTTAGGATCACCACTTTATTTTAAGAATGTGAAATGTCAGAATACAGAATAATAGTAGAGAGAATGATTTATTTCAGCTTTATTTCTTTCATCATATTCCCAGTGGGTCAGAAGTTTACATACACTCAATTAGTATTTGGTAGCATTGCCTTTAAATTGATTAACTTGGGTCAAACGTTTCGGGTACCATCCCCCAATAAGTAGGGTGAATTTTGGCCCATTCCTCCTGACAGAGCTAGTGTAACTGAATCAGGTTTGTAGGCCTCCTTGCTCGACCACGCTTTTTCAGTTCTGCCCACAAATTTTCTATAGGAATGAGGTCAGGGCTTTGTGATGATCACTCCAATACCTTGACTTTGTTGTAATTAAGGCATTTTGCCACAACTTTGGAAGTATGCTCGGGGTCATTGTCCATTTGGAAGACCCATTTTCGACCAAGCTTTCACTTCACTGATGTCTTGAGATGTTTCTTCAATATATCCACATAATTTTCCTTCTTCATTATGCCATTTATTTTGTGAAGTTCACCAGTCCCTCCTGCAGCAAAGCACCCCCACAACATGATGCTGCCACCCCCGTGCTTCACGGTTGGGATGGTATTCTTCGGCTTGCTAGCCTCCCTGCCACGTTCTGACCTTAGTTCTTTTGTTTTGTCTTTAATTTTAGTATGGTCAGGGCGTGAGTTGGGTGGGTTGTCTATGTTCCTTTTTCTATGATTTGGGATTTCTGTGTTTGGCCTGGTATGGTTCTCAATCAGAGGCAGCTGTCATTCGTTGTCCCTGATTGAGAACCATACTTAGGTAGCCTGGTTTCACTTTTGAGTTGTGGGTGATTATTTTCCGTGTCAGTGTTTGTTCCACACGGAACTGTTTCGGTTTTGTTATTTCACGTTGTTGTTTATTGTTTTGATCAGTGTTCATTATTCTTATTAAACAATATGGACATTTACCACGCTGCGCATTGGTCCTCCGATCCTTCCTACTACTCCTCTTCGTCAATCGTTACACTCCCCCCTTTTCCTCCAAACGTAACGATGGTCATTATGGCCAATCAGTTCTATTTTTTGTTTCATCAGACCAGAGGACATTTCTCCAAAAAGTACAATCTTTGTCCCCATGTGCAGTTGCAATCCATAGTCTGGCTTTTTATGGTGGTTTTGGAGCAGTGGCTTCTTCCTTGCTGAGCGGCCTGACAGGTTATGTCGAAATAGGACTTTTAGATACTTTTGTACCTGTTTCCTCCAGCATCTTCACAAGGTCCTTTGCTGTCGTTCTGGGATTGATTTGCACTTTTCGCACCAAAGTACGTTCATCTCTAGTAGACAGAACGCATCTCCTTTCTGAGCAGTATGACAGCTGCGTTGTCCCATGGTGTTTATACTTGCGTACTATTGTTTGTAGAGATGAACATCGTACCTTCAGGCATTTGGAAATTGCTTCCAAGGATGAGCCAGACTTTTGTAGGTCTACATAATTTTTTCTGAGGTCTGTGCTGATTTCTTTTCATTTCCCCATGATGTCAAGCAAAGAGGCACTGAGTTTGAAGGTAGGCCTTGAAATACATCCACAGGTAAACCTCAAATTGACTCAAATGATGTCAATTAGCCTATCAGAAGCTTCTAAAACCATGACATCATTTTCTGGAATTTTCCAATCTGTTTAAAGGCACAGTCAACTTAGTGACCCACTGGAATTGTGATATAGTGAATTATAAGTGAAATAATCTGTCTGTAAACAATTGTAGGAAAAATTAGTTGTGTCATGCACAAAGTAGATGTCCTAACCGACTTGCCAAAACTGTAGTTTGTTAACAAGAAATTTGTGGAGTTTTAATGACTCCAACCTAAGTGTATGTAAACTTCCAACTTCAACTGTATATATTTGGCATGGCTAACAAATGTTTCTAGCGCTGTAGAAGCTGTGTTTATTACGCTCTTGTCCGGGACAATATTGACAATCCGGAGTTCCAATCCACAATTGTTTTCTTGTAGCGGATTACAGGAATGAGGTTGCTATCCTAAGTATACCTTATGGAGGAGCGGGAACTGTGAAGAGACTCTATCCTCCAAATTTCAATTCAGTGCGAATTTATTGGGGAAACGCAAATTGGAACTTTCTCGTTCTCAACTCCTGTGGTTGGATGCCGCTCGGCCCTGATGGATGTATCCCCGCCTTGTCAATCTGTCCCTATCCGAGTGGCCTGTGCTACCTGGAACTTGCCAGCCAAGGAAGTCATCTCCATCTGCTTCCCCTCCTCCATCTTGCAGTGGAGTAGATATAGAAGAGCAAAAGAGGATTGTTCCAATCAGTGCTAGTATCACATCACAAGTCGTGGAAATCGAAAGCAGTGGCATGCTGCTAAGCGGACTGGAGTATCTGCGAGAGGTTCGGGGCAGATTGACATAAGGAACAGCTTTGCCGCACTGGTGCCTGATCTACCTGCGCCTTCATCACTGGGACTGCCTGTGTCTGCGACGGCTGTGCTTACTCCAACTACGCTGATTCCAGCAGTGGCTCCGTCATCAAGTTCTGCTCCTTTCCCTCTCTTTGGATCTGACGGTGCACTACCTGCTGTGGGAGGTCTGGACCTATCGCCGGGACAGCGGGCGTATGCTATCCTGCTGTCATGGCCCGTGAAAGGTTCAATGAATTGTGTGAGGGGTAAGAATGGAATTATTGGAAATTATTGGGTTTCTGCTTGACATCAACAACACCTCATAATATCTGGCCCTGCACCCTCCCTAACTCTTGGCATTAAATGTTTCAGCAGACTTTTAGCCCCCCCCTTAACTGGCTATTGCAGCTCTGTCGGTGTAACAATTTTGATACCTTCTGGAACAAAGTTTTATAGGAGGATGGAATCCACCCAAATCATTTTGGTTCCTTTCACAGCATTATTAGGCTGCGTTGCGACAATAACTTATCAATGACCCAAGCCCAGTTCAGTTAATCCCTACTATTGTGTCGTTGAGTTGTCATAATACTTTAGCAAATGTACATTAACCCAGGGGCGTTGGAAGACACAATGTAAGTAACCTAATTTCTGTCCCTCTAACCACCCTTAGTGCCTCTGCTGATCCTATAGCTATTATATGTACTAATCATGTGCCTATGAACCAGAGTTGTACTGTTAGCACTGAGGCTGTGTGCCCTAGTAGAAAGTCCATTGTGTGCAGCTCACCCTGCACTAACATATATAACATAACCATATGTACTTATGTTAAGCTTCCCAGTAAAGCAATGAAAACAAGCAAGCATCTCAGAAAAGGGCTAAAAATAGCCCATGTTAACATATGTAGCTTAAGAAATAAGCTTCATGAAATCAATAATTTGCTAGTAACAGATGACATTCATATTCTGACAATCTCTGAAAATCACTCAACCTTTGTTGTTACAGTGGTAGAAATACATGGTTGTAAAATCATCTACAAAAAAAGACAGAAATGCCAAAGATGGAGGTTTATATTCAGATCCACATTCCTGTAAAGCTTAGAGAGTATCTCATGTTAAATACTGTTGAACTAATATGGCTCCAGGTTCATCTGCCTCACCTAAAGCCCATTCTGGTGGGAAGCTGCTTTAGACCACCAAGTACTAACAGTCAGTATCTGGATTTTTAAAAATGCATTTTAAATTGAACCTTTATTTAAGTAAGCAAGTCAGTTGAGAACTAATTCTTATTTACAATGAAAACCTACACCGGTCAAACCCGGACAACGCTGGGCCAATTATGCACCGCCCTATGAGACTCCCAATCACTTCCAGTTGTGATACAGCCTGGATTTGAACCAGGGTGTCTGTAGTGACACCTCTAGCACTGAGAAGCAGTGCCTTAGACCACTATGCCGCTCAGGAGCCCAACGTGTGAAATGCTTGATAATGTGTGTAATATCAACAGAGAGGTATATTTTCTGGGTGGTTTCAATATTGACTGTCCACTCAAGAAAAAGCTTCAAAATGTAACTAGTGCTTGCAATATGGAGGAGAAATCTCTCATGGTTCAAAGTGGAGGAGGGATTGACTTCATCACTACTTGTTTTTGTAAGAAGTGTTGACATGCTGAATGCACCTAGTTGTCTGTTTAAACTACTTGCAAACAGCTCAGACACCCATGCATACCCCACAAGACATGTCACCAAAGTTCCCTTCACAATCCCAAGTCAACAACAGACTATGGGAGGCACACAGTACTACATAGAGTCATGCCTACATGGAACTCTATTCCACATCAGGTAACTGATGCAAGCAGTATAATCAGATTTAAAAAACAGATAAAAATACACCTTATGGAACAGCGGGAAGTGTGAAGAGACACACACACAGGCACAGACACACATACACATGATACGACACGCACTCTACACAAACGTAGACATGGATTTTGCATTGTAGATACAGTGCATTCGGAAAGTATTCAGACCCCTTGACTTTTCCAAACTGTGTTATGTTACAGCCTTAAATTGATTACATACATTATTTTCCTCAGCAATCTACACACAATACCCCACAATGACAAAGCGAAAACCTGTTTTTGCTGTGTCATTATGGGGTATTGTGTATAGATTGTTGAGAGGAAAAAAAAGATTTAATCAATTATAGATTAAGGTTGTAACGTAACAAAATGCGGAAAAATTCAAAGGGGTCTGAATTCTTTCTGAATGCACTGTATGTGATAGTAGAGTAGTGGCCTGAGGGAACACACTTAATGAATTGTGTAAAGTGTTGTGAAATGTAATGTCATGTCAACTTATAAATTGTATATAACTGCCTTAATGTTGTTGGACTCCACAAAGAGTAAGGAAAGGGGAAAGGGGGATACCTAGTCAGTTGTACAACTGAATGCATTCAACTGAAATGTGTCTTCCGCATTTAACCCAACCCCTCTGAATCAGAGAGGTGCAGGGGGCTGCCTTAATCGACATCCACATCTTCGGTGCCTGGGGAACAGTAGCTGCTGCCTTGGCAGGAACTAATGGGCATCCATAATAAACACAACTACAAATACTGTATGGGCGCCATTGGAGGGAAAAAGGTTGATAATATACAATATTCTGGATGCACAGTGTATTCTCAGACGCTCATCTCAAACTTGATGACAAGCTGTCAGAATGCTTTAAAATCAGATTTAAAGAGCTAGGCTAATAGCAATAGTTGGCAAGGATCATCCTTATCGCCATTTTGAATAACATAATTTTTCCATGAATCTGTCAAGCAGCTTGTTTACAGAGACTCCCAGAAAGAAGGGAAGTGTGTGTCTGCTTCAGAGATGAGACAGCGTCTGGTGTGAAGACTAAAACATAGCACCACCTCGGCTTGGCCTCCCTCCTCAGAGCAGTGTGAGCATCCTGGCTCTCTGAGGAGCTCAACTAGGTCACCCAGCCCAGGGGAGGATCCTCCTGTCAGGCCAGAGCAGCACACAGTGGCCCCTGCCCAACGTTAGTCTGGGTGTCAGACTAACATGCCAGAACTTGGAGGGGGCAAGACCAGAGAGACAGACCCTACAGCGACTAGGGGTAACATTGGCCCCAGGTACAAACCCTCCTCTTAGTACCCTTCTGTTCACACAGCTCTACAGAGCCTGGAGAGACGGAACAGTGAAAGGGGAAAGGGATGTTCTGGGATGAAGGATATCATAGAGAATGTGGAAGATAAGATTACAGTAACTCATCAAGGTGTCCCTGACGCTATTTTACATAAACATACAATCCCAATATTACTGGAAGGTATTCATCGTAGGGATAATATGGTTTGATTATGGTTTGAATTTATTTATTGTTAGTATATGGTTAAAATAGTCAAAATATTC
The DNA here is from genome assembly GCF_057628025.1 of Oncorhynchus mykiss. Lineage (NCBI taxonomy): Eukaryota > Metazoa > Chordata > Actinopteri > Salmoniformes > Salmonidae > Oncorhynchus > Oncorhynchus mykiss. Next base: position 27,223,693 of record NC_143048.1, read on the forward strand.
ATTTTGAAAGGGTCAATGATGGCCTAACATAGAAGATGGTCAAAGCTCAATGTTGAAAGAACAATAGGATTTTAAACCTGGATGGAGCAAACATAATCTCACAAAAATGCCATTAATGCTATGGTATTGGAGAGATTGTAAGCTCCGGAGAGCAGCAGAGAAAACCCTCAGATGAGCTAACAATTGCGTGATACATTTCACTGGGGAGCGTTATGCAGTATTTTGAGCTTGATCTCATCAGAGCTTGGGACTTGAGTCACTCCATCATAAATACAAGGCTACTTCACATGGTGGGAGAGAACCATTTATTGACAGAGATGCATCTTTCAGGGATCTACTGATGCTACAGGAATGAGAAAATAATACATGACACATAAAGGGCTGTTTTTTGCGAGATAATCATTTTCTGTCAACATTTTAAAGCAGTTGTTGTTTGAGCGGTAATATGGGATCCTTTGGAGCAGTTTATGTCCTCTCTTATCCCAACTGAAATAATGGGGCCACATACAGTACCAGTCAAGATGTTGGACATACCTACTCATTCAAATGTTTTTCTTTATTTTTCCTATTTTCTACATTGTAGAATAATAGTGAAGACATCAAAACTATGACATAACAATAATGGAATTATGTAGCAAGCAAATAAGTGTTAAACAAATCAAAATATAGTTCATATTTTAGACTCTTCAAAGTAGTAGTTTGCCTTGATGACAGCTTTGCACACTATTGGCATTCTCTCAACCAGCTTCACCAGGAATGCTTTTCCAAAAGTCTTGAAGGATTTCCCACATATGCTGAGCACTTGTTGGCTGTTTTTCCTTCACTCTGCAGTCCAACTCATCCTAAACAATCTCAAGTGGGTTGAGAATGGGTTATTGTGGAGGCCAGATCATCTGTTGCAGCACTCCATCACTCTCCTTCTTGGCCAAATGGCCCTTACACAGCCTGGAGGTGTGTTGGGTCATTTGTCTGTTGAAAAACAAATGATAGTCCCACTAAGCGCAAACCAGATGGGATGGTGTATCACTGCAGAATGCTGTGGTAGCCATGCTGGTAAAGTGTGCCTTGAATTCTAAATAAATCACTGATAGTGTCACCAGCAAAGCAGCCCCACACCTTCACACCTCCCCCTCCATGCTTCGCAGTGGGAACCACACGTGGAGATCATCTGCTCTCCTACTCTGCGTCTCACAAAGAAAAGGCAGTTGGAACCAAAAATCTCAAATCTGGACTCATTACACCAAAGGACATATATCCACCGGTCTAATTGCTTGTGTGTCTTGGCGCAAGCAAGTCTCTTCTTATTATTGCTGTTCTTTAGTAGTAGTTTCTTTGCAACAATTTGACCATGAGGCCTGATTCACGCAGTCTCCTCTGAACAGTTGAGATGTATTCTCTTACTTGAACTCTGTGAAGCATTTATATGGTCTGCAATTCGTGAGGCTGGTAACTCTAATGAACTTATCCTCTGCAGCAGAGGATATTTTGTGTCTTCCTTTCCAATGGTGGTCCTCATGAGAGCCAATGTAGAAAGTTATTGTCATGAATCTTGCCCTGGAGGCAGTTCTGCAGAGTGGTCATTAGCTGCCACAAGTCATAAATCAGATTTTAAACCTAACCCTAACATTTACCACACTGCTAAACCTAATGCCTAATCTTAACAAATTAATACCAAAAAGCTGAATTTTGTTTTCATACATTTTTACCATATAGCCAATTTTGACTGGCAGCTGGCCCATCTTGCAGAAATTGCTAAATTCTGCCTCCAGGGCAAGATTCATCAACCTGCGCCTGACTGTTGATTTATCTACTTGTTTCAATCCCTTTATACAGTCCACATGGGGGGAGGGGGGGGCTTATCATTGGGACACATATCTTTCAGCACCCATCATTGCCGTGGGTGGTGCCTTTCCAATTTCTGGAGGAGTGTGAGTTCCCACCAGCCATCTGTTGTGTGTTTCTGGGCCTAATGAGAGAGGAACATGAAGACATTGGAGCACCACATGCTATAGGGGTGGTGTTCACATGAGCAGGGAAGGGGCAACAGATGGAGGGGACACTGGTATGGTGTCGCATACTTCCTGAAAGTAGTCCCGAGACCCCAGCATCATTGGCCCATTGATGTTTAATGCTCTGACATTTTTTCCTTTAAAGAATAAGCAGGCAGACCTGTCACCTAAACAATGATGAACAACTATAGAAGGCATGCTTTGTAGGCATCCAGTGTAGTATTTTGGTCAGTTGAATTCTTCCTCTACCCTATTATAATAACTCTACCAAACACCTCTACACATAAATGCCTGGTACCTAAAATAACATTTACAACCGGTTCCCATGCTTTTAAAATAATGGTTCTGTTCTGGATCAATATGGATCACTTTCGTTCCTGGTTCTATTGCTGTTCCTTAAACATTTTGTTATTTTCCGGTTTTCGGTTCTGTTTTCTTAAACGGTTCCAACCTCTGATTGAAACAGTTTTATTCACTCTAATGAAATATGGAACTATAATTTTCTTAATTGTGCCAAACAACAACAGCCAAAGTAATTTTTGTTCACTAGTCAAAGAGCTGTTGTCCAATGTGTCAGAGTTCAGACAATCCAGAAATGTTCCACTATTTAACTCAATAATTTGTATTCAAATGTTATGGTAGTGTAAGAGCACAGCCTGGACTCAGGGGTAGATGTACCATAGTAAACATACATTCGGGACACTCCAATTAGTATGATATGTTTCGTATTAGTTTGTGGATGTTCATCATCCATTTTGTATGATATGTTCTGAATTACAATTCGTATGATATGTTATGAATTGCAATGTTATGAATTTGCAAAATGTTTGATATGTTACGAATTCCAATTTGTTACAAATTCCAATTCCACCTTTGGGTTGCTAGACGTTCGAATAATATGTTACGAATTCCAATTCCACTTTTGAGTTGTAGACATTTGCGTTGTATGCCTACTCTTCCACCCCGACCAACTACCCGTTTTTGTTTTTGTTTTTCCTTAAATAACCTTTTGTCTTATGTAATCATACCAAACGTAACATATTATACTAATATGCTTGTCCTGGATTTACAGAACGTACATGTTGAGTGTTGTGTCCAGTATGTCATACACCAGCCATTTCATAATTTAAAAGCCATAGAGCTTAGCCCTATAAAGATTGCAGCGCTAAGAGCAGGGCTACATACAGCCGTGGTGGTAGTGTAACTTCACATACAATACTATTCACAGTATTCCAGGGGAAGTCCAAACGATAACTGTTAGTCTGGTCTAGAGAACATGTCTGTAAGCATCACATCATGGATTTGGATGAATGAGTCTATACTGCATGTTTGCTACACTTCTGGTAGTGGACGATCCAGCCCACCTACGAAGGAGGAGCTGTGAAAGACTCGAAGACTACGAGGTTCCGAGGAAGAGCTCCGGGGCCTGTTTGTCAGATGTTTTCTGCTTTCCTGCCTGGCTACTTTCTTGCATGGTGCATCAATGCTTCCTCCGCTCAAGATACTACCCTCCTGAACTGCCTATCATCTAAAGTTGCCGAAGACCATCGCCCAAGAACTGCGAGATCACTACATTTGTTCTGTTAAATTTGTATACATTTTTTTTAAAGCAACTTTGAGATTTTGCTTGTAATGCTATATAAAATACATCTATTGTTATTATTATATATGATGATTATTATACATAAAAAGTATTAATTGGCAGATGACTGGCCCAATATAACCTCCATAATGGCCTTCCTGTGTGCCTGGCTGCCTTGCCTTAGGCATTATCATTATAAAAAAGTGAATGTATTTCCAGGTGACCTCCAGAGGTACTACAGGGGACTGATAAGGGGCGAGATATAATAGCCCATTTTGATATAATAAATGAGTGACCTTCTGCAGGGTAGATTAGACAGAAGAGTGTGGAGGGAGGAATGAGAGTTCACCTCATTTAGTAACAATGTTATGAGGAGTCTGGAAATGACAGTTACTATGGCCTTCACCTATGTGACAGCCCCTCCCTGCTCTGTCTACTGGAATTGTTGTGAGTGTTTGCTTTATTTATGGGACAAATTAATTTTGTTATTCCTTTATTCAGTGTGTGGTATCCCATTGTTACAATCTTGAGCCAGGTTGTAACACCTTGAACACAGCTAAGTCATACAGTATTATACAGCTCATAGTCATCGGTTTGTGGCACATTGTGCTTGTGGTAGCTTGACCATTAGGAAGTAGATGGTGTGGTTTAACCACAGTGTAGGAGAATTATATCCCTGAGCAGTTTTCCAGTACTGTTGAAGGGTATTGTGGGATCTGACAAGTGGTTGGTTGTTTCTGCTGTTTTTACTGAACTGTGTTCAGCTCAGCAGTAAACACACGTCCCATGCAGATGATGTCATTTGGGTGTGGGATTGTCCCTTGGCAGTGTCAGGCACTCAGATGTAAGGTACACACATCATGTAGTACAAGCCGTGCTGTACGAACCAAAGGCACGGCATACCAAAACATGCCATACTGCACACTCCAAATTAAAAAATATCTTTCAAACCTCCCTTCAGTTCAATAACTCTGTAGGGTTAGTTAAATGTGCAGCACGCATCATAGAACTGCTGTAAATGTGAACCATGATGAGAAATGTGAACCTTTGTGGAACCATGTGTTAAGTACATACATATTATAATTCATATGTAATTGGCTGTTTGAGGTTTGTTCTGTTTGTGTTGTCTGGGGAGAGACGAGCAGACAATCAAATCAGCTGAAGTCACAAAGTGCTATACAGAAACCCAGCCTAAAACTCCAACAGTTGGTGCACAATGTCTAATATTAACCTCTCTAGGGTAGGGGGCAGCATTCGGAATGCTGCCCCCTACCTTAGCATTCGGAATGCAGCGTTCGGAAAAACATGCCCAAATTAAACGGCCTGCAACTCGGGCCCAGAAGATATGATATGCATATAACTGGTAGATTCTGATAGAAAACACTCTAACGTGTCTGTGAGTATAACATAACTGATTTAGCAGGCAAAAACCTGAGAAGAATCCATTCAGGAAGTAGTTTTTTTGTTGGTTTTGTAGTTTTCTATTCAATGCCATTACAGTATCCATTGACTTAGGACTCCATTTGATGTCAACAGTATTTGGAAATCGTTTCAGGCTTGTATTCTTATGAATGAGGGAGTAAGACCAGTCTGAACGAGTGGACCCTAACGTGAGTTTTTTTTTTTGAGTTTTTTCAGGCGCATGTGCATTTCTTGTTATTGTCCGGTTGAAATATTATAGATAATTTAGGCTAAAAAATAACCCTAGGATTGTTTGACATGTTTCTATGAACTTTACGGATACAACTTGGATTTTTATGTCTGATTGTTTTGACTGAGTTTGAGCCTGTGGATTACTGAAGAAAACGCGCTAACAAAACGGAGGTTTTTGGATATAAAGAGACTTCGCCGAACAAAAGGAACATTTATTGAGTAAATTAATGTCTTCTGATTGCCACCATATGAAGATCATCAAAGGTAAGGGATGAATTGTATCTCTATTTCTGAGTTGTGTAACGCTTCTGCTTGGCTGGTTACTGTTTGTAATAATTTGTCAACTGGGCCATGTTCTGGGCTAGGTATGCTTTCGCCGAAAAGCATTTTATAAATATGACACTGTGGTTGGTTTAACAAGAAGTTAATCTTTAAACCTATGTCAAATACGTTTTGTTTTCAGAATTTTTATAATGAGCATTTCTGTAATTGAATTTGGCGCTCTGCAACCTCACTGGATGTATATGCTAGCGTCCCACATACCCTAGAGAGGTTAAAGAAGTCTCAAGGTATTGCTCACCTTAAGTAGAGTACCTTATGATAAGCTGTATACCACACTATCTACCAAGAGAGTTCTCATATATATTATTTGTCTATTTACCACCACAGACAGATGCTGGCACTAAGACTGCGCACATCCAGCTCTATAAGGCCATAAGCAAACAAGAAAATGCTCACCCAGAAGCAGCGCTCCTAGTGGCTGGGGCCTTTAATGCAGGCAAACTTAAATCAGTTTCACCAACTTTTTATTATAGGAAAAAAACTCTAGACCACCTTTACTCCACACACAGAGATGCATATTAAGCTCCTCCCTCCATTTGGCAAACTGACCATAATTCTGCTTATAAGCGAAAACTAAAGCAGGAAGTACCAGCTCAATATGGATGTGGTCAGATGACGAGGATGCTCCTCTACAGGACTATTTTGCTAGTGTAACAGTATATCTTCCGTCCCTTACCACGCCCCTACCTGGGCTCAAACCAGGGATCCTCTGCACACATCGACAACAGCCACCCCCGAAGTATCGTTACGCATCGCTCCACAAAAGCCTCGGCCCTTGCAGCGCAAAGGGGAACAACTACTTCAAGGTCTCAGAGCAGGTGACGTCACCGATTGAAACGCTATTAGCGCACACTCTGCTAACTAGCTAGCCATTTCACATCGGTTACACTAGCACAGACTGGAATATGTTCCGGGATTCATCCAATGGCATTGAGAAGTATACCACCTCAGTCATCGGCCTCATCATTGAGTGCATCGATGACATCGTCTCCACATAACAGTACGTACATATCCCAACCAGAAGCCATGGATTAGAGGCAACATCCGCATCGAGCTAAAGGCTAGAGCTGCTGCTTTCAAGGAGCGGGACACTAATCCGGACGTCTAAAAGAAATCCCGCTATGCCCTTAAACAAACCATCAAACAAGCAAAGCGTCAATACAAAATTAAGATTGAATCCTACTACACTGGCTCTGACGCTTGTCGAATGTGGCAGGGCTTGAAAACTATGACAGACTACAAAGGGAAACCCAGACGCAAGCTACCCAGTGACGAAAGCCTTCGAGACGAGCTAAATATTTTTTATGCCCGCTTCGAGGCAAGCAACACTGAGGCATGCACAACACTGAAGCTTTCTCTCGGTAGCCGATGTGAGCAAGACCTTTAAACAGGTCAACATTTACAAAGCCGCGAGGCCAGATGGATTACCAAGACGTGTACTCAAAGCAAACGCAGATCAACTGTTAAGTGTCATCACTGACATTTTCAACTTTTCCCTGACCAAGTAGGTATTACAGACATGTTTCAAGCAGACCCCTATAGTCCCTGTGCCCAAAGAAGCGAATGTAACCTGCCTAAATGATTAGGTCGGTAGCCATGAAGTGCTTTGAAAGGCTGGTCATGGCTCACAACGGCATCCTCCCGGATACCCTAGACCCACTCCAATTCTCATACCGCCCCAACAGATCCGCAGATGACGCAATCTCAAATCGCACTCCACACTGCCCTTTCCCACCTGCAAAAAAAGGAACACCCTATGCGAGAATGCCATAGTGCCCACGAAGCTAATCACTAAGGTCAGGACCCTGGGACTAAACACCTTCCTATGCAACTGGATCCTGGACTTTCTGACGGGCTGCCCCCAGGTGGTAAGGGTAGGTAACAACACGTCTGCAAACGCTGATCCTCAACACTGAGGTCCCTTGGGTGTGTACTTAGTCCCCTCCTGTACTTCCTGTTCACCCATGACTGTGTGGCCAAACATGACTCCAACACCTTCATTAGGTTTGCTGACGACACAACAGTGGTAGGCCTGATCACCGACAATGATGAAACAGCCTACAGGAAGGAGGTCAGAGACATGATAGTGTGATACCAGGACAACAACCTCTCCCTCAATGTGAGCAAGACAAAGGAGCTGATCGTGGACAACATGAAAAGGCAGGCCGAACAGGCCCCCATTAACATCAACGGGGCTGTAGTGGAGCGAGTCGAGAGTTTCAAGTTCCTTGGTGTCCACATCACCAACAATCTATCATGGTCCAAACATACCAAGACACTCGTGAAGAGGGCAAAACAAAACATTTTCCCCCTTAAGAGACTGAAAAGATTTGGCATGGGTCCCCACATCCTCAAAAAGTTCTACAGCTGCACCATCGAGACCATCATGACCGGTTGCATCACCGCCTGGTATGGCAACTGCTCGGTATCTGTCCATATGGCACTACAGAGGGTAGTGCGTACGGTACCTTACATCACTGGGGCCAAGCTTCCTGCAATCCAGGACCTATTTAGTAGGCGGTGCCAGAGGAAAGCCCATACAATTGTCAGTGACTCCAGTCACACAAGTCATAGACTGTTTTCTCTGCTACTGCACGGCAAGAGGTACCGGAGCACCAAGTCTAGGACCAAAAGGCTCCTCAACAGCTTCTACCCCAAGCCATCAGACTGCTGAACAATTAATAAAATGGCCACCGGACTATTACATTGAAACCCCCCCATTTGTTTTGTACACTGCTGCTACTCGCTGTTTATTATCTATGCATTGTCACTTCACCCCTACCTACATGTCAAATTATCTCTAACCTGTACCCTGCACACTGACTCTATATAGCCCCTCTATATAGCCTTGTTATTGTGATAATTTTGTACTTTAGTTAATTTGGTAAATATTTCCTTAACCAAAAGTGGAGTTCAAGAAGAGTTAAGGACTTGTAAGTAAACATTTCACGGTAAGGTCTACACTTGTTGTATTCGATGCATGTGGCAAATTAGGTTCGATTTGATACTGATTTGAAACAGCAAACAATGCAGACTAGGGGCCAGCTCTAGTCAGTGAAATGCTGTCTGAGAAATCAGGGGAAACCTGGCTGGGTCTGGGAACTGAATGTATTTATATTGAACAGGGACATCAGTTGGATGTGGACCCTGGTATACAGGGATTCAGACGGGATCAACAAACGTCTGACAACCATGATTCAAGGGCAAAGCCTCAGACATCAACAAATCACTGATTGACACCCATTCTCTCCCTCTGTAAGGGGAGATCCTGTCACCATACAGCAGTATCAATACAAGGATATAGCATCTATAGAAGAGATAGGAATGCATATGGTGGAGGGGTTGCTATATACAGGGGGGGAAAAAGTATTTAGTCAGCCTCCAATTGTGCAAGTTACTGTAATTTTCATCATAGGCACACTTCAACTATGACAGACAAAATGAGGAAAAAAATCCAGAAAATCACATTGTAGGGTTTTTAATGAATTTATTTGCAAATTATGGTGGAAAATAAGTATTTGGTCAATAACAAAAGTTTATCTCAATACTTTGTTATATATCCTTTGTTGGCAATGACAGAGGTCAAACGTTTTGAATTGGTGGCTGACTAAATACTTTTTTGCCCCACTGTATATGTATATTCAGAGCCCTGTAATGCTTAGAGAGGATCTCATGTCAAGTGTTATTGAAGTGCTGTGGTTGCAGGTTCACCTGCCTCATCTAAAGCCTATTATTTTGGGGTGTTGGTATAGGCCACCAAGTGATAACAGTCAGTATCTAAATAGTGTGTGTGATGCTTAATAGTGTAGGTGATGTAAACATAGGTCTACATTCTTGGGGACCTTAATATCGACTGGTTTTCATCAAGCTGTCCGCTCAAGAGGAAGCTTCTCACTAACTAGTGCATGCAATCTGGTTCAGGTTATTAATCAACCTACCAGGGTGTTTACAAACATGACAGGAACAAGATCATCCACATGTACTGATCACATTTTTATCAATACTATTTAACTTTGTTCTAAATCTGTATCCATACACATTAGATGCATTGATCACAATATGGTGGCTATATCCAGGAAAGCCAAAGTTCCAAAAGCTGGGCCTAAAATAGTGTATAAGAGATCATACAAAATATTTTGCTGTGACTTATGTGGATGATATTAAAAATATTTGTTGGGGCCTCCCGAGTGGCGCAGTGGTCTATTGCAGTGCTAGCTATGCCACTAGAGGTCTTGGTTCGAGTCCAGGCTCTGTTGCAGCCGGCCGCGACTGGGAGACCCATGGGGCGCCACACAATTGGCCCAGCGTTGTATGGGTTAGGGGAGGATTTGGCCAGCAGGGATGTTCTTGTCCCAGCGCACTCTGTTGACTCCTATGGTGGGTCGGGCGCAATGCATGCTGACACGGTAGCCAATGCATGATGTTTCCTCCGACACATTGGTGCTGCTGGCTTCCGGGTTAAGCGGCATTGTCAAGTAGCAGTGCAGCTCAGCTGGGTTGTACGAGAGTTTCAGCGATGGGACAAGACTAACTATCAATTGGATACCACGAAATTGGGGAGAAAAAGGGGGTAAAAAAAATGTATACAAAATGTGTTGGCCTGATGTGATTAAGGAGCACTGAAATGACTTCTTCCAATTATTGATAAACATGCACCTGTTAATAAGGACCTGACTGTTAGAGCTGTTAAGGCTCCTTGGATTTATGAGGAATTGAACAACTGTATGGTTGAAAGAGATGGTGCAAAAGAAGTGGCTAATAAGTCTGACTACACATCTGACTGACTGATTTACTGCAAATTAAGAAATGATGTAACCAAAAATTAAATAAGAAAACTGTATTATGAAACAAAGATGAACGATGGAAAACTGGAGTACTTTAAATGAAATTATGGGCAGAAAAACATTCAACTCCATCTTTTATCGAATCAGATGTCTTATTCATCACAAAACCATTTGATGTTGCAAATTATTTTAATGATTACTTCATTGGCAAAGTGGGCAAACTTAGGCGGGAAATGCCAACAACGAACAGTGAGCCATCATATTCATGCAGAAAAAAAGTATTAATCAAAGAAAAGTATTGTAATTTTGAACTATGTAAAGTTAGTGTGGGAGAGGTGGAACAATTATTGTTATCAATCAATAATGACAAACCTGATAGAAATGGCCATCGAGTCTGTCATATCTTCAATCTGAGTCTAGAGGAAGGTGTTTGTCCTCAGGCCTGGAGGGAAGCCAAAGTCATTCTGCTACCCAAGAGTGGTAAAGGGGGCTTTACTGGTTCTAATAGCAGATTTACAGTGCCTTGTGAAAGTATTCGGCCCCCTTGAACTTTGCGACCTTTTGCCACATTTCAGGCTTCAAACATAAAGATATAAAACTGTATTTTTTTGTGAAGAATCAACAACAAGTGGGACACAATCATGAAGTGGAAAGACATTTATTGGATATTTCAAACTTTTTTAACAAATCAAAAACTGAAAAATTGAGCGTGCAAAATTATTCAGCCCCTTTACTTTCAGTGCAGCAAATTCTCTCCAGAAGTTCAGTGAGGATCTCTGAATGATCCAATGTTGACCTAAATGACTAATGATGATAAATACAATCCAGCTGTGTGTAATCAAGTCTCCGTATAAATGCACCTGCACTGTGATAGTCTCAGAGGTCCGTTAAAAGCGCAGAGAGCATCATGATTAACAAGGAACACACCAGGCAGGTCCGAGATACTGTTGTGAAGAAGTTTAAAGCCGGATTTGGATACAAAAATATTTCCCAAGCTTTAAAATCCCAAGGAGCACTGTGCAAGCGATAATATTGAAATGGAAGGAGTATCAGACCACTGCAAATCTACCAAGACCTGGCCGTCCCTCTAAACTTTCAGCTCATACAAGGAGAATACTGATCAGAGATGCAGCCAAGAGGCCCATGATCACTCTGGATGAACTGCAGAGATCTACAGCTGAGGTGGGAGACTCTGTCCATAGGACAACAATCAGTCGTATATTGCACAAATCTGGCCTTTATGTAAGAGTGGCAAGAAGAAAGCCATTTCTTAAAGATATCCATAAAAAGTGTAGTTTAAACTTTGCCACAAGCCACCTGGGACACCAAACATGTGGAAGAAGGTGCTCTGGTCAGATGAAACCAAAATTGAACTTTTTGGCAACAATGCAAAACGTTATGTTTGGCGTAAAAGCAACACAGCCCATCACCCTGAACACACCATCCCCACTGTCAAACATGGTGGTGGCAGCATCATGGTTTGGGCCTGCTTTTCTTCAGCAGGGACAGGGAAGATGGTTAAAATTGATGGGAAGATGGATGGAGCCAAATACAGGACCATTCTGGAAGAAAACCTGATGGTGTCTGCAAATTGACCTGACACTGGGACGGAGATTTGTCTTCCAACAAGACAATGATCCAAAACATAAAGCAAAATCTACAATGGAATGGTTCAAAAATAAACATATCCAGGTGTTAGAATGGCCAAGTCAAAGTCCAGACCTGAATCCAATCGAGAATCTGTGGAAAGAACTGAAAACTGCTGTTCACAAATGCTCTCCATCCAACCTCACTGAGCTCGAGCTGTTTTGCAAGGAGGAATGGGAAAACATTTCAGTCTCTCGATGTGCAAAACTGATAGAGACATACCCCAAGCGACTTACAGCTGTAATCGCAGCAAAAGGTGGCGCTACAAAGTATTAACTTAAGGGGGCTGAATAATTTTGCACGCCCAATTTTTCAGTTTTTGATTTGTTAAAAAAGTTTGAAATATCCAATAAATGTCGTTCCACTTCATGATTGTGTCCCACTTGTTGTTGATTCTTCACAAAAAAATACAGTTTTATATCTTTATGTTTGAAGCCTGAAATGTGGCAAAAGGTCGCAAAGTTCAATGGGGCCGAATACTTTCGCAAGGCACTGTATCAGCTTGCTGCCAGCTCTTAGCAAACTGTTGAAAATAATTGTTTGACCAAATACAATGCTATACTGAAAAAATATAAATGCAACATGCAACAATTTCAAATATTTTACTGAGTTACAGTTCATACGTATAAGGAAATCAGTCAATTGAAATAAATAAATTTGGCCCTAATCTATGGATTTCACATGGGGTGCAGCTATGGCCTTGGAGGGCTTAGGCCCACCCACCTGGCAGCCAGGTCCACCCACTGGGGAGCCAGGCCCAGCAAATCAGAATAAGTATCCCCCCACAAAAGGGCTTGATTACAGATATTGTGTTGTGGGACAAAACTTTAAAGTGGCCTTTTATTGTCCCCAGCACAAGGTGCACCTGTGTAATGAACATGCTGTTTAATCAGTTTCTTGATATGCCACGACTGTCAAGTGGATGGATTATTGTGTCAAAGGACACATGCTTATTAACAGTGTTGTAAACAACTTTGTGCATATGAAAAACTACTCTTTTCCCCCAAAATTACCAATGACCTGCCACTTGCATTAAACAAAGCCTGTGTGTCCATGTATGCTTTGTACATGTACAGCTAAAGAAGTCACTGAAAATCTTAACAAGGAGTTGCGGTCCGTTTTGGAATGCGTGGCCAGTAATAAACTGGTCCTGAACATCTCTAAAACTAAGAGCATTGTATTTGGTACAACTCATTAGGCAAGTTTGAGACCTCAGTTGAATCTGGTAATGAATGGTGTGGCTGTTGAACAAGTTGATGATACTAAATTACTTGGTGTTACCTTAGATTGTAAACTGTCATATACAGTCATGGTAAAAAGTTCTGAGAATGACACAAATATTAATTTCCACAAAGTTTGCTGTTTCAGTGTCTTTAGATATTTTTGTCAGATGTTACAATGGAACACTGAAGTATAATTATAAGCATTTCATAAGTGTCAAAGGCTTTTATTGACAATTACATGAATTTGATGCAGTGTCAATATTTGCAGTGTTGACCCTTCTTTTTCAAGACCTCTGCAATCTGTCCTGGCATGTTGTCAATTAACTTCTGGGCCACATCCTGACTGATGGCAGCCCATTCTTGCATAATAAATGCTTGGAGTTTGTCAGAATGTGTGGGTTTTTGTTTGTCCACCCTCCTCTTGAGGATTGACCACAATTCCTCAATGGGATTAAGGTCTGGGGAGTTTCCTGGCCATGGATCCAAAATATTGATGTATTGTTCCCTGAGCCACTTAGTTATCACTTTTGCCTTATGGCAAGGTGCTGCATCATGCTGGAAAAGGCATTGTTCGTCACCAAACTGTTCCTGGATGGTTGGGAGAAGTTGCTCTCGGAGGATGTGTTGCTACCATTCTTTATTCATGGCTGTGTTCTTAGGCAAAATTGTGAGTGAGCCCACTCCCTTGGCTGAGAAGCAACCCCACACATAAATGGTGTCAGGATGCTTTACTGTTGGCATGACACAGGACTGGTGGTAGCGCTCACCTTGTCTTCTCTGGACAAGCTTTTTTCCGGATGCCATAAACAATCGGAAAGGGGATTCATCAGAGAAAATAACTTTACCCCAGTCCTCAGCAGTCCAATCCCTGTACCTTTTGCAGAATATCAGTCTGTCCCTGATGTTTTTCATGGAGAGAAGTGGCTTCTTTGCTGCCCTTCTTGACACCAGGCCATCCTCCAAAAGTCTTCGCCTCACTGTGTGTGCAGATGCACTCACACCTGCCTGCTGCCATTCCTGAGCAAGCTCTGTACTGGTAGTGCCCCGATCCCACAGCCGAATCAACTTTAGGAGACGGTCCTGGCGCTTACTGGATTTTCTTGGGCACCCTGAAGCCTTCTTCACAACAATTGAACTGCTCTCCTTGAAGTTCTTGATGATCTGATAAATGGTTGATTTAGGTACAATCTTGCTGGCAGCAATATCCTTGCCTGTGAAGCCCTTTTTGTGCAAAGCAATGATGAAGGCATGTGTTTTCTTCAAGGTAACCATGGTTGACAGAGGAAGAACAATGAATCCAAGCACCACCCTCCTTTTGAAGCTTCCAGTGTGTTATTCGAACTCAATCAGCATGACAGAGTGATCTCCAGCCTTGTCCTCGTCAACAGTCACACCTGTGCTAACGAGAGATTCACTGACATGTCAGCTGGTCCTTTTGTGGCAGGGCTGAAATGCAGCGGAAACGTTTTTTGGGGATTCAGTTCATTTGCATGGCAAAGACTTCGCAATTAATTGCAATTCATCTGATCACTCTTCATAACATTCTGGAGTATATGGAAATTGCCATCATACAAACTGAGGCAGCAGACTTTGTGAAAATTTATATTTGTGTCATTCTCAAAACTTTTGGCCACGACTGTATATTAAACTGTTCCAAAGATGGGGAGAGGTATGTCCATAATAAAGAGATGCTCTGCTTTTTTGACACCACACTCCAAAAACCAAGTCCTGGATGCTCATGATTATTGTCCAGCCATGTGGTCAAGTGCTGCTAAGAACGACCTAGTTAAGCTGCAGCTGGCCCAGAACAGAGTCGCACGTCTTGCTCCTCATTGTAATTAGAGGGCTAATATTAATTCTATGAGGAAAGACTGATCGCATTACCTGTTATTTTTATAAGAAACATTGTGTTAAAAATGTCTAATTGTTTGCATAGTCAACTTACACACAGCTCTGACACACGCTTACCTCTCTAGACATGCCACAAGGGGTCTTTTCACAGTCCCCAAATCCAGAGCAAATTCAAGAAAGCGTACAGTATTATAGAGCCATTATTGCATGGAACTCCCTTTCATCTCATTTTGCTCAAATTAACAGCAGACCTGGTTTAAAAAAATAGATAAAGCAACATATCACGGCCCAACGCCTCTCCCCTATTTGAACTAGGTATTTTGTATGTGTAATTATTGATATTTTACCTGTGTGCTCCATTTTTGTATTTATGTAGTTCTGTCCTTGAGCTGTTCTTGTTTATTAATGTTCTGTATTATGTCATGTTTTATGGTTTGTGTGGACCCCAGGTAGAGTAGCTGCTGCTTTCGCAGCATCCAATGGGGATCCTAATAAAATACAATTGATTTGGATTTCTCATGTCATACTCATTGTTAGAAAGAAGTTTGGTCCAAATCGGATGTTAGGTACTATAATTTTTTGAATATTAAGAGTCCTATATATTTGGGGGCAATCAAATATCTAATTTTCTCAGAGATCTAATTATATTTCAACAAACAATGTTGCAGGAATAATAATCTTATCCGTTTCTAACTACAGAAACGATTTCAGAACAATCTGAGATGGTTGGTGTCATGGCTTGCTGAAATGACATGGAACGACCCCAAGACCAGTATAGAGCAGTTTGTACTAGGGAAGAAATGCATCAGGGAGAGAAGAGGACTATTTTTCCCAGGGAAATCACATTAGGGTCTGCCTCTGCCTGCCCCCTTCCCCATTCCTTCTCCCTGCTACATTGAATTTCAGAGAGTTGTCACTGCGGATCGATACTGTACCAAGCATGTGCATGGCCCAGATCTACATTTCTCTCAGGGCTACATCCCCATGTTAAATGGGAGGCAAATATAGAGCTTGTATAATGAATTTATTTTTGATTAATCAATAAGATGATTACATTATACTGAGCCATGATGATAGCTACAAAACAAACTCAGTATTGCCACTAATCACTCGGTCCTAAAGATACAATGGCCATTTTGTGTTTATATTTATTTATTTGCCAAAACAGGAATGATATGTTACCTTTTGTATCCTCTTTGTTTCTCTTTATTGCCAAAAAGCCTGTTAGGTTAACTTGGAATATTCCATTAGAGGCTTCCCTTCAATAGTCTGTCTGATTCCTCTTCTCTGTGGAGTAACACTATGCATCATCATCATCATCATCGACAGTCCACTCTGAAGAGAACGAGACTGCAGCAAGCCTGCCGCTTGATTTCTTACTCACAGTGCACCTTCTGACATTCTGTAATGGGGAACAAAGCACTGTTTTCTGGAACAAGCGGACATTATTTGTTCATCCTAACAACAATTTGACATTGAGGGCAACATTCATTTCCTTGGGAAATGAAAGCTGATTTTATGTAGCAGTGCGGAAATGTAAAACGAGCTGGTAGGGGAAGTGTCATGGAGGATAATAATGCACACAGTACCAATCTGATGAATGTATAGAGTTTGATCAAAGACTGACTGTACGAAGCTAAAGATTATTTAAAATAGAACTTAAATATATTTCCACTACCATCAATAAAATCATTCTGATTAATCTAAATTAAAGAATAGATTATATCTCAAATGTAATGGGAAAAACAGTTATATGTATTATTATGAGATGGTTAGGACAGTTGATTCAAGGACTGCACATTAGTGTGAGCCATTTAGATCTGTTTGTCAAGGTATTATGAGATCCAGTGCATTTGCAAGATAGCCTAAATCATCCCTCTACCACTCATTTAGAACCATATAACAAGTACCATCATTAGATACTGCATATAAAACCCTAGGGCTATCTTTTAGTTTCCCCATAGGACTAGTTTGTCTGCAAGGCTAGGGCCTGATGTATACTATGTCTGATGTTTGTGTCTCTCTGCTGTGATCAAGCTGTGTTTCAGACATGCAGAAAACAGATGATGTAGAATCAACTATTGTCTCCTCTGTCCTCTCAAATGATTCAAGATTTTTTCACAAACAGTACTGTCTCCTTCGAAAAGAAAGGCTGTCATACATATCCAAGTTAGGCATTTGACAATCATTCTTTAACCACTCTGGTTATTTCCCCTCAGTTTGAATGCATTAATTATATTTTTGAAATTCCATTTGAGGGCATTAGCTTTGTAAAGATATCTAGAGATTATTATTCTTGTTTGTGTTGACAGGGGGAGAGAAAAAAAACTCAGATTGTCAGGTTGTAGCGATGGTGGGGTGGTTTGAAGTGGCAGTTATGTTCTTGAGGTTACCATTTGCATCATGAGAATATCATTGGACTTTTTTTCTGTTACATTTGAGAATCTCTTCGCTTTACAGTACCATACTGTAGGTGTTAAACAAAACAACCTTTCCATTGGAAAGTCAATATCTTCAACGGAAGCAAATGTACTTGATCTGAGTGGTGGCATTTTGTAAAAATATCAGCTCAGATACTAGTGATAAGGGAATGTAGCAGAAATGTGATACATGTTCTTTATTCCAGGATGCATTAATACATGTCAGCATCTACATGATGCATACGTTAAGGTCTTGGTCCACTAAAATAGGCCTTTAAGGTTGGTTATTGTAACGATCGTCATCATGGGTAGACCATGAACCCGTGATTTGGGTTCATCATATTTATTTTAAATGTGAACCAGCAACAAAACAATAAAGAGAAACAAACAAACGAACGTACAGCCTTGTTGAGCTCAAAAGCAACAATACAAAAACAAGATCAAACAAACAAGAGGTGGGGAAAGGCTACCTAAAAATGAGCCCCAATCAGAGACAACAATAGACAGCTGCCTCGGATTGGGAACCATACCAGGCCAACATAGAAATACATAAACTAGACTAACACATAGATATAATAAACTAGAACACCCCCCAGTCACGCCCTGACCTACTCCACCATAGAAAATAAAGGCTTTCTATGGTCAGGACGTGACAGTTACATACCAGACACCGTTTGTGTAGGAGAATCAATAGCTTGATCATGATTAAATGAATATGCCTTCATAATTGTCAAACAAGCTATTCAACCACGGCCAGTACGACAACTACCCAGCAATGAAAGCATAACATAATTTCCTCCCTCAGTTCAAGTTAATGTGTAATTGAGGAATTGGACACAAGTTGGATTGGAATGCTTTTTTTTCATCAGATAATATATTGAACAAAAATATAAACGCAACATAAAACAATTTCAAAAATGTTACTGAGTTACAATTTATATAAGTAAATCAGTCAATTTAAATAAATTCATTAGGCCCTAATCTATGGATTTCACATGATGGAGCAGTGGCACAGCCATGGTTGGCCAGGGAGGGCATGTGACTATATCCCAGAAAACCCAGATGACAGTGAATCAGTTATTAATAACATTAACTATTTATTAGAGTGGAGATAAAATCTATATATAAGTAATATCTATGTATGTGTTTGTGAATGTGCTATAAATCAATTCATCAATCAAGCATATTATATTATCATGATTAACCTTTCTCTGATCCAGTGCAAGAGATGTTTGTTTCTCTCCACCTACAGATGTCGGATCTTAATTTGATCACTATTTTGTTGCTGATATTTTTCCTGCACAACAGAAAATGTATCAACCCCAACAAAAATGTAGATGAATTATAATCCACATAATAATTCACAATTCCTGTTGCTGCAGCATTATTTCCTGTGTTTAAGCAAACTGGCTCAAATTAGATACTACATCTGTATGTATTGCATAAAGTGGGAATATGGGGTGGACTATATTAACTACATTAAAGCATATTCAAGTAATGAAAACTTTTCCTCTGTAATGTGATTTGAAAGGGAACAATCTGTCTAAATAAAGAAAGGGAACTCAACTGACAAGAACTCTTTGAAGAGTTTTCCAAGGGAATGTCAAGTATTTTCTGAAATTACATGTTCTTGAAGTGTTTTCCTTGCAGCTCATAGAAATCAAAACCATAAGTGTTGGAGTCATCTTTTCACATTGAGAAATGTCTGAGGTCATACAACAGAATGAGTGGTTGTGAGGGATTAGGGACAAGACGTTGGACAGCAATGTGTAGCGTAGCGTGTGTCGGGTAGAGTACTCCAATTAGATATTGGCCATGCAGAATTCCTCATCAATCCACAATGTGCTTCCTTCCGATGTTAGAAATCCAGGTTTTTCTATAGGGAAAAATAGAGTTGTGGATATTTGATTTTGTGCATTCTTTATTTAGGGCCAGTCCAAGGATATGAATAATGTTGTGATATGTAGCTCTAGTCAAATTTGTCTAGTAGGCAACACCTACATATGACTGAACTTATTATACAGTTCAATTACAGTTCATCATGGGTCATGTTTATTTTGAGTGATTTACAAAAGTGGAATACACAGTATTTATGTAATACATTGTGCATTTCAATAGATCTTTTTTCTCCTTTGAGCAGCACTTTCAATTTTCTACCTTCCAGAAAACAAACTAAAATACAGCTGTGCCACAACATTATTTATTTATCCTATGCAGATGTCTGACAATCACTTGTATAATAGCTTGTATAATATCAATAAATATGAGCACTAAACTATGATTTGTTGTATATATTTTTCATATTGCATATCAAAAATATTGGCTCCCTTAACTTTTCTCATCAACTGACAATATCATAATTATTTAAATGTTGATGAGTGAGGTCGATGTAGTCTATAAACAATATCGACAAAGGTAAAAGATGTATTTTTAACTCAAGATGAAAATGCGAAAATTCTTAAAGTAGACAGGCAGGCAAGACTGCCAATTCTAGTCAATGAGATTGCTGCTACACACCAGGTGATGAAATTAGCTTGAGGCCGCTCTCTGCCTTCCCACTGGTCTGAGAGGGAAATTACTTCGATAAATCACAGCAAGAAGAACCAACTGAGACCAGCCTTCATTAGGTCAACAACTGGGATACAAATCATCATTATGTTTATTATTTTTCTGCTTGTTTGGCAGCTACCATCCAATACCCAGGGGCACCTTGGTTTATGATGGCTGGCTGGGTGTGTGCATGTCCAGCCAAAGGTTTTTCATGTCCAGATGTGACAGAAACAATCAAGAGACGGATGAATTCAAATAACAATGCAATGCAGTTATGTTTGAATGTTATGTTCTGGATGTTCATTTAGTATACGGCACAAGAATGAGAAATGGCTGTGAGTGGAGTAAAATCAGGTCATATACAGTAGTATGGTATCTACTGTATGTAGCAAATTAACCTTTTGAAAGATTCAGTGGAATGTGAATTATGCAGAGTTCATCCTGTCCTCCTCAGATGAAGTGAATGACAGGAAGATGACTGAGTGATGCTGCAGGGAAGGGGACCAGTCAGAATAGGACAAGAGCTATTGTCAGTACGTATTCCATCAGGAATACGTGCTGACAATAGATGTTGGTATTTTTTGTATTTTATTAGGATACCCTTTAGCTGTTGCGAAAGCAGCAGCTACTCTTCCTGGGATCCACACAAAACATGAAACATGACATAATACAGAACATTAATCGACAGAACAGAACTACATCAACTGGAAAAAGGCACATGTAGCCTACATATCAATACATACACACAAACTATCTAGGTCAAATAGGGGAGAGGCGTTGTGCCGTGAGGTGTTGCATTACCTGTTTTTTAAAACCAGATTTGCTGTTCATTTGAGAAATATGAGAATAATTTATTTTAAATTATTTTATTCCTCTGGAATAAAAACAACAATGCCCAGTCTTTTTCTCCTGTAGTTATGCCTGGTCTGTATGGTCTCTACACCCCGCGGTGGTGTACCTCAGATGACATTGTCCCATTACAATTCTCCTGCCGTTACCGTTAGCCGTACCCTCCCTCTCAGCCCAGGGGGTGCTTTCACTACCCCTCGCCTCTCCCTAATCTCTCCCAGCAGCGGACACCTTGACAGCAGGAAACTCACCGCTATTTTCCCCCTGAATGAGCAATTTCCCAACCCTTTGCCAGAGCTGGCAGTTAAACCACACAGGGCCTCAGACTTTACCTTTGTTCAAGGCATCAAATGAGTGTGTATGTGTGAGTGTTTGTGAGTGTGTCTCAGAACTCAGTCCACAATGCAGACATATACTGTCACAGTCTACCTTAGCCATTCAAAAAGAGGGCCGTGTGAGTTTGTCATAGTCATGAGCCCTTCATGTTGCTTAGGTAGGCATAAATGTTCTGAAGATTATGAAGAACTGAAGAAACTGATTACATTTTCATGCACCGGATAACTGTAGTTCTCATTAATTATTTTTTAAACTTCAGGCTATGATGAAATTATGAACGCGTATTCTTGTCTTCAAATCAATAGTTCACAATGGTGAATAACCCACTGCCAATCATGTCCTTTAATCCAGCTTTAGGCTGATTGTCTATTATTATGTTGTTTGTGTAACTAATCCTAATTTTCAGTAGCGTCCTATCCGCATTAGGTACAGATCTAAAACCAACTGCAGTGAGTTCCCTGAACTCTCTTATTCATGCTACAGCAATGTGTTTTCCAAATTTCCACTTGTTTGATCATCTACAAATATTTATCTTCAATAGGCCTGCTTTGCAATCATTACCTAGAATAGGTCTGCTTTCAATGGTCCAAACCTCATGTCTCTATCATAATCTGTTCAAAGGTTATTTGAGTTCATGCCCTTGTAGGATGGCCAAAATTAGGGTGACTAAATCAACTGAGGCAAGTGAAAAAAAGTGTTAAAAAATAAGGAAAATTGCACAGCTTCGCGTCAGCTAGGCTTGATGCTGTGTGTAAATGAAGGCTACTTGCCAGGCTCACTTTCTCGTTTAACTTGTCAACATCTCATTTTTATGCAATAAAATGCAAATGAATTACTTAAAAATCATACAATGTGATTTTCTAGATTTTTGTTTTAGATTCCGTCTCTCACAGTTGAAGTGTACCTATGATTAAAAAAAATTACAGACCTCTACATGCTTTGTAAGTTGGAAAACCTGCAAAATCGGCAGTGTATCAAATACTTGTTCTTCCCACTGTATATTGGCAGTGCTCAGCGACATCACTTCCTGAAACAGGAGGTAAAACATAGTTTCACAATATTAACATTCAATGTATCAAAATATATGATCATACACAGAGAATGTGATCAATATTTCTAGTAATATATATAGACATACATTATTCAATTAGGATAAAAAAAAACACAATTAAGAATTATTTAATCTATAAGTACGGTTCCAAGTCAAACTCCTCTTTAAGGCCAAGGTCATATTTCTTTGCATAATTTCCGTTGAAGCTTGCATCGATGCATGCTTCAAAATATGTACAAGCAGAGTACGCATTCAGGAAGTGCTCTGTTTTGCATACTTTGATTTGGACTCATACTCCGACCCTCCCTTGCGCCAATTTGCGTCCTCGGAGCATGGTAGTATGTATTTTGAGAAACACCCATTGTGTTCTCTGCACCCCACCAAATCTAACCAGCTGTGCAAATGAGATTCAGAAATCTCAAAAGCACATCCAGATAGTGCTAATTGAGCTAAGGAATGTCTCGCTGATGCTGTGTAATGCTACACTGGACGCTAACTCCTCTGAAGATTAAGGCCTCTGCGTGAACACCGATGACCAAACAAAGGCTTCAGCGCCGAATAATTAAATGCTAATGAAAAGCTTTCACGACTGAAGTCAATGCTCTTATCGGTCTAAACAAACACGTGTGGCTTTTTCATTGACAAGGAGTCTCTAGTGTTTTTCAACTGCAAATCAAAGTGAGAGATCCAGGAGTCAACTGCCGCTGCAGTTGTGTGCACCAGACTCACTGTGTGCACCAGACTCACTGTGTGCACCAGACTCACTGTGTGCACCAGACTCACAAAGAGCAAGTGAGATTAGTGGGTGCATGGCTCAAAGAGAATCCAGAATGAGACACTGTTCTCTCTCTATTATTATTATTCAAAATTAGCTGCTTCCTCTCTCCTATTCATCCCTCCAACAAAAACATTATTGCTCTAATGATGGCAGAGAGAGAACAGGGATAGGATTGAGTTTTCAGAACAAGCCCAATTACCACAACGGTCATCTGGCTGGGGTGCAATCAATAGAAGACAAAGTGATGTAACTGTGCACCTAAGCACACCCTGTTCCTTCCTTTGTTCTTCACTGTCTTCTTTTCCAGATCATTTCTTGTTTGGGTTTTGTTTGATGTTGCTATCGCCAAATGATTTGTTGAGAGAAAACAAAAAATCAGAGAGGGGAGTGGGGGCAGGACAGGGAAATAGATGCTAGATCAGCATTCCTACTCTGGGATGCTTTGTACGGTAGATACGGGTCCTCATCTGAGAATGTCCTCTCAGGACCAAGATCATGGGAGCCTACAAGCCAGATTTTTTATAGTATAAAAGTCTCAGAGAAACATGACATATTTCTCATTATAAAATGTCTTATTCCAAAACCATGGCTACATGGCCAATGGTAACAATTATGTACACGCTATCTAGAACCTAAAAGGGTTATTTGGCTGTCCCCATAGAATAACACTTTTTAGAACCTTTTTTGGTACCAGGTAGAACCTTTTGGGGTTCCATGTAGAACCTTTTCCCACAGAGGGTTCTACATGGAACCCAAAAGGGTTCTCTATGGGGACAGCCAAATAACCTTTTTGGAACCCTTTTTCTAAGAGTGTACTGTATATATTTATCCAGCTATGTGTACAACAGGTTATACATTAAACCTGTTGACCATTGACATTGGCATAAAACAATGACGCAGCTCTCCCTGGCCCACCTCGCCCTGTCACTGACTTCCCAGGCATCCCTGCTCTGGCTGGCTAATGGGTAAAGCGATGAGTCTGAAGGGGCCTTCATCTGCTGGGACAAAAACATCTAATTTGCTTCTCAGCTGCCTCTGCCCCATCCTGTATACATGGAGAATGGCCATTTCTAGAGCTAATATACTTTGGAAGCACCTGTGTCAGCACCTAAATTGCTGAGCGAACTCATCCTTTCCTTTCCATCAGTGGTTTGAGGAAAGGAATGAGAAAAGTGATCCATCACTCAAGATTAATCGAGGAAATGGGCTTTCAGATGGTCAAATCTGTTTGTTTAGCTATAGTACCAAGGCATCTTGGACCTAGCACCACACTAAAGTAGGCAGAGCGTCCAAAGAGACTCAGAGACTCAGTTATGCACCACAACCTTTTTTCATTAAGTCCAACTTTGTAGTCTGGATCTGTAAAGTTGCTCAGTAAATTTAGAGATCACGTCAAAAGAGTCAGCAAGTCCAGATATGTACTGCTTACAGCCAGGTAGTAGCAGCACTGTTACACTCGGAGAAGCAGATGCATCACTGTATTACCAGAATTGATGAGAGCGATTGTCCATACGCAGACAAATCTAGATCTAATAAAACACTCTACACTGTATATCTGTCATCACCTTAAATGGTACACTGGTCATACATGCGTCCTCATTCTGCCTGCTCTCATTTTAGATTTGGATTTACTATAAAAGCAAAAGAACAATGGGGCTATTCTCTGCCAATCCTTTTTGATAAACAAAGATGGCACTTTTGTGGCGCTTAAAGGACTGGAATACAATTCATATTACATTATTTCACCAATGCATATCATAGTGGTCGATTGTATTCATTACACTACTGTCTCTCTTTCTTTCCATGAATCATATGGAACGGCCCTGATGCAATTTATATGCCACAGGCGGCTGACATTCATATGCTGTGCTCCACCCAATACACTGCTACATGACATTAAACAATGTGCTTCAAACAGGATTTTTATAATCCTTACATTATAAGGATTTGTATAATCCTTATAAATACCAACATACAATCCATTGCTTGAAATGTGGGACAAAGGACTAGAACTGACACATTACTTTACAGTTAATCTACAAAGTGAATGTGGAAATGGAATTAATAGAAGTCTTGACCAGTAACGTGGCCAGTAATGCCAATTAATGTTGACATTTTACAATCTCAAGGTCTTCCGTGACAAGATCAACAAGTAGGTGGAAAAGACGAATGTGTAAGCATTTGTCTGCATGTGTCGATTTATGTCGATGTATGTCCTGTTAAATAATATGTTATACTTATACAGAATTTCGAAGCAGCAAAAAGGAAGATACAAGACAAAGAGTCACACTGACATACTGGCAATCACCACTTCTTATCATTCTGTTCAAGTTTGTCCTGTTGCCAAGGAGATTTATGAGATTAATGATAATACCTCTGTGATAGAACATAAATAATAATGCTTCTAACGAGATAAGTATATGAGTTATAAAATGCATGCCAAGAGGACCGATAAGTACACTATATTAATGAAATGTCATGCCCCTGAGTGTATTGTATTGGAGGACGTTTCAAGGGCCTTTTTCTATTAACAAGCATTGCTTTATTTGGCGGCAAGCCAGACAGTGGATCTAAGAGAATGGATGAATATTTAAACAACATTACCTTACTGGCATCCACTTTGCAACTTTGAGAAAGAAGTTGCAGATTGCAACTTTAGTTTCACAGACACAGCAGAAAGAAAGTTTAACATTAAGGAGATTGTTGGTCAACCTTTCATGTACAGCATAGTATGGTGTGTTCCTCTTCTGGGTCTGGGTGAGGTAGGTACTGTAACTGTTAGGTCCATGTGTCTAAAAATACTCTGCTGAGTCCTTAGGATTTTCATTCTTGTCATTTGAGACAGGTCAACGATAAAGGCGTACTCAATGACGGCGACATTCTAAAGGGCAAAAATCTAAAGATTGCAGTTTATTATGAAATCATCCAGTCTTGCACTGAATCTGTGAAAGGATGAAGTCAACATGCAGAACATATGAATCTCAATCACTAAATACTATGCAAAACATGAGCCAATGATTCACAAGCATGTTGAAAATCTTTGCATGTCTGTCTAATAATGTGACACTTTGTGCTGCATAAAATGGCATGTAAGGTGATTATCATACTTTTTTCCCTCACTGTAACTGTAAGTATTTGATCCCCTGCTGATGTTGTACGTTTGCCCACTGACAAAGAAATGATCAATCTATAATTTTAATGGTAGGTTTATTTGAACAGTGAGACAGAATAACAACAGAAAATCCAGAAAAACGCATGTCAAAAATTTTATAAATTGATTTGCATTTTAATGAGGGAAATAAGTATTTCACC
Organism: Oncorhynchus mykiss; assembly: GCF_057628025.1. Classification (NCBI taxonomy): domain Eukaryota; kingdom Metazoa; phylum Chordata; class Actinopteri; order Salmoniformes; family Salmonidae; genus Oncorhynchus; species Oncorhynchus mykiss. The sequence continues at coordinate 27,250,080 of NC_143048.1, forward strand.
CCTCTCAATCAGAAAGATTTCTGGCTGCCAGATGTCTTTTATACAGGTAACGAGCTGAGATTAGGAGCACACTCTTAAAGGGAGCGCTCCTAATCTCAGTTGGTTACCTGTATAAAAGACACCTGTCCACAGAAGCAATCAATCAATCAGGTCCGGCCTGTTGTCCGGACCTCTGGCAGTCTCTATGGGGGTGCCACAGGGTTAAATTCTCGGGCCGACTCTCTAATCTGTGTACATCAATGATGATGCTCTCGCTGACCATATGACATTCTCCCAATCTTCTGCTGGATCATCCAAATGCTCTCTAGCAAACTTCAGACGGGCCTGGACATGTACTGGCTTAAGCAGGGGGACACATCTGGCTCTGCAGGATTTGAGACCCTGGCGGCGTAGTGTGTTACTGATGGTGGGCTTTGTTACTTTGGTCCCATCTCTCTGCAGGTCATTCACTAGGTCCACCCGTGTGGTTCTGGGATTTTTGCTCACCGTTGTTGTGATAATTTTGACCCCACGGGGTGAGATCTTGCATGGAGCCCCAGATCGAGGGAGATTATCAGTGGTCTTGTATGTCTTCCATGTCCTAATAATTGCTCCCACAGTTGATTTCTTCAAACCAAGCTGCTTACCTATTGCAGATTCAGTCTTCCCAGCCTGGTGCAGGTCTACAATTTTGTTTCTGGTGTCCTTTGACTACTCTTTGGTCTTGACCACAGTGGAGTTTGGAGTGTGACTGTTTGAGGTTGTGGACAGGTGTCTTTTATACTGATAACAAGTTCAAACAGGTTCCATTAATACAGGTAACGAGTGGAGGACAGAGGAGCCTCTTAAAGAAGAAGTTACAGGTCTGTGAGAGCCAGAAATCTTGCTTGTTTGTAGGTGACCAAATACTTATTTTCCACCATAATTTGAAAATAAATTCATTAAAAATCCTACAATGTGATTTTCTGTATTTTTTTTCTCATTTTGTCTGTCATAGTTAAAGTGTACCTATGATGAAAATTACAGGCCTCTCTCATCTTTTTAAGTGGGAGAACTTGCACAATTGGTGGCTGACTAAATACTTTTTTGCCCCACTGTATGTCCTTCGACGCATGTATATGTTTCCCCCACAGAGCAGACTGTGTTTGTGTTTTCCATAGAGACAGAGAAACATCCCCCATTCTATTGGCCGGCAGACAGATGGTTGGTTTCTTATGTGAACGGTAATCTCCCATTGCAAGAGAAAACACAGCAAAGCTGTGATAAAACACGTGTAATACTGTAAAATCCTGAGGTTTTATCCATGCTCTGGTGATAGTGCACATATGGCTCGACATCTGGGGGGTATGGTGAGCAAACTGGTCTGCAATGTTTTCAACTGGGTGTAACACTGGATGTGACATTTGCTTTGTGTAAACCAAACATACAGTACAGCACAGGTTTATATTTTACACAACGCTTCCCCTGCCTGAACATGGCAGTACTTGCTTGATTCAATCTTATGACATTTTGAAGGTTAAAGAAAACGAAATGCTGGGAGGAGACATTTTTATTTCAGAATGAAAAAAATAATACATAGTAATAAACATCTTAAAAACAAGCCCATTCGCCTGCTTTAAATGTTCTAGTAACGTTTCAATGCTTTTGAATGCTTATTATCTCCCCATGTGAAGAAGTTGGAGGAAGGACAAGTTGTGGGGTAATGGAGTTTGAATTGCATCTAATGCTTTTAATACTGTGGCTTGAAGTGCATTAGGGGGACAGATTAGATTTCAGTTTTTTTCTGAGGCCGTTTCCTTGGCACCACTGGCCCTGTGTGTATGTGTGCTCAGATCAACATAGACATATCTTTTCCCAGGCCCCAGACTTATGTTACCATTGATTGTTTTCGGATGATATCACAGTTCAAAGCTACTGCCCCTCATTAAAACTAGGTTCATACATTTTTACAAGACACATTTTCTCGCAAGCGCCATACTTTACCAACTGAGCCACACAGGACCACCCTAATGCTCCTGAGTGGCACAGCGGTCTAAGGCACTGCATCTCAGTGCTAGAGGTGTCACTACTGACCCTGGTTCAATCCTGGGCTGTACCACAACTGGCCGTGATTGGGAATCCCATAGGGCGGCGGGTTAGGATTTGGCTGGGGTAGGCCGTCATTATAAAATAATAATTTGTTCTTAACTGACTTGCCTAGTTAAATAAAGGTTAAATGAATAAAAAAGAACACATGCAGAACAATGATCCAGAATTAAAGGGATGTCATCAATAACACACACACGCAGAACAATGATCCAGAATTAAAGGGATGTCGTCAATAACACACATGCAGTGCAACAATCCAGAATTGAAGAGATCTCATCAATAATACATATGCAACACAATCGTCCAGAATTAAAGCGATGTTGACAGTCTTGGGGGTTATGACTAGCGAAATCCATTTCCATGATAGAGCTATAAATGTCATATACTTTTCGCTCATATCTTCTCTGTAACTCATCTCAGGCTATGGGATTGGCCTGTCTCCATCAGCCTCCACTGGTATGTATATACCTCATTATATCACACTCATTCATGCCATATATCATGGACTTGAGTCTCCTTAGTGCCTCTGTATAGCCGTTAAATATCTCTGTACAGAATGTAGATGTTTTTCACACTGATGCACTTCCATTCCAAGTTCAACAATCTCCGCAAAAACTGTTTCTCCACATCAATGACAGCTGTAAAAAAATGTTAACGTGTCTGCTGAATTGCTGGTTATATTATTTCTGTCATTTTGTGCAGATATGAGAGTTTTTAAGGGAATTTTTGTTCCCTCGTGTTTGGTATGACTTTGGCTTGCATGTTTAAAATCTGTACATAAACCTAGGTCTGTTAGCATTATTGATGTTATTTTATTTTATTTATTTAACCTTTATTTAACTAGGCAAGTCAGTTAAGAACACATTCTTATTTACAATGACGGCCTACCAGGGAACAGTGGGTTAACTGCCTTGTTCAGGGGCAGAACGACATATTTTTACCTTGTCATCTCGGAGATTTGATCCAGCAACCTTTCAGTTACTGGCCCAACGTTCTAACCACCCTAAAATTAACGACAGCCCTTTAATTCTGGATCATTGTTCTGCGTGTGTGTGTGATTGACAACATCCCTTTAATTCTGGATCATTGTTCTGCGTGTGTGTGATTGACAACATCCCTTTAATTCTGGATCATTGTTCTGTGTGTGTTATATGTCTCATCTCTATTTTTTCCCTGAAGGTAAGGCATTAAGATATTTACTTAATAGAAGGGTATCTTCTCCAGCCAAGATAATGCCTCTTGATACCAGAGAAAGTGAAAACTAAACTTTGAAAAAGGAAAGGCAATTGGTCACTCAGGCAATTATGATAATAATGAGAGGGGCTATTTATGTATTTTTGTTATTGTGTTAAAAAGGTGGGATTTGATGGTGATAGGATAGCATCAGTGTCTGACATGGTCTGTGTAGTGCAGGAGTGTAATACCCCAGGAGCTGTGTGGTGTGGCTGAGCCAGATGGATCTGACAGGCAGGCAGACTGAAGGACAACGTTCCAAAGGGAAGATGAAGAAGAGAGAAAGAGGAAGGAGAAAAGGAGAAAAGCTCTTAGCTTTGTGACATAAGACCTTCTGAGACAGAGGAGAAAGGGCATGTTAAATCAAAGCTGGGTCAGTGACAACTCTGAGGCTTCTCACACTATCATGTTTCACCCTGCCCTTTCCTCGCTTCTTTCAACACATGTTGTTTTGTATGTCAACAGCTGAACTGGAGACTAGTTTTCATAGATGTCAAAATAATTGTATATTATTTAAAAAGACTCTGATCCACACACAGTATTCACACCACTAGGTGTGTCATTTTCCTAATTGCTACATACTGGTAAAGGATAGTGCAAAGCCATTTAAAATAGCATGCTCTGATACAGTGTACACAACTAGAGGAAGCCTCTTGTGATTACATTACATGCTTTGATCAATAATGAACACAGTCTGTATAATAACCCTGACCCGTTCAAGGGAAAGTACATTGAAATGGAGTGACTGAGGGTGTTGTTTCAACAATGGAGTCACGTTAAGTTATTATAAAGAGCAGTCAGTTTACATGTACCATTTGTAATAACTCACTTTTAAAAAGGTTTAAGGACATTATGAATCATATGACATCTTAACTCAACTTGCATTGCAACATATTTTTCCAGTTTTTTATTTTCAAAAACGAGAAATGTTGACAGAAAGTAAGGACATTTAGTTTACGCACTAATTACTAATGAAGGGAAATATGATACATCAAACCAAACACATAGCAGCTGGTAAATTATGTTTAAATTACATCTTGTCAGAAAAAAAAAATATATAGGTCATGGCTCTCCAGCATGAAAGTCACAGCACTCAAAATCACAGTTTTAACTACAATATTTTTGAGCCAGTCAGTGTCTATCCAAAATCGTTATTCTCGACTCCAGGCAGGTGTCTGGTCTGCAGCACTGCCCCACTGCATGCTAATACCCAGAGTCCAGACGTCCTCCGTCAACAAGTCTGCACTCCACTCTGCTTGAGTGAACTTTAATAACCCAATTCTGCCACATTATCCATAGTCTTTCTCAGCAAAACCCTGACAGTCCATTAGATGCCACACCCTATAAATAATATGCTTAGAGTTATGTACTGTATCACCACTGCTGCAAACAAAAGCTTACTATACACAGCTCCTGCACAGCTCATACTCTATATATAACATCAGAGATATTTGATGACAGCACAGTCTAAATCTATAAACCCTGGAGACTATTAGGAGGTGGGGCCATCTGAAGGGCAACATACAGTAGATCACTGCCTCTGACGGACAGATGTTGCCAATTCTTTTAGCAAGCTATCTTGGGTGGTTGAGCGTGACTTGAAGTTGTGAGGCAATGGTCTGTGATTGATAATTACTAATCCGCAGATTTAGGTCAGTTAAATCATTCACCATGACAGCCACTTCCTTTGTAAACCAGCCTATAATGTTTAATCTATCCCCTACCCTATCGCTATACCCTCCCTGCCTGGCCCTTTGCAATGTCGCACATAATCCCACTGGAGTTCTCTAGCTCTCACAGCCTGCTCTGTCTGTGTATCTTTGCAGGGGTCTTGAAATCTTCCTAGAGTGTTACACAGAATGTCTTCTCGCTTCAGAGCCAAAGGAAAATGTTCTTGTTTTACCAGACTATTTACATTTCCAAGAATGTATTTTACTGGACTCATTAGATGCAAAGTCAGTAATATGCATCTTGGGTCTAGCTAAATCCACCACTCTACCATAGATAATACCATTTCCCTGCTTATCTTATCTCGGCCACCAAAGGTTTGCTTGAGCTAATTCTGCTCTCGTATTTTACATTAATTTCATGCCCAGGCTGCATATGATGTATGGTATTTCAGAAATAGAGCATCATTGTGGCCTATTGCATATGTACAACGTAAGGTGTTCTAAAGAGAATAGAACATGAGCACATTGGTTGGTAGACCCATGGATGGAGGACAGGATGTGGTGTTCAACTCTGGTCCATTTTGTCCATATTCACATCAATTAAACGTTTTTACTTCAAATCAACATGTTAACAACTCATACAAAGCGCACTCATCCTCACACCTCCGTTTACACACAACGTGCCTAATACATTCTTAAAGCAACAGTATTCAATACTCAACTGAGCTACAACACTATATGACTGAACACAACATCCCCCCTCCCCTCTCTAGTTCACATAGTCTTTAAGCCACAAGGGATGAGCTATGACTCGTTGGGGTCTCCCAGTGTTCAAAGGTGTGGCTGGTGGCACGGGAACTGCAAGAATTTGAGGCCTGACTGGTTGAAGGGACCTGAACTGAGCCTGGTGTAGAATGGAGGTGCATGAGCCCCTTGGCCTTGCTCCTGCCCATTGTGAATTGTGAACAGACAGGTCAGGAAAGGATCCCCCACAGGCGAATGGACCTTTCTAAGGTGATTTGCATGGCAGCGGGATCCATCCTAAAATTGACATGTTGCAGGCTCTAGCTGTCGTTCCACTCTCAGGGGCTAGGACCAAAATGAGGAGAGCTTGTTCCGACGGTTGTCAGTCCTGATCCGCACCCAGTCCTGGGCCTTCAGGCTTGTTTGTTTCACTCTGTGAGATGTCATAACGTTGTTTCATCCATTGCTGTGCCGCTCCAACATAGTCTTGCCTTGCTGCAGCATGCTTGTTCTTTTGTTTTGGGCCGAGGCAGTCCAAAAGGAGTTTCAGTTCCCTGCCAATTATCAGGGAGGCACGAGACACCCCAGTTGTTGAGTGCTTGGTAGCCCTGATGTGGAATAGTGGAAGGCACAGAGTCACATCAAATGGTCGTCTCTCAGCCAAGTAGGCCTGTATTCCTTCCTTCAGGGTCCTGTTCAAGCGTTCCACCCCGCCGTTTGCTTGAGGGCGGCACACAACAGTCCAGATGTGCTTGATGGATTGCTTTTCAAGGTACACAGACAGATTATTCGAGACAAACCTGGGGCCATTGTCTGTCGTAATGGTGCTGGGCAACCCCCACCGGCAGAACTGTGCAGTCCTTCACAAGGAACTCAATGTCTCTGTCAATATTTTGCCACCAGACTGTGTCCCTGCATCATTGCTTAACCTTAAAGATGCCCAGGTGCCCCTCATATGTCATGGGAAGTGCTCACGATTTCAGGACCTCTGGAATCAGTGTGTGATGTCCTCTGGCGATGTTCACTTCCTTCCAGCATGAGAGCTCATCTCTCTCCCTGTAGAATGGCAGTAGGTCTCTGTCCACCATAGCAGGTCATCCTTCCCTGTTGCAGGTGCGAAGCCTTGTGAGCAGCTTGTCACCCTGTGATGCCTGTCTGAGTTCCTACATTGTGACTATAGCTTCCAGTGGGCCATGAAGCATGTGGACCCAGTTGTTGTCGTCCCCCTCTGTTGCGTCACCCTCTGTTTCCATGCACACCATTGACGCAGGTGAGATCCTTCAGGACAGCAGGTCAGCAACAACGTTGAGGTCTCCTGGGGTGAACTCAAGATCGAAATTATACAGATGGTCTGCCCATCTGAAAAGCCGTAGAGGCTTGTGTCCGGAGCCCTTTGTGGCCAGCAGTGCTGTGAGGGCTTGATGGTCTGTGCAGTTTGAATGGTCTGCTGTACAAGTACAAGTGCCAGCGCTCGCACGCCCACATGCAAACCAGGTCCTCCCGCTCTCCCACAGAGTACTTTTGTTCAGTCGGAGACAAGGCCCGTGAAGCAAAAGCCACTCGCCGCTCCATGCAGTTGAGCCAAACAGTTTAGACAAAAAGCTCCAAGGGCGAGTGCCGAGGTATCACAGGTGACAATCGTTTGTGCTGATATGTTGAAGTGGGCCACTGTTGGGGTCGATGTGAGCTGGACCTTGAGCTCCTGCACAGCATCCCGACAGTCCTGAGTCCATGTCCATGGTGCGTCATTTTTCAGAAGCCGTCGAAGAGGAGTGGTTGTCTCAGAGTAGTTTGGAAGAAACCATAAGTAGCATATTGCCATGCTGAGGAATGACGCCAGCTGTGCTGCGGACTGAGGCTCAGGCAAGGTGAGAATGGCATCCACATGGGACAAGATCCAAGGAACTCCACTTTGAACGAACGCACAATTTTCAGTGGTGAGTCTGGCCCCATTCTCGAAGAGCTGACGAAACACCTGCTGCAAGCGAGAATCGTGCTCTGTGATGCACCATGCACCACAATATCATCCTGATATAAATACACTCTAGGGATGCCTACCAGGAGAAGAGTCATACTTTTCTGGAAACAGTTGGGTGCGGAGCTGAGTACGAATGGCACACGTTTTTACCAAAACAGTCCCCTGTGTGTTATGAACACAGTGAGATCTCATCTCTCATGTGCCACGGTATTCAGGTTGCTGTTCTGATTAAAGATGTATTCAGTTTGCTGAATACCGTGGACCCATAAAAATGGGTTATAGAAGGTACTTATCGGGAATAATCGCTTTGTTTACGGCCCTGAGGTTCATGCAGATCCGAAGATCTGGATTACTGGATAACTGGTACCAGACGAACTTAATGCCTTCTATAGTCGCTTTGAGGCAAGCGACACTGAACCATGCATGAGAACATCAGGAGTTCCGGACGACTGTGTGATCTGTAGCCGATGTGAGAAGGACCTTTTTAAACAGGTTAAAATTAACATGGTTTTCCAGGATGTGTATTCAGATCATGTGCTGACCAGCTGCCGGCTGTCTTCACTGACATTTTGAACCTCTCCCTGACCCAATCTGTAATAACTACACTACTGTTCAAAAGTTTGGGGTCACTTAGAAATGTCCTTGTTTTTTAAAGAAAATATCATCTTTTGTCCATTAAAATAATATCAAATTGATCAGAAATACAGTGTAGACATTGTTAATGACTATTGTAGCTGGAAACAGCAGATTTTTTAAATGGAATATCTACATAAGAATACTGAGGCCCATTATCAGCAACCATCACTCCTGTGTTCCGATGGCACGTTGTTAGCTAATCCAAGTTTATCATTTTAAAAGGCCAATTGATCATTAGAACACCTGTTTGCAATTATGTTAGCACAGCTGAAAACTGTTGTTCTGATTAAAGAAGCATTAAAACGGGCCTTCTTTAGACTAGTTGAGTATCTGGAGCATCAGCATTTGTAGGTTTGATTAAAGGCTCAAAAGGGCCAGAAACAAATACCTTTCTTCTGACACTCGTCAGTCTATTCTTGTTCTGAGAAATGAAGGCTATTCCATGCGAGAAATAACCAAGAAACTAAAGATCTCGTACAAAGCTGTGTACTACTGTTACGGTGCGTGAATGAGGACCCAAAAGCGAATTAACGTAAACAGAGCTTCTTTAATAACAAAACAAAACGTAGGCTCAGATGGACCGGCAGGTTCCGACAGGACAGGACAAGGTTGCAGCAAACATGACGATAGTCTGGTTCAGGCATGAACAACACAAACAAGAATCCGACAAGGACAGGAACAAAAACAGAGAGAGATATAGAGGACTAATCAGAGGGAAAAAGGGAACAGGTGGGAAAAGGGGTGACGAGGTAGTTAGGAGGAGACAAGGAGCAGCTGGGGGAAAGAGGGGGAGAAAAGGTAACCTAAAACGACCAGCAGGGGGAGACAGGGTGAAGAGAAAGGACAGAAACAAGACACAACATGACAATACATGACAGTACCCCCCCACTCACCGAGCGCCTCCTGGCGCACTCGAGGAGGAAACCTGGCGGCAACGGAGGAAATCCTCGATCAGCGCACGGTCCAGCACGTCCCGAGAGGGAACCCAACTCCTCTCCTCAGGACCGTACCCCTCCCAATCTACTAGGTACTGATGACCACGGCCCCGAGGACGCATGTCCAAAATCCTACGGACCCTGTAGATGGGTGCGCCCTCGACAAGGATGGGGGGGGGGGGGAGACGAGCGGGGGCGCGAAGAACGGGCTTGATACAGGAGACATGGAAGACCGGGTGGACGCGACGAAGGTATCGCGGAAGAAGAAGTCGAACTGCGACAGGATTAATGACCTGAGAAATACGGAACGGACCAATGAACCGCGGGGTCAACTTGCGAGAAGCCGTCTTAAGGGGAAGGTTCTGAGTGGAGAGCCAAACTCTCTGACCGCGACAATATCTAGGACTCTTAGTTCTACGCTTATTAGCAGCCCTCACAGTCTGCGCCCTATAACGGCAAAGTGCAGACCTGACCCTCTTCCAGGTGCGCTCGCAACGTTGGACAAAAGCCTGAGCGGAGGGGACGCTGGACTCGGCGAACTGAGATGAGAACAGCGGAGGCTGGTACCCGAGGCTACTCTGAAAAGGAGATAGCCCGGTCGCAGACGAAGGAAGCGAGTTGTGGGCGTATTCTGCCCAGGGGAGCTGTTCTGACCAAGACGCAGGGTTGCGAAAAGAAAGACTGCGTAAGATGCGACCAATAGTCTGATTGGCCCGTTCTGCTTGACCGTTAGACTGGGGGTGAAAGCCGGAAGAGAGACTGACGGAAGCCCCAATCAAACGGCAAAACTCCCTCCAAAATTGAGACGTGAATTGCGGACCTCTGTCCGAAACGACGTCTGACGGAAGGCCATGAATTCTGAAAACATTCTCGATGATGATTTGTGCCGTCTCTTTAGCAGAAGGAAGCTTAGCAAGGGGAATAAAATGAGCCGCCTTAGAGAACCTGTCGACAACCGTAAGAATAACAGTCTTCCCCGCTGACGAAGGCAGTCCGGTGACAAAATCTAAGGCGATGTGAGACCACGGTCGAGAGGGAATGGGAAGCGGCCTGAGACGGCCGGCAGGAGGGGAGTTACCGGACTTAGTCTGCGCGCAGACCGAACAAGCAGCCACGAAGCGACGCGTGTCATGCTCCCGGGTGGGCCACCAAAAACGCTGGCGAATGGAAGCAAGCGTACCCCGAACGCCAGGGTGGCCGGCTAACTTGGCAGAGTGAGCCCACTGAAGAACGGCCAGACGAGTAGGAACGGGAACGAAAAGAAGGTTCCTAGGACAAGCGCGCGGCGACGGAGTTTGAGTGAGTGCTTGCTTTACCTGCCTCTCAATTCCCCAGACAGTCAACCCGACAACACGCCCCTCAGGGAGAATCCCCTCGGGGTCAGTGGAGGCTACTGAAGAACTGAAGAGACGAGATAAAGCATCAGGCTTGGTGTTCTTAGAGCCCGGACGATAAGAAATCACGAACTCGAAACGAGAGAAAAACAGCGCCCAGCGCGCCTGACGCGCATTAAGTCGTTTGGCAGAACGGATGTACTCAAGGTTCCTATGGTCAGTCCAAACGACAAAAGGAACGGTCGCCCCCTCCAACCACTGTCGCCATTCGCCTAGGGCTAAGCGGATGGCGAGCAGTTCGCGGTTTCCCACATCATAGTTACGTTCTGACGGCGACAGGCGATGAGAAAAATACGCGCAAGGGTGGACCTTGTCGTCAGAGAGGGAGCGCTGAGAAAGAATGGCTCCCACGCCCACCTCTGACGCGTCAACCTCGACAACGAACTGTCTAGTGACGTCAGGTGTAACAAGGATAGGTGCGGATGTAAAACGATTCTTGAGGAGATCAAAAGCTCCCTGGGCGGAAACGGACCACTTAAAGCACGTCTTGACAGAAGTAAGGGCTGTGAGAGGGGCTGCCACCTGACCGAAATTACGGATGAAACGACGATAGAAGTTCGCGAAGCCGAGAAAGCGCTGCAGCTCGACGCGTGACCTAGGGACGGGCCAATCAATGACAGCTTGGACCTTAGCGGGATCCATCTTAATGCCTTCAGCGGAAATGACAGAACCGAGAAATGTGACGGAGGAGGCATGAAAAGAGCACTTCTCAGCCTTCACAAAAAGACAATTCTCTAAAAGGCGCTGGAGGACACGTCGAACGTGCTGAACATGAATCTGGAGTGACGGTGAAAAAATCAGGATATCGTCAAGGTAAACGAAAACAAAGATGTTCAGCATGTCTCTCAGGACATCATTGACTAATGCCTGAAAGACGGCTGGAGCGTTAGCGAGGCCGAAAGGAAGAACCCGGTATTCAAAGTGCCCTAACGGAGTGTTAAACGCCGTCTTCCACTCGTCCCCCTCCCTGATGCGCACGAGATGGTAAGCGTTACGAAGGTCCAACTTAGTGAAAAACCTGGCTCCCTGCAGGATCTCGAAGGCTGAAGACATAAGAGGAAGCGGATAACGATTCTTCACTGTTATGTCATTCAGCCCTCGATAATCTATGCAGGGGCGCAGGGACCCGTCCTTCTTCTTAACAAAAAAAAACCCCGCTCCGGCGGGAGAGGAGGAGGGGACTATGGTACCGGCGGCAAGAGCTACAGACAAATAATCTTCGAGAGCCTTACGTTCGGGAGCCGACAGAGAGTATAGTCTACCCCGGGGGGGAGTGGTTCCCGGAAGGAGATCAATACTACAATCATACGACCGGTGTGGAGGAAGAGAGGTGGCCCTGGACCGACTGAACACCGTGCGCAGATCGTGATATTCCTCCGGCACCCCTGTCAAATCACCAGGCTCCTCCTGTGAAGAAGAGACAGAGGAAACAGGAGGGATAGCAGACATTAAACATTTCACATGACAAGAGACGTTCCAGGAGAGGATAGAATTACTAGACCAATTAATGGAAGGATTATGACAAACTAGCCAGGGATGGCCCAAAACAACAGGTGTAAAAGGTGAACGAAAAATTAAAAAAGAAATGGTTTCGCTATGATTACCAGAAACAGTGAGGGTTAAAGGTAGCGTCTCACGCTGAATCCTGGGGAGAGGACTACCATCCAGGGCGAACAAGGCCGTGGACTCCCTTAACTGTCTGAGAGGAATGTCATGTTCCCGAGCCCAGGTCTCGTCCATAAAACAGCCCTCCGCCCCAGAGTCTATTAAGGCACTGCAGGAAGCTGACGAACCGGTCCAGCGTAGATGGACCGACAAGGTAGTGCAGGATCTTGAAGGAGAGACAGGAGTAGTAGCGCTCACCAGTAGCCCTCCGCTTACTGATGAGCTCTGGCTTTTACTGGACATGAAGTGACAAAATGACCAGCAGAACCGCAATAGAGACAGAGGCGGTTGGTGATTCTCCGTTCCCTCTCCTTAGTCGAGATGCGGATACCTCCCAGCTGCATAGGCTCAGCACCCGAGCCGGCAGAGGAAGATGGTAGTGATGCGGAGAGGGGGGCAACGGAGAACGCGAGCTCCTTTCCACGAGCTCGGTGACGAAGATCAACCCGTCGCTCAATGCGAATAGCGAGTTCAATCAAGGAATCCACGCTGGAAGGAACCTCCCGGGAGAGAATCTCATCCTTTACCTCTGCGCGGAGACCCTCCAGAAAACGAGCGAGCAAAGCCGGCTCGTTCCAGCCACTGGAGGCAGCAAGAGTGCGAAACTCAATAGAGTAGTCTGTTATGGATCGATTACCTTGACATAGGGAAGACAGGACCCTGGAAGCCTCCTCCCCAAAAACAGATCGATCAAAAACCCGTATCATCTCCTCCTTAAAGTCCTGATACTGGTTAGTACACTCAGCCCTTGCCTCCCAGATTGCCGTGCCCCACTCACGAGCCCGTCCAATAAGGAGAGATATGACGTAGGCGACACGAGCAGTGCTCCTGGAGTAAGTGTTGGGCTGGAGAGAAAACACAATATCACACTGGGTGAGGAACGAGCGGCATTCAGTGGGCTCCCCAGAGTAACACGGCGGGTTATTGATTCTGGGCTCCGGAGATTCGAAAGCCCTGGAAGTGGCCGGTGGATCGAGGCGGAGATGGTGAACCTGTTCTGTGAGGTTGGAGACTTGGGTGGCCAGGGTCTCAACGGCATGTCGAGCAGCAGACAATTCCTGCTCGTGTCTGCCTAGCATCGCTCCCTGGATCTCGACGGCTGAGTGGAGAGGATCCGAAGTCGCTGGGTCCATTCTTGGTCGGATTCTTCTGTTACGGTGCGTGAATGAGGACCCAAAAGCAAATTAACGTAAACAGAGCTTCTTTAATAACAAAACAAAACGTAGGCTCAGATGGACCGGCAGGTTCCGACAGGACAGGACAAGGTTGCAGCAAACATGACGATAGTCTGGTTCAGGCATGAACAACACAAACAAGAATCCGACAAGGACAGGAACAAAAACAGAGAGAGATATAGAGGACTAATCAGAGGGAAAAAGGGAACAGGTGGGAAAAGGGGTGACGAGGTAGTTAGGAGGAGACAAGGAGCAGCTGGGGGAAAGAGGGGGAGAAAAGGTAACCTAAAACGACCAGCAGGGGGAGACAGGGTGAAGAGAAAGGACAGAAACAAGACACAACATGACAATACATGACAACTACTCCCTTCACAGAACAGTGCAAACTGGCACTAACCAGAATAGAAAGAGGATTGGGAGGCCCCGGTGCACAACTGAGCAAGAGGACAAGTACATTAGAGTGTCTAGTTTGAGAAACAGATGCCTCACAAGTCCTCAACTGGCAGCTTCATTAAATAGTACCCACAAATCACCAGTCTCACAGTTCACAATGAAGAGGCGACTCCGGGATGCTGGCCTAGGCAGAGTTGCAAAGTAAAAGCCATATCTCAGACTGGCCAATAAAAAAAAAAGATGAAGATGGTCAAAAGAACACAGACACTGGAATTCTGCCTAGAAGGCCATTAAAAACCTCTTCAGTCTACCCCCTCCTTTTTCGAACATTCTGTTAAAAATCGCGCAACATTTCAGCGTCCTGCTACTCATGCCAGGAATATAGTATATGCATATGATTAGTATGTGTGGATAGAAAACACTCTGAAGTTTCTAAAACTGGTTAAATCACGGCTGTGACTATAACAGAGCGTGTGTTTCATCGAAAAGCGCAAGAAAAACTGGTCACTGAAAACTGAAAAAAATATCCATGCGCCACTTGCATGGATTGTTTAAGGGACACCAAATTAAATAGGGCCGAGATTGCAATTCCTACAGCTTCCACACGATGTAGCCAAAAACGTCATTTTCATTGACAAAAATCCTTTGTGTAATGACAAATAGATCCTTCATTCCGTCCAGCATACAGCAATCGATTTTGGAAGATAGAAAAAGGACATTGTTTTCTTGAGTAGCTGCTATTGAATACAGATCGCCCAGTGATCAATTTGATCGCTTATTAACGTTTACAAATACCTAAAGTTGGGTTACAAAAGTAGGTTGAAGTGTTTTGTCAAAGAATATAGGCAACTTATATAATTTGTAAAAATGACGTTGCGTGTTGGAAGAGAGCTTTTTTCCTGAACCAGACAGGCTATACAAATGGATATTTTGGGCATACATGGACGGATTTAATCGGGAAAAAGACCCAATTGTGATGTTTATGGAACATATAGGAGTGCCAACAAAGAATATCATCAAAGGTAATGAATGTTTTATATTTTATTTCTGCGTTTTGTGTAGCGCCGGCTACGCTAATTATTTTGTTTACGTCCCCTTCAGGTATATTGGGGTGTTGCATGCTATCAGATAATAGCTTCTCATGCTTTCCCTGAAAAGCATTTTAAAAATCTGACTTGTTGGCTAGATTCACAACGAGTGTAGCTTTAATTCAATACCCTGCATGTGTGTTTTAATGAACGTTTGAGTTTTAACGAGTACATTTAGCATTTAGCGTAGCGCATTTGCATTTCCAGGTGTCTAGATGAGACGTCTGCGTCTCAAGTAGGATCAAGAGGTTTTAAAATAACATCAATTTGATCAGAAATACAGTGTAGACATTGTTAATGTTGTAAATGACTATTGTAGGGCTTTGTTTTTGGCCATTTTGAGCCTGTAATCGAAACCACAAATGTTGATTTATTGCTTCTTTAATCAGAACAACAGTTTTCAGCTGTGCTAACATAATTGCAAAAGGGTTTTCTAATGATCAATTAGCCTTTTAAAAATGATCAACTTGGATTAGCTAACACAACGTGCCATTGGAACACAGGAGTGATGGTGCTGCTAATTGGCCTCTGTAGACCAGTATGTACATATTCCATAAAAAATATTCAATTTCCAGCTACAATAGTCATTTACAATATTAACAATGTGTTTCTGATCAATTTCTGTTATTTTAATGGACAAAAAAAAGTGATTTTCTTTCATAAACAAGGACATTTCTAAGTGACCCCAATCTTTTGAATGGTGTGTACATGTTTCAAGCAGTCCACCATAGTCCTTGTGCCCAAGAATGCCAAGGTATGTAAATGACAAGTAGCATTCAGATCTGCAGCCATGAAATACTTTGATAGCTGGTCATGGCTCACGTCAAAACCATTATCCCAGACACCGTGGACCCACTCCAATTTGCATACCTCCTCAACAGATCCATAGATGACGCAATCTCTATTGCACTCCACACCCGGCTCTCCCACAAAAGAAACACCTATGTGAGAATGCTGTTCGTTGACTACAGATCAGCGTTCAATACCATAAATCCCTCCAAGCTCATCACTAAGCTTAGGAACTCTGGACTGAACACCTCCCTCTGTAACTGGATCCTGGACTTCGTGATGGGCCGCCCCCACACTGACTCTCAACACTGGGGCCCCTCAGGTGTGCGTGCTTAGTCCCTTCCTGTACACCCTGTTCACCCACGACTGGGTGGCCGTGCACGACTCCAACACCATCATTAAGTTTGCTGATGACGCAACGGTGGTAGGCCTGATCACCGACGACGATGAGACCGCCTATAGGGAGGAGGTCAGTGACCTGTCAGTATGGTACCAGGACAACAATCTCTCCCTCAACGTCAGCAAGACAATGGAGCTGATCATGGACTACAGGAAACGAAGGGCCGAGCGCGCCCCCATCCACATCGTCGAGCTGAATTGGAGCGGGTCGAGAACTTCAAGTTCCTTGGGTCCACATCACTAAGGAATTACCATGGTCCACACTCACCAACACAGTCGTAAAGAAGTCACGACAATGCCTCTTCCTCCTCAGGAGGCTGAATGTTTTTTACATGGGCCCTCAGATCCTCAAAAGTTCTACAGCTGCACCATTGAGATTATCTTGACTGGCTGCATCCCCGCTTGGTATGTCATCAGCTTCGCATCCGACTGCAAGGCGCTACAGAGGGTAGTGTGTACGGCCCAGTACATCACTGGGGCAGAGCTCCCTGCCATCCAGGATCTCTATACAAGGCGGTGTCAGAGGAAGGCAATAAAAAATGTTAAAGACTCCAGCCAACCAAGTCACAGACTGTTCTCTTTGCTACCACATGACAAGTGGAACCGATTCACCAAGTCTGGAATGCTGCTGCTACTTTTTATTATCTATCCTGTTACCTAGTCACTTTACCGCTGCCTATATGTACATATCTACCTCAATTGCGTTGTACTCCTACACATCCACTTGGTTCTGGTACCCTGTGTATATAGCCGAGTTATCGTTACTCATTGTTTTTATTCCTCATGTTGCTTTTTTTCTATATTTTTCACTCTGCATTGTTGGGAAGGGCCCGAAAGCAAGCATTTCACTGTAAGTCTACACCTCTTGTTTACAAAGCATGTGACAATTACAATTTGATTTTGATTTGATTTATCACTGTTGTGTTATTGGAGCAAAGCTCCATGAACCAGCCCCATCTCAGTAGTGTAAAGTATGACTGGTTATTTAGAGATTGTGATATTGATACAGGCTGCCATTGCCCAGCTGTGGTTGTTCATCAGGTTGACACAACAAGCCATGTGGACAATATGAACGATACAGAGGATTACGGTATCTCCCTAGTGTCTCAGTGATACATCTCAGCTATTAGGTGAATAGATGATAATAGTTCCCCAGGAAATCAAGAGAACTGCGTATTTGTAGTTATTTCTCTCCCTACAATTTGTTTAAACAAGAAGTACTTTGTTGCAACCCTTAATGTGCGTAAAGGCCTGAGGAGTAAGAAGCCCTCAGTGTTTCATGTATCCAGTATCCAGAAGTTCCTGAGCAGTGTGAAGTAATTACAGCTCCAGATCAACCTCCTTTTAGTCAAGTTTGACATTGGCAGTCTAGCTATGGGTCTCCAAAAGATCCCCCTTTTAACATATTGTGTTTGATTTATGCCTTAACCAGGGCAGCATTTGTCAATTAATCTCTTTTGAATTGACCCATCTTGGTTACTCTCATGGTCTTGTTAGAATGTGAAATTCACTATCTCAGCTTCTGGTAATAGTGTGTGCGTGCGTGCGCAGCCGTGCACATGCCTGCATACAAGAGAGCGAGCGATAGAGAGAATGACAGAGAGAGCGAAAGAGAATGACAGCGATAACAGAGAGAAAAAATGACAAAGATAGAATGACAGAGAGAGAGAATGAGAGAATGGAGTGTCTTGTCCCACAGTTACCTCTGGAGAGGACATTTGTTATGGTCATGATTTAGCAGCTCCCCGTGAAGCTCCACTGATGAGAGAGACATGACTATGGAATGACATGACAAATGTGAAAATAAACAGCCTGTGGTCTCATACATGGCTTACTACATACCTAACTTCACACTAAAACCTACACAGCAACCAAAACACACTTTTTTTTTGCTTTCATGGCACATTTTCAGTGGATCCAACTCACACCTGTTTGAACATGCTCATCATATCCAAAACAACTAAAATCCCTAAGATTTCAGATTTGTATCATAAGCTTAGAATCCACGTGTGAGAGCATTACAATGACATTACAAAGTCTCAGATCTAAAGCTCAACTAATAACTAAGTGAAGAACGTCAAAATGTGTCTTTTGCTTCTTCAAAGTGTAACGAGTGCGCTGAGAGTCGGGAAACAAGTTCAGGGAGTGAGCGTAAACATAAACTAATACAAGAACCAACAAGCAATGCACAGATATGAAACAGAAACAATAACGCCTGGGGAAGGAACCAGAGGGAGTGACATATATAGGGAAGGTAATCAGGGAAGTGATGGAGTCCAGGTGAGTCTGATGATGCAGAGGTGCGCGTAACGATGGTGACAGGTGTGCGCCATAATGAGCAGCCTGGTGACCTAGAGGCCAGAGAGGGAGCACATGTGGCAGAAAGTAACAATAAAGTAAGTCATGATGCTCTTGAATTATGAGACAAGTTATTGACGCCATCCTTTGGCAGGCAGGAAATAAGTACTTTTCATATTTCCAACCAGATTATGACCACAATACGAATGCCAGTACCAGGCCTCTCTGTTAGGCAGATGAAGCCTCTATGATAATGTAATCAGCTAAATCTGATGAGAGGCGCTCTGAAATGCAAATTATAATTTGACTCCACACTATAATCAAAGTGAATAATTATCCAGCCCTTGTAAAGATGCATTGATAATCTGATTCTGGACTCATACATCTTTGCTCTGAAAAAGAAACACATTAAACACAGTTCTTTCAAGTTGAAGGGATCATTAGGTTAATAGCACTTTAATGGTGTGAAGAAAGGTTTACAGAGATCGGTCATCTTGTACTGTCATTCACTATTTATGCCTTGGTACGTCAAGAATGCCTTTGTCATGACTAGCCCTTTATTATACACACACCCCACACAGACACAGATACACACACAAACTATCTCTCTCTCTCTCTCTCTCTCTCTCTCTCTCTCTCTCTCTCTCTCTCTCTCTCTCTCTCTCTCTCTCTCTCTCTCTCTCTCTCTCTCTCTCTCTCTCTCTCTCTCAGGATGAGAGTTCTGTCCTTACACAAAACCTCAATCTCTTAATATGCCCTTCATGCCTGTGGAACTGGGTGGTGTTACCATGGAGACAGGGCTTTTGAGTCATATCCTCCAGTGGCAGGGCTGAGCTGCATGACACTGTACCCTGTACCCTGTACCCTGTACCCAAATAGAGATGAACACAGGGAACATTAAAATAAAATATTTGGTGTTTGTTTCATTAGTTCATTGTTGACATAGTCCAAAAATGCATCATACCGGCTGTATTTCTATATTTTGAAAGTTGTATATCTTGAAATCTTGATCGCTGACATGCAAAACATTTTGAGACTACTGTTTGTACTGTATGTCAATAATGGACTAATTAAAAAAATACAAAAATTGTCACACCCTGATCTGTTTCACCTGTCCTTGTGATTGTCTCCACCCCTCTCCAGGTGTCATCCATCTTCCCTTTTACCCTCAGTGTATTTATACCTGTGTTCTCTGTTTGCCTGTTGTCTTGCCAATTCAACCATTAAACACCATTCTG
This sequence comes from Oncorhynchus mykiss, assembly GCF_057628025.1. Classification (NCBI taxonomy): domain Eukaryota; kingdom Metazoa; phylum Chordata; class Actinopteri; order Salmoniformes; family Salmonidae; genus Oncorhynchus; species Oncorhynchus mykiss. The sequence goes on from NC_143048.1 coordinate 27,269,782, forward strand.
TATACTTCTGGCCCCTCTTTGGACACTGTGTTAACTAACCTCCAGAGGAGCTTCAATGCCATACAACTCTCCTTCCGTGGCCTCCAACTGCTCTTAAATGCAAGTAAAACTAAATGCATGCTGTTCAATCGATCACTGCCCGCACTTGCTCGCCCGCCCAGCATCACTACTCTGGACGGCTCTGACTTAGAATACGTGGACAACTACAAATACCTAGGTGTCTGGTTAGACTGTGAACTCTCCTACAAGACTCACCATTAAGCATCTCCAATCCAAACTTAAATCTAGAATCGGCTTCCTATATCGCAACAAAGCCTCCTTCACTCATGCTGCCTAACATACCGTCGTAAAACTGACCATCCTACCGATCCTCAACTTTGGCGATGTCATTTACAAAATAGCCTCAGACACTCTACTCAACAAATTGGATGCAGTCTATCACTGTGCCAACCGTTTTATCACCAAAGTCCCATACACTACCCACCACTGCGACCTGTACGCTCTCGTTGGTTGGCCCTCGCTTCATACTCGTCGCCAAACCCACTGGCTACAGGTCATCTACAAGTCTCTACTAGGTAAAGCCATGCCTTATCTCAGCTCACTGGTCACTATTGCAGCACCCAGTCATAGCATGCGCTCCAGCAGGTATATCTCACTGGTCACCCCCAAAGCCAATTCCTCCTTTGGCCGCCTTTCCTTCCAGTTCTCTGATGCCAATGACTGGAATGAACTGCAAAAAATCACTGAAGCTAGAGACTCATATCTCCCTCACTAGCTTTAAGCACCAGCTGTCAGAGCAGCTCACAGATCACTGCACCTGTACATAGCCCATCTGTAAACAGCCCATCCATCTACCTACCTCATCCCCATACTGTATTTATTTATTGATCTTGCTCCTTTGCACCCCAGTATCTCTACTTGCACATTCATCTTCCGCACATCTACCATTCCAGTGTTTAATTGTTATATTGTAATTACTTCTCCACCATGACCTATTTATTGCCTTAACTCCCTCATTTGCACTGACTGTACAGTGGGGCAAAAAAGTATTTAGTCAGCCACCAATTGTGCAAGTTCTCCCACTTAAAAAGATGAGAGAGGCCTGTAATTTTCATCATAGGTACACTTCAACTATGACATGGAAAATGAGAAAAAAAATCCAGAAAATCACATTGTAGGATTTTTTATGAATTTATTTGCAAATTATGGTGGAAAATAAGTATTTGGTCACCTACAAACAAGCAAGATTCTTCTTTAAAACCTTTTATGGCTGCTGTCCCTGTACAGGGATCAACATCAGCGGAAATTTCAGAGTGACAACTAATAGTAGTGGATACAACTCAAACTTTCATTAAAACACACATGCAGGGTACTCAATTAAAGCTACACTCGTTGTGAATCTAGCCAACATGTCAGATTTTTAAAATGCTTTTCGGCGAAAGCATGAGAAGCTATTATCTGATAGCATGCAACCCCCGAAATACCCAAAGGGGACGTAAACAAAATAATTAGCGTAGCCGGCGCTACACAAAACGCAGAAATAAAATATAAAGCATTCATTACCTTTGACAAGCTTCTTTGTTGGCACTCCTATATGTCCCATAAACATCACAATTGGGTCTTTTATTCGATTAAATCCGTCCATGTATAGCCAAAATGTACATTTATGAAGCCCGTCTGATCCATGAAAAAGCACCGTTCCAAAACGCAACGTAATTTTTTAAAATAAAAAAAGTTGCCTATGAACTTTGACAAAACACTTCAAACTACTTTTGTAATCCAACTTTAGGTATTAGTAAACGTTAATAATTGATCAAATTGATCACGGGGCGATCTGTATTCAATAGCAGCAAGTCTTGAAATCATGGTCCATATTTTCTCTATCAAAACTTCCTCCTGTGTACTCGACGACAGGAAGTGCCTATTCCTAAATTGCAACTCAATTGCCAGTACTGGCGACATCGTGTGGAAGCTGTAGGCATTGTAAACTGGACGCTATCTATTTTCCCTTGCCATAGACAATACAAAGACTGGCGGAGGGATATTTTTTTTGTGTGTTTTTGTGAACAGTTTTCCTTGGGATTTTGCCTCCTACACACGTTCTGTTATAGTCACAGACATGATTTAACCAGTTTTATAAACTTCAGAGTGTTTTCTATCCACACATACTAATCATATGCATATACTATATTCCTGGCATGAGTAGCAGGACGTTGAAATGTTGCGCGATTTTTCACAAAAAGATGCAAAAATTCGCAGCCTCTTTAAGAGGTTTTAAGAGTCTCCTCTGTCCTCCACTCCTTAATGTATTAATGGTATTAATCAGTATATAAGACACCTGTCCACAACCTCAAACAGTCACACTCCAAACTCCACTATGGCCAAGACCAAAGAGCTGTCAAAGGACACCAGAAACAAAATTGTACACCTGCACCAGGCTGGGAAGACTGAATCTGCAATAGGTAAGCAGCTTGGTTTGAAGAAATCAACTGTGGGAGCAATTATTACGAAATGGAAGACATACAAGACCACTGATAATCTCCCTCGATCTGGGGCTCCACGCAAGATCTCACCCCGTGGGGTCAAAATTATCACAAGAACGGTGAGCAAAAATCCCAGAACCACACGGGTGGACTTAGTGAATTTCTCATTTACAATTGTTCTCATTTACAATTGTTCTCATTTACAATTGCGACCTGGCCAAGATAAAGCAAAGCAGTTCGACACATACAACGACACAGAGTTACACATGGAGTAAAACAAACATACAGTCAATAATACAGTATAAACAAGTCTATATACGATGTGAGCAAATGAGGTGAGATAAGGGAGGTAAAGGCAAAAAGGCCATGGTGGCAAAGTAAATACAATATAGCAAGCAATGACCTGCAGAGAGCTGGGACCAAAGTAACAAAGCCTACCATCAGTAACACACTACGCCGCCAGGGACTCAAATCGTGCAGTGCCAGACGTGTCCCCCTGCTTAAGCCAGTACATGTCCAGGCCCGTCTGAAGTTTGCTAGAGAGCATTTGGATGATCCAGAAGACGATTGGGAGAATGTCATATGGTCAGATGAAACCAAAAGATAACTTTTTGGTAAAAACTCAACTCGCCGTGTTTGGAGGACAAAGAATGCTGAGATGCATCCAAAGAACACCATACCTACTGTGAAGCATGGGGGTGGAAACATCATGCTTTGGGGATGTTTTGTATGTCTTGTATGTCTTCCATTTCGTAATAATTGCTCCCACAGTTGATTTCTTCAAACCAGGCTGCTTTCCTATTGCAGATTCAGTCTTCCCAGCCTGGTGCAGGTCTACAATTTTGTTTCTGGTGTCCTTTGACAGCTCTTTGGTCTTGGCCATAGTGGAGTTTGGAGTGTGACTGTTTGAGGTTGTGGACAGGTGTCTTTTATACTGATAACAAGTTCAAACAGGTGCCATTAATACAGGTAAGGAGTGGAGGACAGAGGAGACTCTTAAAGAAGAATCTTGCTTGTTTGTAGGTGACTAAATACTTATTTTCCACCCTAATTTGCAAATAAATTCATTAAAAATCCTACAATGTGATTTTCTGGATTTTTTTTCTCATTTTGTCTGTCATAGTTAAAGTGTACCTATGATGAAAATTACAGGCCTCTCTCATCTTTTTAAGTGGGAGAACTTGCACAATTGGTGGCTGACTAAATACTTTTTTGCCCCACTGTATATAGACTTTAAAAAAAAATCTACTGTATTATTGACTGTATGTTTTGTTTATTCCATGTGTAACTCTGTGTTGTTGTATGCGTCAAATTGCTATGCTTTATCTTGGCCAGGTCGCAGTTGCAAATGAGAACTTGTTCTCAACTAGCCTACCTGGTTAAATAAAGGTGAAATAAATAAAATGAAATAAAAACCAGCGGTTTTCCTAGTCCATATTTTTTAGTCCTCCCGGTCTGACCTTTTGCCTGCCCTGACACTGAGCCCGCCTGCCTGACAATTCTGCCTGCCCCTGACCTCGAGCCTGACTGACCGTTCTGCCTGCCCCTGATCTTGAGCATGCCTGCCGCACTGTACCGTTTGGACTGACCTGGTTATGAACTCCTGCCTGTCCTCAACCTGCCTCTTGCCTGCTCCTCACTGGTCAATAAATATCAGAGACTCGAACCATCTGCCTCTTGTGTCTGCATCTGGGTCTTGTCTTGTGTCATTATAGTACGAACTGGCCATGACTGACCCAGCAGACTCGGACCAGCTCTGTCACGCTGTCTCCCTGCAGGTAGCTACCATTAAAAGAACATGAGGAGCCACATCAGAACCTAATGAAAGGGTTCCATTCTCTGGCGGAACGCCACGACCATGGGTTCAATGCGTTGATGGAGCAGTTCCGTGAATTCTCACAGGCAGCATGCTACATCTGAGACCTCCCAATCGCTCTGTAACCCCCCTACCAGTGGTTGGTTTGTTCAACCTACACCGACTCCCTGAGAACCCTGTTTACTATCTCCGGAATGATATGCTGGGGATCATGGAACCTGCCAGGCGTTTCTTTCCAGTGCTACCTTATTTTTGAGCTACAGCCATCTTCGTTCCCTTTGGATATGTCAAAAATAGCGTATCTTATTACGCTAATGTCTGGAAGGGAGCTCTCCTGGGCTACAGCTGTTTGGGAGCAACAATCCGCCATTTGCTATAATCTGGAAGATTTCATGGCGGAGGTGAGGAAGGTGTTCATCTCTCCTGTGCTCGGGAGAGAGGCGGCCCGAAAACTACTGAAATTACATCAGAACTCCAGTAGTGTGGCATACTACACGGTAGATTTTCGCACATTGTCCGCTGACAGACTATCAGAGGAGATAAAAGACAAGCTTGCAACTCAGGAGTTACATGTGGACCTCGATTCCCTCATCGCCCTTACCATTAGGATTGATGGGTGTCTACGGGAACACAGGAGTGAGAGGAGGTCGGATCTCGGTCACACTCATTCATCCGCTGCTGCTTGCTCACCTCCGAAGGAATCCGGAGGTCTGCGAAGGCTGCATTTCCGAGAAGATTCGAAGCCACCTGAGTTCCCTCGAATCATCGGCGATGGGTGAGTCAGACACACTGGAACCTATGCAACTGGACAGAGCTAGATTATCGCCTAGGGAACGTTCACATAGGCTGAGCTCCAACTGTTGTCTGTTTTGTGGTGTTGCGAGGGATTTCATAGCCACCTGCCCAGTAAAGAGACCTGACTCATTAGTAGGTACGAGTACACTGAGCCAGACTCTTTTTGTAATCCTTCTGTGGGGAGACCAGGTTAAGTCCCTCCAGGTGCTCAATGACTCTGGGACAGATGAGAGTTTTATGGACGCTACCTCCTCTCTGTTCCCAAGGACGCTAGGGCACTGGATGGCCGCTCCATTGGAAGAGTCACGCACAGCACAGTTCCCATTAATCTGCGGGTATCAGGCAATCACAGTGAGTCTCTACAGCTTCTCCTTATTGAATCCCCTCACGTCTCTGTTGTGCTGGGATTTTCTTGGCTCCAAAAGCACAATCCCGTTATTGACTGGACCACGGGTTCAATCCTGGGTTGGAGCCCATTCTGTCACTCCCACTGCCGTAAAGCAGCGCAGCTACCCCTGAGATGTCCTCCTTGGGGTTTAAGTAAAGCCTCGGATTTCCCTACTGTTCCCGCAGAGTACTATGATCTCCTGGAGGTATTCAACAAGGCTTGTGCTACCTCTATTGATCCACTTCATCCCGAAGATTGTGCCATTGATCTCCTCCTGGGCACCACACCACCTCGAGGTTGGCCATAATCCCTATCCGGCCCCGAGAACAAGGCCATGGAGGAGTACATTGAGGACTCTCTGGCTGCTGGTAGCAATCATCCTTCTGCATCCCCTGTAGGCGCAGGGCTTTTCCTTTGTGGAAAAGGACAATTCCCTACGCCCATGCATCGACTACTGGGGCCTCAATGACAACATGATTAAGAATCGTTACCCCCTGCCATTCCTCTCCTCTGCTGTCGAACCTCTCCAGGGGACTACCATCTTTTCCAAGTTGGACCTTCGGAATGCCTACCATCTTGTTCGGATACGCGAGGGGGATGAGTGGAAGACAGCTTTCAACGCGGCCAGTGGACACTGAGTATCTGGTCATGCCATTTGGGCTCACCAATGCTCCCTCTGTTCTCCAGGTCCTCTGTGACATGCTGAATCATTTTGTGTTTATCTACCTCGATGACATCCTTGTTGTCTTCTGGTCTGCCCAAAAACGTGTCCTTCAGCGCTTCCTGGAGAACCAGTTGTTTGTGAAAGCTGAGAAATGTGAGTTTTACTGCTCTACTATCTCCTTTTTGGGATACGTCATCGCTGAAGGAAATGTCCAGATGGATCTTGAATTAGTGAGAGCAGTGGTGGATTGGCACCAACCCACATCCAGAGTGCAATTGCAATGTTTCCTGGGGTTTGCTCATTTCTACTGCAACTTCATCCAGGGTTACAGCACCCTGGCGGCTCTCCTCTCTGCACTCACTTCTCCCAAGGTACCGTTCACATGGTCCCCAGCTGTTGACAAGGCTTTTGTTGATCTTAAGCATTGGTTCACTACTGCCCCCGTCCATCCGGACCTCTCCCGTCAGTTTGTTTGAGTTTGATGCTTCTGACGTTGGAGTGGGGGCCATCCTGTCCCAATGATCTGCCCAGGACGAAAAGCTCCATCCCTGTGTCTTCCGGTCCCATCGTCTCGATTCCGCTGAGAGAAATGACGACGTAGGTAACTGCGAATGTCTGGCAGTCAAGATGGCACTGGAGGAGTGGAGGCACTGGCTGGAAGGAGCGGAACATCCATTTTTGGTTTGGACCGACCATAAGAATTTGGAATATCTCCGCACAGCCAAGCTCCTTAACTCTAGGCAGGCAAATTGGGCTCTGTTTTTCACCAAGTTCAACTTCACCATCTCCTACCATCCCAGGGTCTAAGAATGTGAAGTCACCTGTACTCTCTCTCACCTGTACAGTTCTGCTGCACCATCTCTGACTCTGAGACAATCCTCTCTACCTCATGCCTTATGGCTTCAGTTGTCTGGGGTATTGAGACGCTGGTCTGCAAGGCACAACGATCCCAGCTGGACCCTAGGGGGGGCCCGGCTAACTGGATGTTCGTCCCCTTTTCGGCCTAGTCCCAGGTCCTGGAATGGGCTCATTCTTCCAGGCTTACCTGTCATCCTGTCTCCCGTCGAACCCTGGCTATCAACACGGGATCTTCCCCTCTAGGTGGAGTCCCGCAAACTTTCCCTCCATTTCATTGGTCCCTTCCCCATTAGTAGAGTCCTTAGTCCCACTGCTGTTCGTCTTCTGTTACCCCGTACCCTCCATATACTGTACACCCTACTTTTCATGTGTCCAGGATTAAGCCCTTGTCTCAAAGCCCTTTTGTCTTCTGTTTCCAGGACCACCTCCCCTCCCGTGTCATCGATGGCCATCCGGTGTACAGGGTGAGACGCCTCCTGAGTGTTTGACCACGGGGCAGGGGTTTCCAGTACCTGGTTAACTGGGAGCGTTATGGCCCAGAGGAGAGGTGTTGGGTCCCTGCTAAGGACATCCTGGATCCGGCTCTCATTGCCAACTTTCACCGCCGGCACCCCGGTCAACCAGGTATGCACCCAGGTAGGACACCAGGTGGTGCCCCTAGAGGGGGCTACTGTCACACTCTGATCTGTTTCAAATGTCCTTGTGATTGTCTCCGCCCCCTGCCAGGTGTCACATCTTCCCTATTCCCCTCAGTGTATTTATACCTGTATTTATACCTCCCGGTTCTGACCTTTTTCCTGTCCCTGACCTCGAGCCTGCCTGCCGCCCTGTACCGTTTGGATGCTGACCTGGTTATGAACTCTTGCCTGTCCTCGACCTGCCTCTTGCCTTCCCCTCGTTGTTCAATAAATAACAGACTCGAACCATCTGCCTCCTGTGTCTGCATCTGGGTCTCGCCTTGTGTCATTATAAAAATATATTTTTGGGGTGGAGTTTCCCTCTTATTAATAAGCCACCACTAACACTGTTTACAGTGGACAGATTATGTACATTTTTTGCTTTTGGTGATCATCAAGCCAAATATTTCTCAAGCTAAAAATTCTGAGGGTCTAAATATTCATAATTTCGCATCTGTCGCAACAGACCGTTGTTTCTTTCTGGCCATGCTGGGTAGCAGGGGCTGTTCGACTTCCATTGAAGTCTGTCAATATAATTTTCATGTACACTGAACAAAAATATAAACGCAATGTAAAGTGCATGTAAAGTGTTTTCATGAGCTGAAAGATATTCCATACTCACAAACATATTTCTCTCAAATTTAGTTTACATCATTGTTAGTGAGAATTTCTCCTTTGCACAGATAATCCACCCACCTGACAGGTGTGACATATCAAGAAGCTGATTAAACAGCATGATTACACAGATGCACCTTGTGCTGGGGACAATAAAAGGCCACTTTAAAACGTGCAGTTTTGTCAAAACACAATCCCACAGATGTGTCTAATTTTGACAGAGTGCAATTGGCATGCTGACTGCAGGAATGTACACCAGAGCTGTTGCCAGATAATTTAATGTTAATATCTCTACCATTAGCCGCCGCCAATGTTGTTTTGGAGAATTTGACAGTACGTCCAACCAGCCTCACAACTGCAGACCACGTTTAACCATGCCAGCCCAGGTTATCCACATCCTGCTTCTTTACCTGTGAGAGTCTGAGACCTGCCACCCGGACAGCTGATAAAACTGAGGAGTAGTTCTGTCTAAAATAAAGATGTTTTGTGGGGAAAACTTATTTTGATTGGCTGGGCCTGGCTCCCAAATGCGCGGGCCTATGCCCTCCCAGGCCCACCCATGGCTGCACCCCTACCCAGTCATGTTAAATCTATAGATTAGGGCCTAATTTTTGTATTTAAATTGACTGATTTCCTTATATGAACTGTAACTCAGTAATTCTTTGAAATTGTTGCATGTTGCGTTTTTTCTTTTCAGTATATATGTTAAGTTGGGTGAGAGGTGTCTTATTTTTTTCTTTCTTGCAGGAGTCATCAATGATCTTTATCTCTGCAGCACAAAATGGAAATGTTGTTCATGGTCACCAGACTACTGGACTTTTCCTCTTCACGGTGCGCAGGAGTAGGGTCATGACATTCAGACACCGCACCCGTGCTGTTCTCACATGATTGGTGGAGCAGAGCAGAACCCTGACTCCGGGGTTAGAGAAGAAGGCGAGCGCTCTGGGCTGAGGCATGCATCTCATTACTGAAGCAGAGGCCTCTGGTGGGGAAGGAGGAACAGAAGGACACAGAGGGGCTGGGAGAGGTTTGGAGAGGCAAAGGACTCACAGCCAAGAGGAAGGGAATGGTGGGGCCCAGGGGGCAGACAAAGTCATGTACAACAGGCCTAAGTGGCAGAGTGGCAGGGAACAAAGAAGAGCCTTCCTTCCCTCAAGCCACACATTGAATATGCCCTCAGCTTGGAATCTTAACAGATGGTGACTATTTCTCTCAGTATATGTTTATTAATACTTTTGCATAATAATGTATGCTTGGATCATACTGTACTTTTGCATGTTTACAACTTATTGTGGCACGATGAACCACGTTGTGCATAATTTGAATGTTAGAGGTTATATTTTAGCAAGCTCTCTCATTCTTGACTGAGGTACAAAGCAGCACATTATAGTCCTTTTTCTCTACAGCAAACACAATATTCAACATAGGGAGAGACTTCATTTTTAAATATTAGTGCTCATTCTTAATGCAACCTACATAGGCCCTAGATACAAGTCCTCATGGACTTGGAGAGTACACTGTGGTTCTATAATAATGTTCTTTCATTATTCCCTGGGTCTTCTGAAAGGGCGAATAGCCCGGAAACTCCATGTTTCTTTTTTTTAATGAAAAACCGAGATTGTCATTAGGACAGCATGGCTGCAAAGAGAGCCCTTGATGAAATACTCAGAATCATACTTCACTGTCTGAAGAGTTATTCTGCTTCACCAAGATCTCCTTCATTTATTAAGACACAACAATGGTCTGAGCAGAGTTATTAAAAGCCTTTACAAACTCCCCACATATTTCTGAGGTGCTCTCTCTATCAAGGTGGACTTTCCCCATTAAACAGAACACCTGTAGTACCTCTTCATTAATTTTTAATATGTGGCCCTCATGTACTGTCTTCACATGCTTTCATGTCATTCCACCCAACTCATTGTTTATTATTATTAACCCTTATTTTACCAGGTAAAATGACTGAGAACATGTTCTCATTTACAGCAACAACCTGGGGAATAGCTACAGGGAAGAGGAGATGAATGAGCCAATTGTAAACTGGGGATGATTAGTTGACCATGATGGTATGAAGGCCAGATTGGGAATTTAGCCAGGACACCGGAGTTAACACTCCTACTCTTACGATAAGTGCCATGGGATCTTTAGTGACCACAGAGAATCAGGACACCAGTTTAACGTCCCATCCGAAAGACAGCACCCTACTCATGGCAATGTCCCCAATCACTTCCCTGGGGCATTGGGAAGTTTGTTTAGATCAGAGGAAAGGGTGCCTCCTATTGGCCCTCCAACACCACTTCCAGCAGCATCTAGTCTCCCATCCAGGACCAACCCTGTTAGCTTCAGAAGCAAGCCAGCAGTGGGATGCAGGGTGGTTTGCTGCTTGTTTCATGTGAATTTGATTTGATGTATTCTACTCAAAAATATTGCTAAAAACCCTTCTTTTGTAAATGTTATGGAAGACAGTACACCTTCACAATATACTGTAACTTCTGGTCAGGTCTGCCCAATGTCCTCTTTCTTAACACCAGTGAAGGGAACCTGCCTTTAACATGCACACTTCACTCCCCTTCAACTACAAGCTTGTTATACCTTTGGTAGTTTCATCAGACAAAGATGGACAATCAAACATACAATAGCTCAGTCTTTCAATAGTAACCCTAATTATTATTATCATTGGAGAACGCATCTCTCTTAGCTGTACGTACAATAGAGAAAACATAATTGAGGGGTTGAATATAGTGTGTATCATAAACCGCAATAATGGAAGGAAAGTTGGAGCACAACTAATAAATTACAGTTAACAAAAATGCATGCTTAATTCAGTATAAATTAATGTATAGAATTGATTATACAAGAGACACAATTCACAAATTATACAGCACAATGCAGAGTCATGCATAAATCTAATAATGACTCAATAATCAATGCTTTCTGGGAATGCTTTAAAGTCTGGAAGTTATGAGCGGAGCTAGAAGGTTGGCTGTCGGAAGTATTACAATCCGCCTTTCTGCATATTTCAATACATTGCATATTTATTTACATTTTATTTCACCTTTATTTAACCAGGTAGGCTAGTTGAGAACAAGTTCTCATTTACAACTGCGACCTGGCCAAGATAAAGCAAAGCAGTTAGACACATACAACAACAGAGTTACACATGGAATAAACAAACATACAGAAAGTAAAACAGTAGGAAAAAAAGTATACATACAGTGTGTGCAAATGAGGTACGATAAGGGAGGAAAGGCAATGAAACAGGCCATAGTGGCGAGGTAATTACTGGAGTGATAGATGTGCAGAAGATGAATATGTAAGTAGAGATACTGGGGTGCAAAGTAAATAAATACAGTATGGGGATGAGGTAGTTGGGACGGGCTATTTACAGATGGGCTATGTACAGGTGCAATGATCTGTGAGCTGCTCTGACAGCTGGTGCTTGAAGTTAGTGAGGGAGATAGTCTGCAGCTTCAGCAATTTTTGCAGTTTGTTCCAGTCATTGGCAGCAGAGAACTGGAAGGAAAGGCGGCCAAGGGAGAAATTGACTTTGGGGGTGACCAGTGAAAGATACCTGCTGGAGTGCGTGCTGCGGGTGGGTGCGGCTATGGTGACCAGTGAACTAAGATAAGGTGGGGCTTTACCTGGCAAAGACTTGTAGATGACATGGAGCTAGTGGGTTTGGCAACGAATATGAAGCGAGGGCCAGCCAACAAGAGCGTACAGGTCGCAGTGGTGGGTAGTATATGGGGCTTTGGTGACAAAATGGATGGCCCTGTGATACACTGCACCCAATTTGTCGAGTAGAGTGTTGGAGGCTATTTTGTAAATGACATCGCCGAAGTCGAGGATCGGTAGGATTGTCAGTTGTACGAGGGTATGTTTGGCAGCATGAGTGAAGGATGCTTTGTTGCGAAATGGTAAGCTGTTTCTAGACTTAATTTTGGATTGGAGGTGCTTAATGTGAGTCTGGAAGGAGAGTTTATAGTCTAACCAGACACCTAGGTATTTGTAGTTGTCCACATATTCTAGGTCAGAAACGTCCAGAGTAGTGATGCTGATTAGACTGTAAACTCGAAAGCCTTGGCCAGGTCGATGAATACGGCTGCACAGTATCGTCTTTTATCGATGGCATATAGGATATTGTTTAGGACCTTGAGCGTGGCTGAGGTGCACCCATGACCAGCTCGAAAGCCAGATTCCATAGCTGAGAAGGTGCGGTTGTATTCGAAATGTTCGGTGATCTGTTTGTTATCTTGGCTTTCGAAGACTTTAGAAAGGCAGCGTAGGATAGATATAGGTCTGTAACAGTTTGGGTCTAGAGTGTCTTCTGCCTTTGAAGAGGGGGATGACAGTGGCAGCTTTCCAATCTTTGGGGTTCTCAGACGATACGAAAGAGAGGTTGAACGGGCTAGTGATAGGGGTTGCAACAATTTCGGCAGATCATTTAAGAAAGAGAGAGTCCAGATTGTCTAGCCCGGCTGATTTGTGGGGGTCCAGATTTTGCAGTTCTTTCAGAACATCAGCTATCTGGATTTGGGTGAAGGGAAAATGGGGGAGGGTTGGGCGAGTTGCTGTGGGGGGTGCAGGGCAGTTGACCGGGGTAGGGTAGACAGGTGGAAAGCATGGCCAGCCGTAGAAAAATGCTTATTGAAATGCTCAATTATCGTGGATTTATCGGTGGTGACAGTGTTTCCTAGCCTCAGTGCAGTAGGCAGCTGGGAGGAGGTGTTCTTATTCTCCATGGACTTTACAGTGTCCCAGAACGTTTTGGAGTTTGTGCTACAGGATGAAAATTTCTGTTTGAAAAAGCTAGCCTTAGCTTTCCTAACTGCTTGTGTATATTGGTTCCTAACTTCCCTGAAAAGTTGCATATCACGGGGGCTATTTGATGCTAATGCAGTACGCCACAGGATGTTTGGGGGGGTGTAGTGAGATACCAATGGGCTGGGTGATTCTCTTCTCATCACTCATCTTGAAAAAACGTATACTAAAATCTTGGAAGTCAATCAATCCTCAATTATTAACACAATGGAAAAATCTAGTGATTTATTATTGAAATAGCAAGTGTGACCGAGAAAAAGTGGCAAACAATAATGCTGGCACTAGGGATGGGGGTGTGATCATGTGGGACTGGGCAGATGAGATGTAGACATTGTTTGTGTGTGTCTGTAAGTTGTTGTTTGTATGTACAGTATAAGTTTGTATGTGGAGTGTAAAAAAAAATATTATGGCAAAAATTGTAATGTTTTGAAGCATTTAGCTTTCATAAAGCAGGAATTAATTGGTCTAGTCCTTCTCATTAGCTCCCTAACAGCCCAAAGCAATTATTCATGGTGAGTAATGTGTACTTATCTGAACATGTTTATGGTAAAAGTGTCCTTTCAGCTGTAGCTTTATTGAGCATGTACCATTTAATGAGAGAAAAAAACATGTTTGTATAGACTTTGACTCCCGTAATTACTACTTCTTTATGGCAAAAGATGTGAATACACAGTCTTAGAATGATTTTGAGAAACTGCATGTTACACAGTATCATATCATAAAAGATACATAACAGCTTACAGTAACAGCTTGTATGCCATAGCATGGATGAAGGAATTATTTATTATATGTTCATTATGGCACTGATATCAGAGAGGAAGTGGCGAAGCGAGAGGCTCCACTCCTGTCAATTTGGCCATTTGAGAATACAGCGATAAGCAGACCAAGCTGGGGGTTTTTGTATGGAGGTGTATGAGAAAGTGTCGGATTTGGTAAACAAAAAGTGATTGCTAATTTGCTAAGTGATGCTTATTTGATCGAATAGAAGTTTCGTAACGTTTAAGTTGTTACAAATATACTGATATAAGTGGACACGTGATATCTAGGCAAAAAACAAAAAATATAGGTATTTTATATCAGAGTTGTGTCTGTTGTTCACATGCATATCTGCCCACTCATTGGTTGGAATTTTCCCACCTGATCCCGCCGCCACCCACCTGCCTTGCCGACATTGTGACTCCTATTAGGGCAGAGGCAAGAACATCTTATCATGATATAGAGTATCTCTGCTATTATGCAGAAATCTACATTAGAGTTTTTCCCAGTTGTTTACACACTAAAACTGACCCATGAGGAACAATGATCCAAACTCATTCAGCAGAACCATGTACCAAATCTGCAATACTAATGGCACATGTTTTGCTTTACACTCAGATTTCAATTCTATAATAAACATTTGGCATAACGCAACATACAATGCTCTACCTTTGGCATAAACTTCACATGTATTGTGTGCAAATGATAAGCAACACTGTTCAAGAAGCAAAGCACAATTACCAATTTATCACTTTCATTATTCACATGCAAACACTAATTGGTAAATGTTCACTTTGCAATCAGACCTCGGTATAGATTTTTAAAAAAGGCCACCAGTGAGTACTCATGTGTTTGGAGAACAATGAAAGCAAACTTGTCAGAGAGAGGTAGAGGTGGAGGAAGACCAAGAACAAGAACAAGAACAAGAAGAGTAATCTCTGATGAAACTCGATCGACTGTGGTGGACCATGTGGTCCACCACGGTTTGACCTTGAGAGAGGCTGGGCAGAGTGTGCAGCCCAATCTGAGCCACTTCCATCATCTGGACGTTCCAAAATGGGCATAGGTATGTACTGCAGACATTGGACCTACAGTATCTGCTACTTTTATTACTTGACAGTAGTACAACATAAAGCACAGTAAAGACTGCAGATTCCAATACAGACTGTAAATATTTCAAGTATTACTGTATGTACGAAATTAGGAGCTACAGTGTCTCGCAAAAGTATTCATCCCCCTTGGTGTTTTTCCTATTTTGTTGAATTACAACCTATAATTTAAATGTATTTTTGGAGGGTTTGATTCAGAGTGAGCTTATCAACCATAGCCCGCATCCTTAAGAAACACCTCAAACATCTCCAGATCAAGCAAATCTACAGAGTCCCATTTGAAAGGAATTCCCAAAGAGTGAACGATAAACGGTGTGAATATGCTCAAGTAAGTAATGTACTAGTACTACACTCTTGAAACATTAAAAGACTCACTGATGTTGCCAGTGAACTTTACTATACAGCAATTACAGTATTTACTGTAATTTCAGAGAATCATGGAGTTAGATGCAAATACTGACCCATGACTACTCACCTTGAATTGGACGAATAATTTTTCTTTCAATAGTCGGAAGAGAGAGAATTACTCCAGACACCCGAACAGGCACTCATCCACGTCATGCGCAGAAGAAAGAGACTGAGATTTTGCGGAAGGAGATCGGGGTGCCTTGTGAGGATCAGGCGATGAGTGGCTAATCTGCTTTTGCCATCCGTACTATTGTCCAAATGTACAATCGCTGGAAAATAAATTGGACGAACTAAACGCATGTACAGTTGAAGTCAGAAGTTTACATACACTTATGTCGGAGTCATTAAAACTTGTTTTTCAACCACTCCACAAATGTCTTGTTAACCAACTATAGTTTTGGCAAGTCGGTAAGGACATATACTTTGTGTATGACACAAGTCATTTTTCCAACAATTGTATACAGACAGATTATTTCACTTATAATTCACTGTATCACAATTCCAGTGGGTCAGAAGTTTACATACACTAAGTTGTCTCTGCCTTTCAACAACTTGGAAAATTACAGAAAATGATGTCATGGCTTTAGAAGATTCTGATAGGCTAATTTACATAATTTGAGTCAATTGGAGGTGTACCTGTGGATTTATTTCACGGTCTACCTTCAAACTCAGTTCTTCTTTGCTTGACATCATGGGAAAATCAAAAGATATCAGCTAAGACCTCAAAAAAGAAATTGTAGACCTCCACAACTCTGGTTTATCCATGGGAGCAATTTCCAAACGCCTGAAGGTATCATGTTCATCTGTATAAACAATAGTACACAAGCATAAACACCATGGGACCACGCAGCTGTCATACCGTTTGTCACGTTCTGACCTTAGTTCCTTTGTTTTGTCTTTGTTTTAGTATAGTCAGGGCGTGAGTTGGGGTGGGCAGTCTATGTTCTTTTTTCTATGATTTGGGATTTCTGTGTTTGGCCTGGTATGGTTCTCAATCAGAGGCAGCTGTCAGTCGTTGTCCCTGATTGAGAACCATACTTAGGTAGCCTGGTTTCACCTTTTTTTCCTTTCAGTGTTTGCGCCATTCGGGACTGTTTCGTTTTTCAGTTTGATTTTCTTGTTCTTTTGTATTTTGTATTCAGTCTCATTAAATGATATTATGGATACATACCAAGCTGCATTTTGGTCCTCCTTCTTACTACTACTCCTCGTCAGAGGAGGATGAAGACCGTTACACCGCTCAGGAAAGAGACACGTTCTGTCTCTTAGAGATGAATGTACTTTGGTGCAAAAAGTGCAAATCAATCCCAGAACAACAGCAAAGAACCTTGTGAAGATGCTGGAAGAAACAGGTACAAAAGTGTCTATATTCACAGTAAAACGAGTCCTATATCGACATAACCTGAAAGGCCGCTCAGCAAGGAAGAAGCTCCTGCTCCAAAACCGCCAGAAAAAGCCAGACTATGGTTTGCAACTGCACATGGGGACAAAGATCGTACTTTTTGGAGAAATGTCCTCTGGTCTGATGAAACAGAAATGGAACTGTTTGGCCATAATGACCATTGTTATGTTTGGAGGAAAAAGGAGAGGCCTGCTGCAAGCCAAAGAGCACCATCCCAACCATGATGCACGGGAGTGGCAGCATGATGTTGTGGGGGTGCTTTGCTGCAGGAGGGACTGGTGCTCTTCACAAAATAGATGGCATCATGAGGGAGGAAAATTATGTGGATATATTGAAGCAACATCTCAAGACATCAGTCAGGAAGTTAATGCTTGGTTGCAAATGGGTCATCCAAACGGACAATGACCCCAAGCATACCTCTAAAGTTGTGGCAAAATGGCTTAAGGACAACAAAAGTCAAGGTATTGGAGTGGCCATCACGAAGCCCTGACCTCAATCCTATAGAAAATTTGTGGGCAGAACTGAAAATGCGAGCAAGGAGGCCTACAAACCTGGTTCAGTTACACCAGCTCTGTCAGGAGGAATGGGACAAAATTCAGCCAAATTATTGTGGAAAGCTTGTGGAAGGCTACCCGAAACATTTGACCCAAGTTAAACAATTTAATGTCAGTGCTACCAAATACTAATTGAGTGTATGTAAACTTCTGACCTGCTGGAAATGTGATGAAAGAAATAAAAGCTGAAATAAATCCTTCTCTCTGCCATTATTTTTGACATGTCACATTCTTAAAATAAAGTTGTGATCTTAACTGACCTAAGACAGGGAATTTTTACTAGGATTAAATGTCAGGAATTGTGAAAAACTGAGTTTAAATGTCTTTGGCTAAGGTGTGTGTAAACTTCTGTCTTCAAATGCAAATCAATTTATAACATTTTTGACATGCGTTTTTATGGATTGTTCTGTTGTTATTCTGTCTTTCACAGTTCAAATAAACCTACCATTAAAATTATAGACTGATCCTTTCTTTGTCAGTGGGAAAACGTACAAAATCAGCAGGGGATCAAATACTTTTTTCCCTCACTGTATATCCTACCAGCAGGACATTAAAAACTGTAATAGTTATGTTTCATCGAGTCGTGGCTGAACGACGACATGAATAACATACTGCTGGCGGGTTATACACTTTATAGGAGGATAGAACAGCAGCCTCTGATAAGACAAATGGTGGTGGTCTATGTATATTTGTAAACAACAGCTGGTGCACCATATCTATGGAAGTCTCAAGATCTTGCTCGCCCAAGGTTGAATATCTCATGATAAGCTTTAGACCACACTATCTACCTAGTGAGTTTTCATCTGTACTTTTCGTAGCTGTCTACATACCACCACAGACCGATGCTGGCACTAAGACAGCACTCGTATGAGCTGTAAACCGCCATAATAAAACAGGAAAACGCTCATCCAGATGTGGCGCTCCTAGTGGCCGGGGACTTTAAAGCAGGGAAATTAAAATTCCTTTTTACATAATTTCTATCAGCATCTTAAATATGCAACCAGAGGGAAAAAAAACTCTAGACCACCTTTACTCCACATGCATACAAAGCTCTTCCTCACCCTGCATTTGGCAAATCTGACCATAATTCTATCCTCCTGATTCCTGTTTACAAGAAAAATTTAAGCTGGAAGCACCAGTGACTCGGTCAATACAAAAGTAGTCAGATGAAGCAGGTGCTAAGCTACAGGACTGTTTTGCTAGCACAGACTGGAATATGATCCAGGTTTCTTCCGATGGCATTGAGTACACCACATCAGTCACTGGCTTCATCAATAAGTGTATCGATGACATCGTCCCCACGGTGACCGTATGTACATACCTCAACCAGAAGCCATGGATTATAGGAAACATCCTCACTGAGCTAAAGGGTATAGCTGCTGCTTTCAAGGAGCGGCTGCTTATAAGAAATCCCGTTATGCCTTCAGAAGAACCATCAAACAGGAAAAGCGTCAATACAGGACTAAGATCGAATCGTACTATACCGGCTCCGATGCTCGTCAGATGTGGCAGGACTTGCAAACTATTACAGACTACAAAGGGAAGCACAGCTGAGAGCTGCCCAATGACACAAGCATGCCAGAAGAGCTAAATTACTTGTCTGCTCGCTTCGAGGCAAGTAACACTGAAACATGCATGATAGCATCAGCTGCTCCGGACTACTGTGTGATCACGCTCTCCGCAGCCGATGTGAGTAATACCTTTAAACAGATCAACATTCACAAGGCCACAGGGCCAGATGGATTACCAGGACGCGTACTCTGAGCGTGCGCTGACCAACTGGTAAGAGTCTTCAAAGACATTTTCAACCTCTCCCTGTCTGAGTCTATAATGCCAACATGATTCAAGCAGACCACCATAGTCCCTGTGTCCAAGAACACTAAGGTAAACTGCCAAAATGACTTCCGCTCCTTAGCACTGATGTCTGTAGCCACGAAGTGCTTTGAAAGGCTGTTCATGGCTCACATCAACACCATTATCCCAGAAACCCTAGACCCACTCCAATTTGCATACTTCCCCAACATATCCACAGATGATGCAATCTCTGTTGCACTCCACACTGGGCTTTCACATCTGGACAAAAGGAACACCTATGTGAGAATGCTATTCACTGAGTACAGCTCAGCATTCAACACCATAGTGCCCTCAAAGCTCATCACTAAGCTAAGGACCCTGGGACTAAACACCTCCCTCTGCAACTGGATCCTGGACTTCCTGACGGGCTAACCCCAGGTGGAAAGGGTAAGTAACAACACATCCGCCACGTTGACTTTCAACACGGGGGCCCCTCAGGGGTGCATGCTCAGTCCCTTCCTGTACTCCCTGTTCACTCATGACTGCATGGCCAGTCACGACTCCAACACCATCATTAAGTTTGCCGATGACAGGCCTGATCACCGACAACGAAGAGACAGCCTATAGGGAGGAGGTCAGAGACCTGACCGTGTGGTTCAAGGACCTCTCCCTCAATGTGATCAAGACAAAGGAGATGATTGTGGACTACAGGAAAAGGAGGACCAAGCACGCCCCCGTTCTCATCGACAGGGCTGTAGTGGAGCAGGTTGAGTGCTTCAAGTTCCTTGGTGTCCACATCACCAACAAGCTAACATGGTCTAAGTACACCAAGACAGAACATAAATTTTTGTATTTTCTTGTTAGATTACACACAAACAGTATACAGTATTACAAAATCTTAGTCTTTACACTGAAATAGGTTCTGATAGTAGTGTTTTGAAAATGTCAGTGTGATCAGTTGTCACTCATTTGATGTGTGTTTGTGTGTCTCATTTGTATGCAAAGTTTCATTTTGAGTAGGAAGTAGATGATTTTGATTGCTGCATTTCATTTTGCAAGATGTCTGTGGGGTTTGGAGAAATTGTCTAACTTTTTTCTGTTTAGAGTTTTGAGTACATGAGGTGTAGTTTCAGCAAATGTGTGTTAACAATTAGGAAAAACTGTAATATAGCCCATCTGGAGATCTACATGTATTTTTCTTTTGTGTGTTTCAATCATAATATATGAAACTCTAGTTCTATTGTTTGTCATTTCACAAATTGATACATGATCTTGCCTTCAGCAGAAGTATGCAGACGCTCTGAGTCTTGTTAGTAATGGAAACCATTGTCATAATCATAATATAACATGAGCCAGATGAGACAGACTTGCCGTCTGGGATCTTGACTGGCATGGCTGATTAAAAAAACAACAATGTATTCTTATGATTTAACTTCATTTAGTTTGACTGCATAGCTAAGTTGTAGTTCTATACTAAATAAGACATCCATGGATTTACACTGGGGCCTAATTCAGGGACTATCATCCTGCAACACTTTAGAACACACAGTGTTGGTAAGACATTACATGAACTGGTTTTGTCCTAAAAATGATCGAAATTACTCATAATTTGGGCTATACAACAACTTAAAAGAAACCATTATTTTAAAAAATGTGAATTACAATTCAAATACACTGTTCAAAAAAATAAAGGGAACACTTAAACAACACAATGTAACTCCAAGTCAATCACACTCCTGTGAAATCAAACTCTCCACTTAGGAAGCAACACTGATTGACAATACATTTCACATGCTGTTGTGCAAATGGAATAGACAACAGGTGGAAATTATAGGCAATTAGCAAGACACCCCCAATAAAGGAGTGGTTCTGCAGGTGGTGACCACAGACCACTTCTCAGTTCCTATGCTTCCTGGCTGATGTTTGGGTCACTTTTGAATGCTGGCGGTGCTTTCACTCTAGTGGTAGCATGAGACGGAGTCTACAACCCACACAAGTGGCTCAGGTAGTGCAGCTCATCCAGGATGGAACATCAATGCGAGCTGTGGCAAGAAGGTTTGCTGTGTCTGTCAGCGTAGTGTCCAGAGCATGGAGGCGCTACCAGGAGACAGGCCAGTACATCAGGAGACGTGGAGGAGGCCGTAGGAGGGCAACAACCCAGCAGCAGGACCGCTACCTCCGCCTTTGTGCAAGGAGGAGCAGGAGGAGCACTGCCAGAGCCCTGCAAAATGACCTCCAGCAGGCCACAAATGTGCATGTGTCAAACGGTAAGAAACAGACTCCATGAGGGTGGTATGAGGGCCCGACGTCCACAGGTGGAGGCTGTGCTTACAGCCCAACACCATGCAGGACATTTTTCATTTTCCAGAGAACAACAAGATTGGCAAATTCGCCACTGGCACCCTGTGCTCTTCACAGATGAAAGCAGGTTCACACTGAGCACATGTGACAGACGTGACAGAGTCTGGAGACGTCATGGAGAACGTTCTGCTGCCTGCAACATCCTCCAGCATGACCGGTTTGGCGGTGGGTCCGTCATGGTGTGGGGTGGCATTTCTTTGGGGGGCCGCACAGCCCTCCATGTGCTCGCCAGAGGTAGCCTGACTGCCATTAGGTACCGAGATGAGATCCTCAGACCCCTTGTGAGACCATATGCTGGTGTGGTTGGCCCTGGGTTCCTCCTAATGCAAGACAATGCTAGACCTCATGTGGCCGGAGTGTGTCAGCAGTTCCTGCAAGAGGAAGGCATTGATGCTATGGACTGGCCCGCCCGTTCCTGTCCAGGAGTTGGCGGATGCTTTAGTCCAGGTCTGGGAGGAGATCCCTCAGGAGACCATCGCCACCTCATCAGGAGCATGCCCAGGCGTTGTAGGGAGGTCATACAGGCACGTGGAGGCCACACACACTACTGAGCATCATTTTGACTTGTTTTAAGGACATTACATCAAAGTTGGATCAGCCTTTAGTGCGGTTTTTCACTTTAATTTTTAGTGTGACTCCAAATCCAGACCTCCATGGGTTGATAAATTTGATTTCCATTGATAATTTTTGTGTGATTTTGTTGTCAGCACATTCAACTATGTAAAGAAAAAAGTATTTAATAAGAATATTTCATTCATTCAGATCTAGGATGTGTTATTTTAGTGTTCCCTTTATTTTTTTGAGCAGTGTATGTATTTGTATTACACGTGCATTTACCAACCTGTGGCTGCTTTGAAAGCAGATTGCTAAATTCACATTCCGCCCACTGTGCACCACAAACACATACTTAAAATAAGTGATTGATGTGTTAAATGTAAGACTGTAGTCGGCTGTGGAGTATTTCAGAGCTGATAAGGTGGTCCATGAATGGGAGAAAAGTTAAGTTATTTTTCCCTAGGCCATCGTACGTTTTAATTTCGGCATTAATTGCCTCATCTAATTTATCATAATTGACCATGAGACTAATGATGACCACATCCCCAGTGGTTATGACAGTCTCTTCATAAGATATCACTGTGTAAAAGATTACCTGTCAATTCAAGTGCCTCAACTGCAGAGCACCTGCAGTGAAACATTTTTATCTTTTGGCATCCTCTTCGTCAGGACCATGTCTGTAAAAGTTGGCAGTACCACTCAGCATTATCTTTCAAATTGAAGATGTTTGTCCTTCCCATGCCAAATCATGGCATCCGTTATTTAAGTAATGTCTCCTTCATTGACTAAAACTATCAATCTCCTTAATTGCCGTGTCACTTCCGGTGATTTGTATAGAAGATTTACTCCCATATTCTTACTGATTGTTTCCATCTACTTTATGACCTCAGATTTGATCATGAATGTAGCTGGTGTACTAACTCTGTGTTTATATATAGATGTACGTAGGAAGATATTGGTCTGATAAAATTAGAGTACCGTACGGTCAAGTATGTGGTTCCAACGAGTCCCAACTCTCATCTTTCCATAGAAGGGTCATAACAGTTTGTAGGCCAAACTGTTTGGACTTTCGGGATGTCTCAGGGTCTGACTAACACAGCTCTAGCTCTGTCACCTTTCACCACAGATGTGGAAGTGTTACATAGGCGGATGCAATGAATTGAGATGCATCTAATGCAAAAAACAGAAAGCTCTAACATAAACTGAAGATTTTTATTGAGATGTTCTTATTATGCTAATTAGATTTGCATGCGGGCGCGGACATTGAACTTAGGGGGTATTAAGGTATTGATCCTTACCTGGTGATTACAACCACTAGAAGAAAAGTGCTGAACTGACAAAGCAGTTTTTTTACTTTCCTTTTTCTTGAGGTCAACACCTCAGATGGCTTAAATTCCTCCCACAGCAGCATGTTTATCGAGCCGACTGTTACCTTTTTCACTTGACTGCTTTGTCTTATTGAAATCAATGGGAGTCCAGGCTGACTACTCAGTCCATTAATTTGATATCATGAAACTGCCAGTTCGTAACAAACCACAAGTAATATAATCAGACCTTTACCTCAAAGATGTTTGTTCTATCGCCCAGGGAGTTTCTGACCCATACTAATGAAATGACCTGGCTACACCATGTAACTTATGGGAGGGAGGTATGTTTGTGTTGATTCAAATGAAGTCCGGGGCGGACTGGGACTAAAAATCAGCTCTGGCATTTCTGACAAACCGGACCATTTTTTCCATGAGGCCCCCATTATTAGCCAGACAATTATTATTTTGTGCAAAAAAAAGTTATACAGGCCCAGAAGTGAAAAAAATGGACCAGCCCATCTGGCATTTTCCCGAAATACCAGATGGCCAATATGTCCCTGAATGAAGTTATTCAACCTTACATAGCCATTACAGACTCCACCTCTACAACGGACATTCTGGCACTGTGGCTTGAAATGTTTCATAGATCAAATCCATGGCACCCTGCTTCAATCAATAAACTATTTGAGATTAGGCTCTGTCAGTGTCCTCAGCTGGCAGAGTAGATACAGTAGATACTCCTGCAATAATGGGACCCACTGCTGTTTCCTTGGTCGTTCAGCTATCTATGAATAATACAGTCTGTAGATCTACAGTATAGAATGTACAATTGCACCATACAATAGGAATTTTGAATTAGCAGCTACTAGCTATGTTGGTAATTACCTTTCTCTTAGGTTTAGAGAGACACAATCTCATTAAGGTGCTACATTTGTCTCTAGTTTTTGTTCCAGTAAACTACATTTCAAAATTTTTGATTTTGAGGCAATCTTTAAAATGTTGCTTCCTGACATAAGTACCTTTCTCATTTCAAAGCATTGAAATCCTTGTGTTTAATTAGTAAGTTACTAATTAGATGTATTTTTGTTCACTGACGTCATCTGACAAGCTTTGATAAGGTTGATAACTCTCATATTTTGTTCCTGTGTAATGTTTAATCACTCCCTTGAATTAATTGTGAGATAAAAGAACTGAACATGGCAACCCCAGAGAAGCTAGCTAATTACCACTTTGACACATTCTCTGATAACTACATTATCTAAAGCTCATGTGTTACAGCACAGGCAGACACACTGTAATAACACAAAGGTAACAATCCATACATTTAGCAGCATTTTTGTTTTGATTATGTTTTGTCATTAAACTTTTTGTCTCTACTCAATATTTGTTGTCATGTAGAACATCATCCAAAGTGACATTATTTGTGTAATGTAAAATGCACTCTGATGTGCAGTTATGAAAAAAAGTTGTATTTTATTTTTTGAATTTACGGCTACCACACCAGGGAACCAAAAAACACTAAAAAGTGCCCTAAAAAGTGCCCTTTCGAAGTCCTTTCAGAACCAATTGCTGCCAGGGTCAACAAGCTTCCAACGAAGAGTCAACCCCACAGTGATCCTCTCTGTATGTGTACTGTAACTATTTACCATGAGAGCGGAAAGACATATCCCCAGGTTGCTAATGAACTACATTAAATCTGCAAAACAATCATCTTTCTTAATCAAGGTATATTATTATCATCTCACTCATGATTGCTAATGTATGCCTCCAGGCAGCATTTAATGAACACTTAAGGGGAGACACCTCAAAATGTATCTTATTGTTGGGTCTCGGTGAGGTATCCATACATCTCACAGAGACAGTGGTCATCTGCCTGCTGTTCTGTACCAGAAGGGTTTTTAAAATGTTGTATTACAATAATGTCATGTAGAGTGGCTAGCGAAAGTATTCACCCCCTTGGCCCCCCTTCCTATTTTGTTGCCTTACAACCTGGAACTCAATTTGATTTGAGGGTTTGCTATTACAGCTGCACGTCTCTCTAAGCTTGGCACATCTAGCCACTGGGATTTTTGTCCATTTTTCAAGGCAAAACTGCTCCAGCTCCTTCAAGTTGGATGGGTTCCGCTGGTGTACAGCAATATTTAAGTAATTCCACAGATTCTCAATTGGATTAAAGTCTGGGCTTTGACTAGGCCAATCCAATACATTTAAATGTTTCCTCTTAAACCACTCAAGTATTGCTTTAGCAGTATGCTTGTCCTGCTGGAAGGTGAAACTCTATCCCAGTCTCAAATCTCTGGAAGACTGAAAAAGGCTTCCCCACCACAACCGGACCAAGCGGCGTGGTAACGGGCAGCAGGAGCAGCAGCAGCGGCCAGCAACACAAGACTCATGGACATGGGAGGACGAGTTGGATGGAAAAGGACCCTGGGCACAGTCCGGGGAATTTCGCCGCCCCAAAGCAGAGCTGGAGGCAGCGAAGGCAGAGAGGGGCTGGTATGAGGAGGCAGCACGGTGGCGCGGTTGGAAGCCCGAGAGTCAGCCCCAAAAATGTCTTGGGGAGGGGCATACGGGGAGTGTGGCGAAGCCAGGTAGGAGACCTGCGCCAACTCCCCGTGCTTACCGGAGAGCGAGAGGGACCAGGCAGGCACCGTGTTATGCTGTGGAGCGCACGGTTTCCCCGGTGCGGGTGCATAGCCCGGTGCGGTACATTCCAGCTCCTCGTATGGGCCGGGCTAGAGTGGGCATCGAGCCAGGTGCCATGAAGCCGGCTCTACGCATCTGGTCTCCAGTGCGTCTCCTTGGGCCGGCGTACATGGCACCAGCCTTACGCATGGTGTCCCCGGTTCGCCAGCACAGCCCAGTGCGGGCTATTCCACCTCGCCGCACTGGCTTGGCTACCGGGAGCATGCAACCAGGTAAGGTTGGGCAGGCTCGTTGTTCAAGAGCTCCAGTGCGCCTGCACGGTCCGGTCTATCCAGTGCCACCTCACGCACCAGCCCTCCGGTGGCAGCCCCCCGCACCAGGCTGTCTCTCCGTCTTCTGCCTACAGGGTCTTCCGCCTGTCCAGCGCTGCCAGAGCCAACCTCCACTCCAGTGCTGCCAGAGTCTCCCGTCTGTCCAGAGCTGCTAGATTCTCCCGTCTGTCCAGAGCTGCTAGAGTCTCCCGTCTGTCCAGAGCCGCTAGGTGTCTCCCATCTGTCCTGAGCCGCTAGAGCCGCCAGTCTGTCCTGAGTCGCTAGTCAGCCAGGACCTGCCAGAGCCGTCAATCAGCCAGGACCTGCCAGAGCCGTCAGTCAGCCAGGACCTGCCAGAGCCGTCAGTCAGCCAGGAGCTGCCAGAGCCGCCAGCCAGGAGCTGCCAGAGCCGCCAGCCAGCCAGGAGCTGCCAGAAGCCAGGAGCTGCCAGAGCCGTCAGCCAGTCCTGAGCTACCCTTCAGTCCTGAGCTGCTCCTTAGTCCCGAGCTGCCCCTCAGTCCGGGGCTGCACCTCAGTCCAGTGGGGCCCTTGAGTAAGGTTGCCAGTACTGTCACGCCCTGACCATAGTTTGATTTGTATGTTTATAGGTTTTGTTTGGTCAGGGTGTGATCTGAGTGGGCATTCTATGTTGTATGTCTAGTTTGTCTGTTTCTGTGTTTGGCCTGATATGGTTCTCAATCAGAGGCAGGTGTTAGTTGTTGTCTCTGATTGGGAACCATATTTAGGTAGCCTGTTTTGTCATTGTGGGTGGTGGGTGATTGTCTATGTTAGTTGCTTGTGTCAGCACATGTCGTATATAGCTTCACGGTCGTTGTTCATTTATTGTATTGTTCCGTTTACTTTGTGTTTTCGTCATCCATTAAAATGATGCATTCACACCACCCTGCGCTTTGGTCCGCTTCTTACGACGATCGTGACAACCATGCTTCACTATGGGGATGGTATTCTCGGCATGGTGAGAGGGGTTGGGTTTACGCCAAGCATAACGTTTTCCTTGATGGACAAAAATCTAAATTTTAGTCTCATCTGACCAGAGTACCTTCTTCCACATATGAGTCTCCCACATGCCTTTTGGCAAACACCAAATGTGTCGCTTATTTTTTTCTTTAAATAATGTCTTTTTTCTGGACATTCTTCTGTAAAGCCCAGCTCTGTGGAATGTACAGCTTGAAATGGTCCTATGAACAGATACTCCAATCTCCGCTGTGGGGCTTTGCAGCTCCTTCAGGGTTGTTATTGTTGCCTCTGATGAATTCCCTCCTTGCCTGGTCTGTGAGTTTTGGTGGGTAGCCTTCTCTTGGCAGGTTTGTTGTGGTGCCATATTCTTCCCATTTCCTATTAATGGATTTAATGGTGCTCCGTGGGATGTTCAAAGTTTGATATTTCTTTAGCACCCACCCCAATCTGTACTTCTCCACAACTTTGTCCATGACCTGTTTGGAGAGCTCCTTGGTCTTCATGGTGCTGCTTGCTTGGTGATGCCCCTTAGTGGTGTTGTAGACTCTGGGTCCTTTCAGAACAGGTGTAAATATACTGAGATCATGTGACAGATCATGTGAAACGTAGATTGCACACAGGTGGACTTTAACTAATTTTGTGACTTCTGAAGGTAATTGGTTGCACCAGATCTTATTTAGGGGCTTCATAGCAAAGGGTGTGAATACATATACATGCACCACTTATGTTTTTTATTTTTTAGAATATTTTGAAACAAGTTATTTCTTTCATTTCACCTCACCAATTTGGACTATTTTGTATATGTCCATTACATGAAATACAAATACAAATCCATTTAAATTACAGGTTGTAACATAATAAAATAGGAAAAAACGCCAAGGGGGATTAATACTTTTGCAAGGCACTGTATTACTCTTATGATAACATGGCAGCATAACATGTGCCATTATGCTGACACTTTTATCTAAAGTGACTTAAAGTCATGTGTGCATTTATTTTAAGTATGGGTGGCCCTGGGAATCGAACCAAAAATCCTGTCATTGCAAGCCCCATGCTCTACCACCTGGGCTACAGGCAAATGGAGATATGCCACCCACTATATATCGTTACCATGAATGATGCTAGAAGCATCGCTCAGATGGGACTTCTCACCAGACAGAAAGCATCTGGGCTTAGTTTGGTCTTCTCACCGGACAGGTAGCATCTGGGCTTATTCACATGGTCTAACGCTTTGATAGTCCATCTTAGAAACGTCCATTATTAACCTAGATTTGTAGAATATGAATATAAATGGTAAAATGTACTATTGGTGGATATATTGTAACAACAACGTGTGCAGCAGTTGTCAAAGTACATTTTATTCAGTTCTGGCTTCGGCACTATTGCCTCTTACCTACACCAAGAGTTTGAGGATCCATTCAATATAGATAGTGTTAGTGTGTTTAATTCATAGACTGGCCATGTCAGCTCTAATTGTGGTACATGTGTAAAAGTTAAGTTCCACAGAAGCAATTTGGTCCCCTGGTCGGTGGAAAGGAGATGAGTTCTCCATTTAACCGTTCCATTCCATTAAGCCTATCGTCCATATTGAAGGCCTCTCCCGTCTACACACAATGCATAATTAAACTGGTGATGCTGTCCTTTCACCCGTTTGTGTGCGTTAATGGGAAATATCCGTTAGGCATTCAGTCAGATTTGCATTAATGCAGAGTTAAGTCCAAATGCTGCATGCTGTGTACTCACCACCCTAAAGGAATGTACAGATCAGTGGAGGCTGGTGACTTGAAAAATTGAGGAGCCAGTGGGATTTTTGCCCATTCTTCAGACTGAAACAGGTTCCCCTCAAGAAGTTCCCTGTATTTAGCGCCATCCATCATTCCTTCAATTCTGACCAGTTTCCCAGACCTTGCCAATGAAAATAATCATGGTGTTCTCGGGGTGATGAGAGGTGTTGGGTTTCTGCCAGACATAGCATTTTCCTTGATGGACAAAGAGCTAAATTTTAGTCTCGTCTGACCAGAGTACCTCTTCCATCTGTTTGTGGAGTCTCCCACATGCCTTTTGGTGAACACCAAATGTGTTTGCATATTTCTTTCTTGAAGCAATGTCTTTTTTCTGGCCACTCTTCTGTAAAGCCCAGCTCTGTGGAGTGTACGGCTTGAAGTGGTCCTATGGACAGATACTCCAATCTCCTCTCTGATGAATTCCCTTCTTTCCTGGTCTGTGAGTTTTGGTGAGCGGCCCACTCTTGGCAGGTTTGTTGTGGTGCCATATTCTTACAATTTTTTAATAATGGATTTAATGGTGCTCCGTGGGATGTTCAAAGTTTCAGATATTGTTTTATAACCCACCCTGATCTGTACTTCTCCATAACTTTGTCCATGACCTGTTTGGAGAGCTCCTTGGTCTTCATGGTGCCGCTTGCTTGGTGGTGCCCCTTGCTTAGAGGTGTTGCAGACTCTGGGGCATTTCAGAACAGGTGTATATATACTGAGATCACGTGACACTTAGATTGGACACGGGTGAACTTTATTGAATACATACGCACGCACACCTTATCGTTTTTTTGGGGGGGGTTGAATTTTTTGAAACAAGTTATTTTTTTAATTTCACTTCACCAATTTGCACTATTTAGTGTATGTCCATTACATGAAATCCAAATACATTTAAATTACAGGTTGTAGCGCCACAAAATAGGAAAAATGCCAAGGAGGTTTTTCAAGGCATTGTATTATGGGGTTTGGGAATGAGAGGGCTAATTACACCATGTTGGAAAGGGGTCACAGCAGTGACTGAATGAGGGTATGAGGCATGAGTTGAGGTGTTCAGAGTCTAGACCAGTGCAGGACAGGATTTGACTGGGAAGACAAAACTATAAGAAATCACACTACACAGTTAGACAAAAGAGCTAAGAATGAGTTAGTCCAAGCAAAGAGTAAAAACATTGATGTGTAATAATGTGTTTGTGTATGTGATTGACTCTACATACAGGAATGAGAGAAAATTGTGCTTGGAGGGGAAACATTCAATGTGCCAGTGGATGACTGGGCACATGAGACATGTCTTCAGTTCATGTCAGGAGTAAGTTGACAATGGTAGTGGAGTGGAATAGGCATCACCTTTTATATCAGAGAAAAGGAGGGGACTTAGCTATAAATACAAATAGCAGATACATTCCATTACTGCTGTGCCATCGTAGGTTTGGACAACAAGTTTCTCTATGAACTTAAACATCTCAAAATTCATAAAGTCGAACACAGACTGCTTATCTTGCCCACTTTACAGATTAAAGTATACCAAGAAACATTCCCGATTAAAGCCCTGATCATTCACATTCCTGATGATAACTGACAACTGCAAGCAGACTGAAGGTCCAAGAATGGTGAGGCAATTTTTAACAGGTGATCACTGAAAAATCGTCTCGTTTTCATCCGATACAGCGTGTCAGATTTCATATGTTTAGGTGTAGTCCAGGCTGCTGCAACATTTATGTCATGAGTTGTTGCTTGTGTTTGTCTGGTGTGATTATGCATTATCATCTTTGCTAAAACAATACAGGAGAAAAGTGGAAAGCCTATCTAAGCTCATGTGAAAAAATGCGCTGCGTCAACCTGTCTCTTAAATCTAACTTTTAATGGATGATGCGATGAAAGCTATCAAATCATTTGGAATTGTTTGACATCCCAGAAAAGAAAGTCGAAAGTTTGATATGTTCAGCAAATAAACCATCGTAATGTGTAATTACCTCTGCAAGCTCCTTGTAGTTGCCCTTGTTAATGGAACTTTCCCTCTCATCGTGTCCTCTGAAAGCAAATTCTTGCATGCTCTGCTTTTGTTTTTTTCGTTTAGCTGAATGATCGATGTTATTCAAGTCACTGTACCCACCTTTCCACCAAAGGCTCAGACTTTCCAAAAATCAGGCAAGCAATACAGGTGGCCTGATGAAAGGCTCCCTGTTAACTAGCTATACTTTTGATACCAGTTGGTATTGAACGCCCTCACCTTTTCATCCTTCTTCATGAAACTGATCTCAGGCAGAGGTCGACCGTCGCTTTTAATTTGTACCTTTTCATCCTTCTTCATGAAACTGATCTCAGGCAGAGGTCGACCGTCGCATTTAATTTGCACCTTTTCATCCTTCTTCATGAAACTGATCTCAGGCAGAGGTCGACCGTCACATTTAATTTGCACCTTTTCATCCTTCTTCATGAAACTGATCTCAGGTAGAGGTCTGTGTACCCCAGAGAATGAAATGGGTTCTTCAACACAAAGTCCAAAACATTTTCAGCAGCATTTGCCATTCTACCATTCTTGCAGAGAAAACTGCACACTCATGCTGGTTGCTAGCTAGCTACTGAAGTTAGCAAGGCAAATTTAAATAAATTGCACTAACTGGACACAAAAATTAAGTTCTAAAAACAAGAAAAATGCATAATATATCTCCTCCGACTCCTGTAATTTGAAAAAACGAATTTGAATTTAATAATATCCAGAAAATGCTCAACTATCACTCTTCACTTCACCTCTATCCGACAATGTCACCAAGCCTCTCAACACATAGAACCCCCATAATGCTCTGTGGCACAATCACAATATAACTCACTGGGTTCATTCTCTGATCCTAATTCTCTGATTGGGTGGACATTACAGTTCATACTGCAAAAGCTTTGATTGGTTGGAGGACGTCCTCCGGAAGTGGTCATAATTACGAAGTACTGTACATCTATGGAAGGTGGTGAGGCCTACGAGACTCCTAGGTTCGGTATTGAAGTCAATGTAGGCAGAGAAGGACGGTATCACGTTTAAGGGAAGACCCAGATGCAGACAGTGTCGAAGTAACAAATGCTTATTACTAGAATTGGGGGTAGGCAAAACGACAGGTCAATGGTAGGCACAGGTCAGTAATCCAGGTCAGAGTCCAAAAGGTACAGAACGACAGGCAGGGTCAGGGTAGGCAGAGGTCAATAATCCAGGGTGGTGTGACAAGGTACAGAAAGACAGGCAGGGCAGGCAGAATGGTTCCTGGAAAACAGGAACTAGAAACAGACAGGAGCAAGGGGAAAAACGCTGGTAGGCTTGACGAAACGAACAAAACGAACTGGCAACAAACAAACAGAGAACAGAGGTATAAATACATTGGGGATAATGGGGAAGATGGGTGACACCTGGAGGGGGTGGAGACAAGCACAAAGACAGGTGAAACAGATCAGGGTGTGACAGATGGAAGATACAGTAGCTGTCCTCCGGCTACACCATGGTGCTACCCCAGACAGTGCTGTTGAAGTTACTGACCTTCCTTGCAAAACAGTGTATTTTAGTCAATTATTTGGTGACATATGAATATGTTTAGTATAGTTTTATGTAAAAAGGATAACTTTTTTTATGTTTCACAATTTTTTATTTTTTTTTTGTAATCACTGAGGAGGATGGAGGATGGTCCTCCCTTTCCTCCTCTGAGGGGCTTCCACTGATACAGATGTAGGATCTTAATTTGAGCTTTCTAAAGCAGGAAAATAATCTTGCAGCAACATGAAATGTGAATTATTATTTGTATTATAATTAATGGACATTTTTGTAGGGGTTGATACATTTTTTGTAAGGGAAAATCAAGTTTGTAATTTCCACTTTGAAATTTCAAACTTCAGAAGCCGTTTTAAACCTCAAATACACTACAGGTTTTACATTTCCTGCATTGCAGAAAAGTTATCCTGCAACAGGGTAATCAAATTAAGATCCTACATCTGTAGAGGGATTGATAACAATTCACAGCTCGGTTTGCTCCGATAACAAATTCAGTTTTCCTTTCCCCTTGAGCTCGCCACTATGGATGAGAATCCTAATGTGCCTTCACTCTGCTGTGTGAGATGGTGCTGTATTCCATGAAGTGTATGATTCAGTCAAATCAGAGACAACAGGCCATCTCCCTGCATGCTGTGACTAGGTTACAGCATGTGCTTTACATGAGCCTTGGAAACAACAACAAAATGAAGCTTTTCAACAGACTCTAAATGGTTGTTATAGTCAGCTAGCATGTACAAACAATGGAAAACAGATATAAGTCAGTGTCATCCACTGCCACCAATCATATACCCACCATATGTGGTGGGTAACTGAATAACCTGTCACCTGTGATTAGTGAGAAGAGGCACACAGTGTACTACCATCTAACTCTATCTAGCCACTAGACAACCTCTAGCTTTGCTCACTATGGACCTACTCCAGAAATTAAAGTCCCTACAACCTTATTGACTTGCTTTGTGTGACATCTGTAGAGAGAGACCATGTTAGCTGTGTGCAGTCAATCAGAGAAAGCAACTGTCTGAGAACGGAGGATATAACACTGGTCTAACTCTGGTGCATATGATCCCCGTGTGGTTATTAAACAATCCAAATCAAACATCATGGATTTAAGACATTATTTCACACCTGCAATGTGAGAAAAACAAATCAGAGTTACGTAAACACTCTGTCAACTGACAGTCACACTGCATGGAGATTACCTGTCTAAATATTTTCAGTAGCTAGCTGCAGTCATTATGGCAATATACTGTAAAAACAAAACAACACAATTGGAAGTAGAAAACTAAAACCCTAAAGCCTTGGTTTTGAGTTGGAAAACAAGTTCCAAACAAGTTCCAAAATGAAATTCAAGGGTTTAATCCAGGCACCATGAATAGCTCGCTTTCCCTGATAAAGAAACACTTTCTGAGGCAAAGAGAAAGTAATGAGAGCTCAGATGACTGAGAGGTAATAATTAATTGGGACGGGCATATTCAGTCAACAGAGTCCTGTTCAATTTCCACACTTGCAGGGGAGCCTCGCTGGCAATTTACCTTGATTGGCAGCAGTAGGTTAAAGCTGAGGGAGCCGACTATATTCCCTTCATAAGAGAGCTGGCACCATGCTATTTTTTTTATTTATTTCATAGGATCCCCATTAGCCGACTTCAATTGTGACAGCTAGTCTTAGTGGTGTTTGTGTAACGGGGTGAGTGACTGGTTGTCGGGAAGTCAGGCGCAGGAGAGCAGAGATGGGTGATAACGGGAGTACTTTAATATACACCTTGGCCCAAAGGCACAGGCGAGGCAGCACAAAGCACAACCACGGTAACATGAACTGGATTAAACAAAACAAACAAACCTAGGTTTGAAACAAACCTAGCGCAAGCCAGCCTGTACCGAAAACCCTACACAAAGTACAATTCCACACACAGACATGGGGGAAACAGAGGGTAATATACATTTAGTCTGATGAGTGAATGTGAACAAGGTGAGCGGGAAAACAAGACAAAACAAATGGAAAATGAAAGGTGGAGCGGCGATGGCTAGAAGACCGGTGACATTGTCCGCCGAACGTCGCCCGAACAAGGAGAGGGACTGACTTCGGCGGAAGTCGTGACAGTCTGACACATAACAAAAAATACATTACAGACAAAATACCTTATAATTTACATACATTTAAAGACATTAACATGTAGTTTGTGTCTGTGTGCACGCATCTATCAGTCACACATACATGTCAATACACACACTCAAAACAAAAAGTAGTAGGAGCATTGGGTCAGCATCAGCATAACCAAATGATTAGCCAGAGATACAGTAGAAGGACTGCTGAGTGACCTATGAAAGTCACTGAATAATGGAGGAGTGGGTGATTTGGACAGAGGCTAAGGAAGATTAGTATGGTGCTGTAGAAGTGTGCTGTTCAAAATGAAAACTAGGATCTCAGTCACTATACCACGATGAGACAACGCAGTACCTTACTTCCTGGATTTACGATGTAAGGCAGAAATACACTCCAAAGCTCTCTGTTTTCAGTTGTTTTATTTTCTGTGGCATATCAATACAATACTCAGAAACACAGTCTACTTCTGTATCTTCCTGTCTAGACTGTGATGCAATTAATCAATATATATTTTTATATGGTGTGGCTATTTCTGATCGTCAATGGAGGAGCAGGCTAATACAGTAAAAGTCTGTGAAGGGGATAAAAGTCATAAATTCTATAAATAAATCTATGGCGCTCATCAAGTTGAAAACGGTGGACTTACTCAGTCTGACTGTAATTGTGTCAAAGTATGCAAGGGATTCTAGGAGTGGTGATACAGATGGTACAATATTGACCAAGAAATAGAGGGTTGGACTGGGTGTCAGAGAGAATTTGTCCATATTTCATTCATATTTCAAGTATTTTTCATATTGCAGAGGGGATTTAGACACATGGTGGAATTTAAACAGTGATTTAATGTGTGCGTACAGTACAAAGAACTGCTCTACTCTTGCAGTGCATCAGACTAGAGCATCGTGTGATGGCCAACTGGAGTTTGATTACCTTAACCAGTCAACACATTCGAAAGAGCCTTTCTGTTCCAGTCTTGGCCTGATTTGAGTAAAACATATAAAACATATTCTTACCCTGAAGACAAAGTGAGATTTATGAGTCTCTCTCCTTCAGGAGAAATTATACAAAGGAAAATAGGGAAATTATATGTGACATGTAATTTCCGTCTTTAAAGTAGTGTCATCTCCATATTGGGCCTCTAATAGGAGGCTTCCAGTACAATATGTGTTGCTTTGGTTTACATGTCAAAGATAATTAATGATTTCCTTGAACCTCCCCTCCAGTCAATAAAGCAGTGGATGGGTCTAACTGAGCCCTTTCTTCATTCCACTGGCTGAGTGGTTATAAAGGGTCTGTCTACACTGTATTCACTCCTGTATAATCTGAAGCATCACTCTTAGCTGGAAGAAGGGAAGGGGCTATTACAAGGCTTATATTTTTACTCATCATGTCTGATCAAGACAGATGTTAGCACAGCTGGCAGGAACTGAAAGGGCAACATGACACAAAACATGTTTCTCCTATCAAACCATCAACACTTCCACCCTGGAGCAATGAGGAACACAACAATGACCTGTTGATTTAGAATTTAGAAACGGGTAACAGTATGTGCTGAAGTGACAGTCCTGTGTTGTCTGTATGAGACTTAAGGGGATGACCCTGTTGCTGTTATAAAATGCATCTTGTTTAGGGGGCTACAGATGTAGGAAATGAATTTGAACCAGTTTGCCACAGCATGAATATAATCATGCAGCAACAGAAAATCTAAATTGTTATTTGGATTATAATATAATTATTGGACATTTATTGCAGGGGTTGCTACATTTTACGTTAGTACAAGTCTGACATTTTAGAGTGGAAATTACAAACTTTAGAAGCCTTTTTAAATCGTGAATACACTACAAGTTTTCATTCCTGTGATCAAATTAATTACATCTGGATTTTGAAAGACAACTAATTCAAGCAGTTGCTTGCTGGTGAGTTCCATGCATTTGAGAAGTTTCAGATAGTAGGCAGTAGCACTGTAGTATTTCTTCACATTTGTATGGAAATAGCTCTCACTCACTCACTCACTCACTCACTCACTCACTCACTCACTCTCTCATTCTTTCTTTCAATCCATTTAAACAGGTTGGAGGCATTGGGTCAAACAGGACAAATATCAGCACCCACCCACTACCAAAGCAGTAGCATGAACATTATGATACCTCCTCTTCAATGAAACAACAAAGTTAATTGAGTAAGCCTACACTTGTTTATAATTGATGTCGTTGAATATAATCACTTCTATATCTTAAGAGGATTGATTTAAAAAGTATTCTCTGTGTGATGCAGGGTAAAATGCAAGTCCAACATCTCAGAGTCAATGGAGAATGTAAACAACAAAAATATAGCATGAATTATGTATAAAACCCATATCATCTCCTCAGCACTTTTCTAGTGTCTGTGAACCAATGAACTGTCTTCTCTGTAGTGTCTGACTTCCTGTGTACCTGTTGCCTTTGCTGACGTCAGGCCTTTCGACGCCGTACACAATGCAGCGCTCGCTTGCTCGACAGGCATTGGAAAACAGTGTTTGTAAAGTAATGAGTTTAGTTGGCCAGTCAGCATGTTGGGAATGTGCTATCACGGCACATTAAATTGATCCAAACAAGCACTTAATACATTGCTCATTGCAGGTCTAGGGAAATGGAGGAGGCCAGGGGATCGATCGCCTGAGCTGAGAGAGAGAGTTCTGGCTATCCGGCCCTGATGCCAATCCTTTGGATCGCCAGGGTAGAAATCAACTGTTGTTATATGAGGGGCTGTGGGAAATGAATGGCCAGATCAATATTTCCAATCTCATCAATATCAACACCAGAGCAATTCCTAAATGCTCTCTGGCTGGTCTTGCCAATCTTCGTCAATATATATGAGGGTAAACGCATTGCTTAAAGATTAAGACATTGCTTAAGGATTAAGAGGATGCTTTCAGACAAACTGTGTAACAGTTTTCACCCTAATGCATTACAATTTTGGTTTGGCTATGAACGTTTTTCATCAAATATATGTTTGTTTTGTATTATGAGACTGTTGGCAATATTCCTTGTTTGGACTAATTTCAGAGAGAAAACAAACACTGGATGGATTAACAGAACCCATTTAATCAGCACTGATAGGCAGGAAGTGCATTGTCTTTATCATTTTTTCAATTCCACATCATTATGAAATGTTTTTAAAAGGATGCTATAAGCAAGAGAAAGTGACTAATTTATAGGCCTTCCAGAGTGCTTTCAGATGGAGCTGTGAAATTGCCATATCTCAGAGAACAGATATTGGAGCACTGATATTATTCAAGCCTGCAGACATTGTTTTGAATAGACAGTGAAATCTGTGAAACAATTTGGATTAATTTAGTTCCATTGTTGCAGCTATGAATGCATGAAAAGTAAAGTAATTTGCAGTAAAACAAACCAGATTAATTTAAAGTGTTATTGTATTATTGCGTTATTTGCAAAGACTGAAATGTCATCAATGCATTGGACTGGTCACATTATACATCAACGTGATACTAATCCTCATATCACTTAGGTCTTGTTCTATTGAAATACATTTACATATATTAACATAGCCTTCTATTATGCATAGTTTATACAACCGGTGGATCTAATCCTGGATGCTGATTGGTTAAAGCCGCATTCCAGATGGTGTCTATTCCACAAGTTACCACCGGCTAAATCTACGACGTTAAAATGTCTATTTACTCTATTCCATCTGACTGCGCAAGGAACCATCTCATCAACTCAGCCAGGCAATTTATAAACTTGATCTCCTCTATAAAAAAGCATCTAGACATGATCTCCCATTTCTTTTAGGCTAACATTTCGTTTCAACAGCAGAGATGTGTATTAACCTTGCTGTCTGTCTCTCCGATATTTGCAACATTGTTTCAATATTTGCGATCTCCAGCTGTCGCATAGTGATGAACTTGTTGGGATGAGACAGGCAGGCAGCTTTTGTCAGCCAGTCAAAATCACGAATCAGCATCACTTGTATGGATATATACAAAGACATATCAATAGAAAACATAACAAACTTAACGAAGTGCAGCTAGTTTGCTGTCTTTTCAGCTTTTCAGCTTCAGTGATTGTGTTGTTGTCTAGCTCTTCTGAACAAGCGTCCTGACTAGAGAGCAGGTTTTCGATGCCAGGTGAAATCACGCACCTTTCGCTCATTCTTATGGATGTATCCAAATAAATGTTACTAGAAAACAGCTTAAACAAATGCAGCTTCTTTGTTGTTATTCTGGCTGCACTGTTTGACGTGACTTTAAGTTAGCCATAGTTGGATAGCTAGAAAGCAAGGGATAAGAACGTTGCCAGTCAGTATGGCAATAGAACATTTAAAATGAACGACTGGGGACTGGGGATCCATAGATACAGAACAAAAATACATAACGACTGGGTCACGTCTCTTGCAACCATCTGATAGAAAGAGCAATCAGTCGGCTTGGGTAGCAACCCTAGATTTGTGTTGAGACTATATTTTGTGAAAGGATAAAATAGTATGAATAAATTCATCAAAATAAAGTTTTAATAATTCTGTCAATCATTATTTGAATATGTTAGTAACCAGTTGTTAAAAGTGATAATGCCCTCAATGCAAACACCGGCTTAGTGAACATTTTCCAGCTGTAGAAATAAGCGGACATGTATAATAGAGTAGGCCTACTGGATATTTTTTGATTGAATGACAGTTGAATCATATACAGTTGAAGTCGGAAGTTTTATTTATTTTATTTTATTTCACCTTTATTTAACCAGGTAGGCCAGTTGAGAACAAGTTCTCATTTGCAACTGCGACCTGGCCAAGATAAAGCGTAGCATTTCAACACATACAAAAACACAGAGTTACACATGGATTAAACAAAACATACAGTCAATAATACAGTAGAACAAAAGAAAACAAAAAGTCTATATACAGTGAGTGCAAATGAGGTAAGTTAAGCAAATAAATAGGCCATGGTGGCGAAGTAATTACAATATAGCAATTAAACACTGGAATGGTAGATCGGCATAAGATGAATGTGCAGGTAGAGATACTGGGGTGCAAAGGAGCAAAATAAATAAATACCAGTATGGGGATGAGGTAGGTAGATAGATGGGCTGTTTACAGATGGGCTATGTACAGGTGCAGTGATCTGTAAGCTGCTCTGACAGCTGGTGCATAAAGCTAGTGAGGGAGATGTGAGTCTCCAGCTTCAGAAATGTTTGCAATTCGTTCCAGTCATGGGCAGCAAAGAACTGGAAGGAAAGACGACCAAAGGAGGAATTGGCTTTGGGGGTGACCAGTGAGATATACCTGCTGGAGCGCGTGCCACGAGTGGGTGCTGCTATGGTGACCAGTGAGCTGAGATAAGGCGGGGCTTTACCTAGCAGAGACTTGTAGATAACCTGTAGCCAGTGGGTTTGGCGACGAGTATGAAGCGAGGGCCAACCAACCAGAGTGTACAGGTCGCAATGGTGGGTAGTGTATGGGGCTTTGGTGACAAAACGGATGGCACTGTGATAGACTGCATCCAGATTGTTGAGTAGAGAGCTGGAGGATATTTTATAGATGACATCACCGAAGTTGAGGATCGGTAGGATGGTCAGTATTACGAGGGTATGTTTGGCAGCATGAGTGAAGGATGCTTTGTTGCAATATAGGAAGCCGATTCTAGATTTAATTTTGGATTGGAGTTTACAGTCTTACCAGACACCCAGGTATTTGTAGTTGTCCACGTATTCTAAGTCAGAGCCGTGCAGAGTAGTGATGCTGGACGGGCAAGCAGGTGCGAGCAGTGATCGATTGAATAGCATACATTTAGTTTTACTTGCGTTTAAAAGCAGTTGGAGGCCACGGAAGGAGAGTTGTATGGCATTGAACATCGTCTGGAGGTTAGTTAACACAGTGTCCAAGGATGGGCCAGAAGTATACAGAATGGTGTCGTCTGCGTAGAGGTGGATCAGAGAATCACCGGCAGCAAGAGCAACATCATTGATGTATACAGAAAAGAGAGTCGGCCCGAGAGTTGAACCCTGTGGCACACCCATAGAGACTGTCAGAGGTCCGGACAACAGGCCCTCTGATTTGACACACTGAACTGTATCAGAGAAGTAGTTGGTAAACCAGGCGAGGCAATCATTTGAGAAACCAAAGCCGTCGAGTCTGCCAATAAGAATGTTGTGATTAACAGAGTTGAAAGCCTTGGCCAGGTCGATGAATAGGGCTGCACAGTAATGTCTCTTTTTGATGACGGTTAGGATGTCGTTTAGAACCTTGAGCGTGGCTGAGGTGCACCCATGACCAGCTCTGAAACCAGATTGCATAGCGGAGAAGGTATGGTGGGATTCGAAATGGTCAGTAATCTGTTTGTTAACTTGGCTTTCGAAGACCTTAGAAAGACAGGGTAGGATAGATATAGGACTGTAACAGTTTGGGTCTAGAGTGTCTTCCCCCTTTGAAGAGGGGGATTACCGTGGCAGCTTTCCAATCTTTGGGAATCTCAGACGATACGAAAGAGAGGTTGAACAGGCTACTAATAGGGGATGCAACAATTTCGGCAGATCATTTTAGAAAGAGAGGGTCCAGATTCTCTAGCCCGGCTGATTTGTAGGGGTCCAGATTTTGCAGCTCTTTCAGAACATCAGCTATCTGGATTTGGGTAAAGGAGAAATGGTGGGGGCTTTGGCGGGTTGCTGTGGGGGGTGCCGGGCAGTTGACCGGGGTAGGGGTAGCCATGTGGAAAGCATGGCCAGCCGTAGAAAAATGCTTTTTGAAATTCTCAATTATAGTGGATTTATCGGTGGTTACAGTGTTTCCTAGCATCAGAGCAGTGGGCAGCTGGAAGGAGGTGCTCTTATTCTCCATGGACTTTACAGTGTCCCATAACTTTTTTGAGTTAGTACAACAGGACGCACATTTATGTTTGAAAAAGCTTGCCTTAGCTTTTCTAACTGCCTGTCTATATTTGTTCCTGACTTCCCTGAAAAGTTGCATATCACTGGGGCTATTCGAATGCTAATGCAGAACGCCACAGGATATTTTTGTGCTGGTCAAGGGCAGACAGGTCTGGAGTGAACCAAGGACTATATCTATTCCTAGTTCTACATTTTTTGAGAGGGGCATGCTTATTTAAGATGGTAAGGAAGGCACTTTTAAAGAATAGCCAGGTATCACCTACTGACGTGATGAGGTCAATGTCATTCCAGGATACCAGGTCAATGTCATTCCAGGATACCCCGGTTTCAGGGAGCGTTTGACAGTGATGAGGGGTGGTCGTTTGGTCGCAGACCCATTATGGATGCAGGCAATGAGGCAGTGATCGCTGAGATCTTGATTGAAAACACCAGAGGTGTATTTGGAGGGCGAATTAGTTAGGATGACATCTATGAGGGTGCCCGTGTTTACTGATTTGGGGTTGTACCTGGTAGGTTCATTGATCATTTGTGTGAGATTGAGGGCATCAAGCTTAGTTTGTAGGATGGCCGGGGTGTAAAGCATGTCCCAGTTTAGGTCACCTAGTAGCATGAGCTCAGAAGATAGATGGGGGGTAATTAATTCACATATGGTATCGAGGGCACAGCTGGGGGCAGATGGAGGTCTATAGCAAGCGGCAACAGTGAGAGACTTGTTTCTGGAAAGGGGAATTTTTAGAAGTAGAAGCTCAAATTGTTTGGGTATAGACTTAGATAGTAATAAAGAGCTCTGCAGGCTATCTTTGCAGTAGATTGCAACACAGCCCCCTTTGGCAGTTCTATCTTGGCGGAAAACGTTATAGTTAGCAATGGAGATTTCAGGGTTTTTGGTGGTTTTCCTAAGCCAAGATTCAGACACGGCTAAGACATCTGGGTTGGCAGAGTGTGCTAAAGCAGTGAGTAAAACAAACTTAGGGAGTAGGCTACTAATGTTAACATGCATGAAATCAAGGCTTTTACGTTTACAGAAGTCAACAAATGAGAGCACCTGGGGGGTGGGAGTGGAGCTAGGCACTGCAGGACCTGGATTAACCACATCACCAGAGGAACAGAGAAGAAGTAGGATAAGGGCATGGCTAAAGACTATACGAATTGGCCGTCTAGCACGTTCAGAACAGAGAGTAAAAGGAGCAGGTTTCTGGGCATGATAGCATAGATTCAAAGCATAGTGTACAGACAAAGGTAAGGTAGGATGTGAGTACATTGGAGGTAAACCTAGGAATTGAGTAATGAAGAGAGATATATAGTCTCTAGAGATGTTTAAACCAGGTGATGTCATCGCTTATGTAGGAGGTGGAACAACATGGTTGGTTAAGGCAGGTCTGTTCAACGCTGGTCCGACCAATCTGATTCCACGCTTCAAGACTGCTTCGGTCACGTGGACTGGGAATATGTTCCGCACTGCGTCCAACAACAATATTGACGAATACGCTGATTCGGTGAGCGAGTTCAATAGAACGTGCATTGAATATGTCGTTCCCATAGCAACGATTAAAACATTCCCAAACCAGAAACCGTGGATTGATGGCAGCATTAGCGTGAAACTGAAAGCGTGAAGCACTGCTTTTAACCAGGGCAAGGTGACCAGAAACATTACCGAATACAAACAGTGTAGCTATTCCCTCCGCAAGGCAATCAAACAAGCTAAGCGTCAGTATAGAGACAAAGTAGAGTCACAATTCAACGGCTCAGACACAAGAGGTATATGGCAGGGTCTACAGTCAATCACGGATTACAAAAAGAAAACCAGCCCCGTCATGGACCAGGATGTCTTGCTCCCAGACAGACTAAATAACTTTTTTGCCAGCTTTGAGATCAATACAGTGCCACTGACACAGCCCGCAACCAAAACATGCGGACTCTCCTTCACTGGAGCCGACGTGAGTAAAACATTGAAACGTGTTAACCCTCGCAAGGCTGCAGGCCCAGACGGCATTCCCAGCCGCGTCCTCAGAGCATGCGCAGACCAGCTGGCTGGTGTGTTTCCGAACATATTCAATCAATCCTTATCCCAGTCTGCTGTTCCCACATGCTTCAAGAGGGCAACCATTGTTCCTGTTCCCAAGAAAGCTAAGGTAACTGAGCTAAACTACTACCGCCCCGTAGCACTCACTTCCGTCATCATGAAGTGCTTTGAGAGACTAGTCAAGGACCATATCACCTCCACCCTACCTGACACGCTAGACCCACTCCAATTTGCTTACAGCCCAAATAGGTCCACAGACGATGCAATCTCAACCACACTGCACACTGCCCTAACCCATCTGGACAAGAGGAATACCTCTGTGAGAATGCTGTTCATCAACTACAGCTCAGCATTTAACACCATAGTACCCTCCAAACTCGTCTTCAAGCTCGAGACCCTGGGTCTCGACCCCGCCCTGTGCAACTGGGTACTGGACTTCCTGACGGGCCGCCCCCAGGTGGTGAGGGTAGGTAACAACATCTCCACCCCGCTGATCCTCAAAACAGGGGTCCCACAAGGGTGCGTTCTGAGCCCTCTCCTGTACTCCCTGTTCACCCACGACTGCGTGGCCATACACGCCTCCAACTCAATCATCAAGTTTGCAGACGACACTACAGTGGTAGGGTTGATTACCAACAACGACGAGACAGCCTACAGGAAGGTGGTTAGAGGGCCCTGGGAGAGTGGTGCCAGGAAAATAATATTTTACTCAACGTCAACAAAACAAAGGAGCTGATCATGGACTTCAGGAAACAGCAGAGAGAGCAGCCCACAGCCCTATCCACATCAACGGGACCACAGTGGAGAACGTAGAAAGCTTAAAGTTCCTCGGCGTACACATCACTGACAATCTGAAACGGTCCACCCACACAAACCGTTTTTGTGAAGAAGGCACAACAGCGCATCTTCAAGAGGCAGGAGGTTGAAGAAATTTGACTTGGCCCCTAAAACCCTCACAAATCTTTATAGATGCACAATTGAGAGCATCCTGTCGGGCTGTATCACCACCTGGTACAGCAACTGCATCGCCTGCAACCGCAGTACTCTCCAGGTGTGGTCTGTCCAACGCATCACCCGTGGCAAACTACCTGCCCTCCAGGGCACCTACAGCACCCGATGTCACAGGAAGGCCAAACATATCATCAAGTACATCAACCAGCTTCTATCTCAACACCATCAGACTGTTAAATAGCTTCCACCCGGTTACGCAACCCTGCACCTTAGAGGCTGCTGCCCTACGTACATGTATTTACTGTACATAGACTTTGAATCACTGGCCACTTTAATAATTTTGACATACTGG
Organism: Oncorhynchus mykiss; assembly: GCF_057628025.1. Lineage (NCBI taxonomy): Eukaryota > Metazoa > Chordata > Actinopteri > Salmoniformes > Salmonidae > Oncorhynchus > Oncorhynchus mykiss. The sequence goes on from NC_143048.1 coordinate 27,314,685, forward strand.
ATTACTCATCTCATATGTATATACTCCATTCTATTCTACTGTATTTTAGTCAATGCCACTCTGTTTCTCAATCTAATATTTATATATTTCATATTTTTCACTTTTAGATTTGTGTGTATTGTTGTGAATTGTTAGATACTACTGCACTAAAGGCCAGTTTTATTGCTTCTTTAATCAGAACAACAGTTTTCAGCTTTGCTAACATAATTGCAAAAAAGTTTTCTAACGATCAATTAGCTTTTAAAATGATAAACTTGGATTAGCTAACACAACGTGCCACTGGAACACAGGATTGATGGTTGCTGATAATGGGCCTCTGTACGCCTATGTAGATATTCCATTAGAAAATCTGCCGTTTCCAGCTACAATAGTCATTTACAACATTAACAATGTCTACACTGTATTTCTGATCAATTTGATGTTATTTTAATGGACAAAATGTTTTATTTTCATTCAAAAACAAGGACATTGCTAAATTACCAAAAACTTTTGAACGGTAGTGTGTATATATACAAAAACATCGAACAATATGCCTTAGCAAATACCATTGGTGTTTAATATGAGGGTTTCAGCATAAAATATCCCTTTTTTTAATACACACTTTATTTATTTTAATTTGTTGTAAAACATATTGATATTCCTTACAACAAATAAAACCAGATAACACCAGATAAAAAACAATTGATAAAAATACTGTATCAGTCCATTATACAAGGCTAATCCAAATATGTCTTTAATCTCTGTTGAAATGCCTGTTGCTAAATCCTGCTATTCAAACACCAGTGTAAGACCATTTCGATCCTGAAAGTCTGACAGACTGTATTATGTGGTCATTGTGGTCAAGATAATCAGTTTGACAGAATCACCTTCTCACCACAGATTACACACACACACACACACACACACACACACACACACACACACACACACACACACACACACACACCTTTACACTTGTGTTGGGTCGAATTTTAATTAATTAATTTAACAATAGGTTTTTATAGTATGACTAATATTAACAGTCAATGTGCTGTTATATCTGGATCTAATTGGCTCTATCTATACAGTAACTTTCAAGGAAAGGTTTACAATTCCCATAGTGATTCAATGTGAAAATGTGACTGTGGTCAGCATACCATAGTCAGGTGTATGACTGTTTTCTGCCACCCCTGGCTAGTTCAATAATTACAGGGATTGAAAGAGAGGGGTTGTTATGGGGTTGTTATTTTATGTCCCTCTATCTTATCTGTTGATGCATTTATGATGATAAAAAAGTTGGTCACTGATAACTTCAGAGCTGTCATTGAAACGCTTTGCAGGTTGAATGATGCTATATTGGTGCAATGTATCCTTGCTATTGTGATCATTTACATGAATGGTTATACAACACTTTAATAATAGGTTGACACTTATCACACTAGTTAACAATGTAATTTGAAGTGGATAATATGTTAACAGGGGTCATGAGAGTCAAAAGGAGAGTTCAGGGTAGATTGTTCAGGGTAGATCATTCATGGTAGATAGATTCAGTCTGATGACGGTGATGAATAAACAGGGCATCACACACATTAGATTTCACAGTGCTAATTGTATCATAGAGAAGACCAGCGGGACTGATTAGTTTGCTTTCCCATGTTTCTGCTACCTGAGACCATATGTTTCTCTGTCAACATGTGGGTTAGTCTTGGGTAATATATTTTGCCTTGATTCAATCACTCTGCTCTGGTGTCCCTATGTGTGTCAAGTCACCTGAGTGACAGCAGGGATAATGCTTTTCTTCATGTGACGGATCCGCGTGTCACCGCCACAAGGCACCCAGGCAAATTGGAGTGGGGAAAGGAAATTAGGCGGCCCATAGGGATGTAGTCACACTGACAGGTCTTTTGGGATCATCTCACTGCTTTCTGGGGGATGAACAAGCTGGAGCACTTCCATCAGTGGGTACACACACACACACTGGATTTCTATCTGCAAACAAAACATGCATCAACATGACGCAGAGCTATAATCCCTCAGATAGCAAAATTATGTTCTTTATTTTTGTGTATCAATTTTATAAATGGACTTTTATGTCTCTAGGGAATGCACCGTGAGCTTCAATTTCAACAGCATACAGTAGCCCTCACAAACTATTATAATCTGTAATGACCGTGGTGTACATTTTAAGCTTGGAAGTGTTTGCAATGTTTTTCAGCACATCTTTTGTGTGTGTTATTTTTAGCTTTGAGGTCACATGCGAGCGCACATACAACACATTAGCTTTCTCCAACAATAAAATAACACATTTATCTTTTCTTCTTTTGTTTTGTCTCCCTTCGTTTCCAACAATGTCTCTTTCTTCTACAATTGCTGGCTGGAGGCAGGAAGATAGAGTATTTGTTTTTAGCACCATCAGTTTCACAAAGCCTGGCCCATTTGTCAACAAGAGACATGATCTGAAGCCCTGCCCAGCCGCAGTTTGTGTTGTATTGATCACCTCTGTCACGAAAACCCTTTCTGCAGGTGATGGACACTTTCTTTGTTCTTCCCTCTGATTGGTTTGGTTTTCCAGAACCTTCGTATAGAAACCAAAGCTGACATTGTGGTGAGCTCTGAAGTTGGAACTATTTTCCAAAGGGTCTTGCAGCTGGAGGTCGATCACTGCCACTAATGCAGAGAAGGCTTATGGGGTGAAGGCAGAAAGAAACATGCAGCCAACTCAGACTGCCCTTTGCAAGGCTTTTGGTTTATCAAATGACCATGTGACTGCTTATAGCTAGATCAGCCAATGGGGGAAATCCATTCTCCCCCAGCAGGGAACGTTCTTCAGAAACATTTTAGTCTCACATTTATTGATTTGATCCATCAGGCTAAACATACAAACAGTAGCCTCTGATGATGCAAAGTACCCACAATTCCGATCCTTATAATAGGCTGTATCCTCGAGACCTAGGTTCTATCGTAGAGATCTAGACTGTATGATAGAGATCAAGGCTGTATCCTAGAGATCAAGGCTGTATCCTAGAGATCAAGGCTGCATCCTAAAGATATGGACTGTATCCTAGAGATGTAGGCTGTATCCTAGAGATCTAGACTGTATCTGAGAGGTCTAGCCTGTATCCTACAGATCTAGGCTGTATCCTAGAAACCAAGACTGTACACTAAAGATGTAAGCTGTAGTCTAGAGATCTAGACTTGATCAAAGAGATCTAGACTGTATTCTAGAGGTCCAGGCTGTATACTAAAAATCTAGGCTGTATCCTAGAAATATAAACTTGATGCTAGAAATGCAAATTGTATCCTAGGAATCTAGACTGTATCAAAGAGATCTAGACTGTATCCTAGAGATCTAGACTGTATCCTAGACTTCTAGACTATAGCCTAGAGATCTAGACTGTATCTTAGAGATCTAGACTGTATCCTAGAGATCTAGACTGTATCCTAGAGATCTAGACTGTATACTAGAGATCTAGACTGTATCTTTGAGATTTAAGATGTATCTTAGAGATCTAGGCTGTATCCTAGAGATCTAGACATTTTCATAGAGGCCTACACCGTATCCTAGAGATCTAGACTGTATCCCAGAGATCCAAACTGTAACCTAGAGATCTAAACTGTAACCTAGAGATCTAGACTGTATCCTAGAGATTTAGGCTGTATCCAAGAGATTTAGGCTGGAGCCTATAGATCTAGACTGTATGAAATAAATCTAGGCAGTAACCTAGATATCTAGACAGTATGTTCAATATGTAGTCTGTGTCCTAGAGATCTAGGAAGTAGGCTAGAAATCTAGACTGTATCAAGGAAATGTAGGCTTTAACCTAGGTATCTAGACTGTTTATTAGAGATCTAGACTTTATCCTGGAGATCTAGTCTCTATGCTTGAGATCAAGGCTGTGTCCTTGAGATGTAGACTGTATCCAAGAGATATAGGCTGTATCATAGAGATCAAGACTGTGTTTGAGAGATCAAGGATGTATCATAGAGATCAAGGCTGTATCCGAGAGATCTAGACTGCATCCTGGAGATCTAGATTGTGTCCTAGAGATCTATACTGTATCCTAGTGATCTAATCTGAATCCCAGAGATCTCGGCTATATCCTAGATATCAAGATTGTATCCTAGAGATCAAGTTTTTATCCTAGAGATTAAGATTGTACGCTGGAGATCTTGACTGTATCGTAGAGATCTAGTCTTGATGACAAGTTTGGAGGGTACTATGGTGTTAAATGTTGAGCTGTTATCGATTAACAGCATTCTCACATAGGTATTCCTCTTGTCCAGATGAGTTAGGGCAATGTGCAGTGTGGTTGCGATCTGGTCTGTGGACCTATTGGGGCGGTAAGCAAATTGGAGTGGGTCTACGGTGTCAGGTAGAGTGGAGGTGATATGGTCCTTGACTAGTCTCTCAAAGCACTTCATGATGACGGAAGTGAGTGCTACGGGGCGGTAGTTGTTTAGCTCAGTTACCTTAGCTTTCTTGGGAACAGGAACAATGGTTGCCCATATGAAGCATGTGGGAACAGCAGACTGGGATAAGGACTGATTGAATATGTCCGTAAACACACCAGCCAGCTGGTCTGTGCATGTTCTGAGGACGCGGCTGGGGATGCCGTCTGGGCCTGCAGCCTTGCGAAGGTTAACATGTTTCAATGTTTTACTCACGTCGGCTGCAGTGAAGGAGAGTCCACAGGTTTTGGTAGCGGGCCGTGTCAGTGGCGCTGTATTGTCCTCAAAGCCAGCAAAGAAGTTGTTTAGTCTGTCTGGGCATCGTGGTCCGCAACGGGGCTGGTTTTATTTTTGTAATCCATGATTGAATGTAGACCCTGCCACATACTTCTCGTGTCTGAGCCATTGAATTGCGACTCTACTTTGTCTCTATACTGACGCTTAGCTTGTTTGATTGCCTTGCGGAGGGAATAGCTACACTGCTTGTATTCGGTAATGTTACCGATCACCTTCCCTGGTTAAAAGTAGTGGTTCGCGCTTTCAGTTTCGCACAAATGTTCAATCAATCCACTGTTTCTGGTTTGGGAATGTTTTGATAGTTGCTGTCGGTACGACATCGCCGATGCACTTGCTAATAAACTCGCTTACCGAATAAGCGTATTCGTCAATGTTGTTTGATGCAATGCGGAATATATCCCAATCCACGTGATCGAAGCAATCTTGAAGCGTGGAATCAGATTGGTCGGACCAGCGTTGAACAGACCTGAGCGCGGGAGCTTCCTGTTTTAGTATCTGTCTATAGGCTGGGAGCAACAAAATTGAGTCGTGGTCAGCTTTTCCAAAAGGAGGGCGGGGGAGGGCCTTATATGTGTAGCGGAAGTTAGAATAACAATGATCCAGGGTTTTACCAGCCCTGGTAGCACAATCGATATGCTGATAGAATTTAGACTGTATCCTAGATATCTATCCTCTATCCTAGAGAGTTAAGCTGTATCCTAGAGAACAAGTCTGCATCCGAAAGATGTAGAATGTATCCTAGACATAAAAGTTGAATCCTAGACATCAGGGCTTTAGCCTAGAGATCTTGACATTATCCTAGAAATCGAGATGATAACCTAGATTTAAAAGCTGTATCGTAGATAACTAGACTGTATCCTAGAGATGTATACTGCATCCAATAGTTCTAGGCTGAATCCTAGATAGCTAGACTGTATCCTAGAGATCTATACTGCATCCTAGAGATCTAGATTGTATCCTAGATCTATAGACTGTATCCTAGAGGTATAGACTGTATCCTAGAGGTATAGACTGTATCCAAGAGAATTAGACTGTATCCAAGAGAATTAGACTGTATCCTAGAGATTTAGGCTGTAGCCTATAGATCGAGACTGTATCAAACAAATCTAGGCAGTAACCTAGATATCTTCGATATGTTGTCTGTGTCACAGAGATCTAGGAAGCAGCCTAGAAATATTGACTGTATCAAAGAAATCTAGGCTGTAACCTAGATATCTAGACATTTTATTAGAGATCTCGACTGTATCCTAGAGATCTCTACCCTAGAGGTGTCCTTGAGATGTAGACGGTATCCTAGAAATATAGGCTGTATAATATAGATCAAGACTGTGTATGAGAGATCAAGGATGTATCATGGAGATCAAGGCTGTATCCTAGAGATGTAGACTGCATCCTAGAGATGTAGATTGTGTCCTAGAGAACTAGACTGTATCCTAGAGATCAAGGTTATTAATTAGAGATCTAGACTTCATCCAAGAGACATAGACCTGTCTCTTATAGATCTAGTCTGTATCCTAGAAATCGAGCCTGTTTCCAAGAAATGTAGACTGTATCATAGAGATGTAGATTGTGTCCTAGAGATCTAATCTGAATCCCAGAGATCTAGGCTGTATCCTAGATATCAAGATTGTATCCTAGAGATTAAGATATTATCCTAGAGATCAAGATTGTATCCTGGAGATCTAGGCTGTATCCTAGAGATCTAGACTGTATACTAGAGATAAATACTTTAGCCAAGCGATATAAACTGCATCAACGAAATCTAATCTGTATTCTAGAGATATAGATTGTACCGTAGAGAGCTACACTGTATCCTAGAGATGTAGGCTGTATCCTAGAGATCTAGAGATCTAGACTATATCCTAGAGATCTAAATTGTATCGTAGAGATCTAGACTGTATCGTAGAGATCTACACTGTATCGTAGAGACCTAGTCTTTATTGTAGAGATCTAGACTGTATCCTAGAGATCAATACTGTAGCCAAGAGATCTAGACTGTGTCAACAAAAATCTAGGCTGTATTCGAGAGAAATAGATTGTATCCTTAGAGATCTATACTGTATCCTAGAGATCTAAATGTATCCTAGAGATCTAGGCTGTATCCTACAAATATAGACCTTATCCAAGAGATGTAGACTGTATCCTAGAGGTATATACTGTATCCAAGAGACCTAGACTGTATCCTAGAGATCGAGGCCGTAGCCTAGAGATTAAGACAGTATCAGCAATATCTAGGCTGCAACCTAGGGATCTAGCCTGTGTCCAAGAGATCTAGATTGTATCCTAGATATCAAGGCTGTATTGCAGAGATATAGACTGTATCATTAAGTTCTAGACTGTTACCTAGAGATCTAGACTGTATCAAAGAAATCTCGGCAGTAACCTAGAGATCTAGCCTGTATCGTAGGTACATAGGTTTTTATCCAAGAGTTTTGGGCTGTGTCCTAGTGACCTAGTCTTTATCCTAGAGATGAATTCTGTGCTCAAGAGCTCTAGGTTGTAGTCTACAGATCTAGACTGTATCAAATCAATCTAGGCTGTAACCTAGATATCTAGACTGTATCCTAGATTTGTTGGCTGTCACCTACAGATCTAGGCTGTTTCCTAGAGATCTAGACTGCATCCCAGTGTTCTAGGCTGTTTCCAAGAGAACTAGCCTCTGATGATGCAAAGTACCCACAATTCCGATCCTTATAATAGGCTGTATCCTCGAGACCTAGGTTCTATCGTAGAGATCTAGACTGTATGATAGAGATCAAGGCTGTATCCTAGAGATCAAGGCTGTATCCTAGAGATCAAGGCTGCATCCTAAAGATATGGACTGTATCCTAGAGATGTAGGCTGTATCCTAGAGATCTAGACTGTATCTGAGAGGTCTAGCCTGTATCCTACAGATCTAGGCTGTATCCTAGAAACCAAGACTGTACACTAAAGATGTAAGCTGTAGTCTAGAGATCTAGACTTGATCAAAGAGATCTAGACTGTATTCTAGAGGTCCAGGCTGTATACTAAAAATCTAGGCTGTATCCTAGAAATATAAACTTGATGCTAGAAATGCAAATTGTATCCTAGGAATCTAGACTGTATCAAAGAGATCTAGACTGTATCCTAGAGATCTAGACTGTATCCTAGACTTCTAGACTATAGCCTAGAGATCTAGACTGTATCTTAGAGATCTAGACTGTATCCTAGAGATCTAGACTGTATCCTAGAGATCTAGACTGTATACTAGAGATCTAGACTGTATCTTTGAGATTTAAGATGTATCTTAGAGATCTAGGCTGTATCCTAGAGATCTAGACATTTTCATAGAGGCCTACACCGTATCCTAGAGATCTAGACTGTATCCCAGAGATCCAAACTGTAACCTAGAGATCTAAACTGTAACCTAGAGATCTAGACTGTATCCTAGAGATTTAGGCTGTATCCAAGAGATTTAGGCTGGAGCCTATAGATCTAGACTGTATGAAATAAATCTAGGCAGTAACCTAGATATCTAGACAGTATGTTCAATATGTAGTCTGTGTCCTAGAGATCTAGGAAGTAGGCTAGAAATCTAGACTGTATCAAGGAAATGTAGGCTTTAACCTAGGTATCTAGACTGTTTATTAGAGATCTAGACTTTATCCTGGAGATCTAGTCTCTATGCTTGAGATCAAGGCTGTGTCCTTGAGATGTAGACTGTATCCAAGAGATATAGGCTGTATCATAGAGATCAAGACTGTGTTTGAGAGATCAAGGATGTATCATAGAGATCAAGGCTGTATCCGAGAGATCTAGACTGCATCCTGGAGATCTAGATTGTGTCCTAGAGATCTATACTGTATCCTAGTGATCTAATCTGAATCCCAGAGATCTCGGCTATATCCTAGATATCAAGATTGTATCCTAGAGATCAAGTTTTTATCCTAGAGATTAAGATTGTACGCTGGAGATCTTGACTGTATCGTAGAGATCTAGTCTTGATGACAAGTTTGGAGGGTACTATGGTGTTAAATGTTGAGCTGTTATCGATTAACAGCATTCTCACATAGGTATTCCTCTTGTCCAGATGAGTTAGGGCAATGTGCAGTGTGGTTGCGATCTGGTCTGTGGACCTATTGGGGCGGTAAGCAAATTGGAGTGGGTCTACGGTGTCAGGTAGAGTGGAGGTGATATGGTCCTTGACTAGTCTCTCAAAGCACTTCATGATGACGGAAGTGAGTGCTACGGGGCGGTAGTTGTTTAGCTCAGTTACCTTAGCTTTCTTGGGAACAGGAACAATGGTTGCCCATATGAAGCATGTGGGAACAGCAGACTGGGATAAGGTAAAAGTAGTGGTTCGCGCTTTCAGTTTCGCACAAATGTTCAATCAATCCACTGTTTCTGGTTTGGGAATGTTTTGATAGTTGCTGTCGGTACGACATCGCCGATGCACTTGCTAATAAACTCGCTTACCGAATAAGCGTATTCGTCAATGTTGTTTGATGCAATGCGGAATATATCCCAATCCACGTGATCGAAGCAATCTTGAAGCGTGGAATCAGATTGGTCGGACCAGCGTTGAACAGACCTGAGCGCGGGAGCTTCCTGTTTTAGTATCTGTCTATAGGCTGGGAGCAACAAAATTGAGTCGTGGTCAGCTTTTCCAAAAGGAGGGCGGGGGAGGGCCTTATATGTGTAGCGGAAGTTAGAATAACAATGATCCAGGGTTTTACCAGCCCTGGTAGCACAATCGATATGCTGATAGAATTTAGACTGTATCCTAGATATCTATCCTCTATCCTAGAGAGTTAAGCTGTATCCTAGAGAACAAGTCTGCATCCGAAAGATGTAGAATGTATCCTAGACATAAAAGTTGAATCCTAGACATCAGGGCTTTAGCCTAGAGATCTTGACATTATCCTAGAAATCGAGATGATAACCTAGATTTAAAAGCTGTATCGTAGATAACTAGACTGTATCCTAGAGATGTATACTGCATCCAATAGTTCTAGGCTGAATCCTAGATAGCTAGACTGTATCCTAGAGATCTATACTGCATCCTAGAGATCTAGATTGTATCCTAGATCTATAGACTGTATCCTAGAGGTATAGACTGTATCCTAGAGGTATAGACTGTATCCAAGAGAATTAGACTGTATCCAAGAGAATTAGACTGTATCCTAGAGATTTAGGCTGTAGCCTATAGATCGAGACTGTATCAAACAAATCTAGGCAGTAACCTAGATATCTTCGATATGTTGTCTGTGTCACAGAGATCTAGGAAGCAGCCTAGAAATATTGACTGTATCAAAGAAATCTAGGCTGTAACCTAGATATCTAGACATTTTATTAGAGATCTCGACTGTATCCTAGAGATCTCTACCCTAGAGGTGTCCTTGAGATGTAGACGGTATCCTAGAAATATAGGCTGTATAATATAGATCAAGACTGTGTATGAGAGATCAAGGATGTATCATGGAGATCAAGGCTGTATCCTAGAGATGTAGACTGCATCCTAGAGATGTAGATTGTGTCCTAGAGAACTAGACTGTATCCTAGAGATCAAGGTTATTAATTAGAGATCTAGACTTCATCCAAGAGACATAGACCTGTCTCTTATAGATCTAGTCTGTATCCTAGAAATCGAGCCTGTTTCCAAGAAATGTAGACTGTATCATAGAGATGTAGATTGTGTCCTAGAGATCTAATCTGAATCCCAGAGATCTAGGCTGTATCCTAGATATCAAGATTGTATCCTAGAGATTAAGATATTATCCTAGAGATCAAGATTGTATCCTGGAGATCTAGGCTGTATCCTAGAGATCTAGACTGTATACTAGAGATAAATACTTTAGCCAAGCGATATAAACTGCATCAACGAAATCTAATCTGTATTCTAGAGATATAGATTGTACCGTAGAGAGCTACACTGTATCCTAGAGATGTAGGCTGTATCCTAGAGATCTAGAGATCTAGACTATATCCTAGAGATCTAAATTGTATCGTAGAGATCTAGACTGTATCGTAGAGATCTACACTGTATCGTAGAGACCTAGTCTTTATTGTAGAGATCTAGACTGTATCCTAGAGATCAATACTGTAGCCAAGAGATCTAGACTGTGTCAACAAAAATCTAGGCTGTATTCGAGAGAAATAGATTGTATCCTTAGAGATCTATACTGTATCCTAGAGATCTAAATGTATCCTAGAGATCTAGGCTGTATCCTACAAATATAGACCTTATCCAAGAGATGTAGACTGTATCCTAGAGGTATATACTGTATCCAAGAGACCTAGACTGTATCCTAGAGATCGAGGCCGTAGCCTAGAGATTAAGACAGTATCAGCAATATCTAGGCTGCAACCTAGGGATCTAGCCTGTGTCCAAGAGATCTAGATTGTATCCTAGATATCAAGGCTGTATTGCAGAGATATAGACTGTATCATTAAGTTCTAGACTGTTACCTAGAGATCTAGACTGTATCAAAGAAATCTCGGCAGTAACCTAGAGATCTAGCCTGTATCGTAGGTACATAGGTTTTTATCCAAGAGTTTTGGGCTGTGTCCTAGTGACCTAGTCTTTATCCTAGAGATGAATTCTGTGCTCAAGAGCTCTAGGTTGTAGTCTACAGATCTAGACTGTATCAAATCAATCTAGGCTGTAACCTAGATATCTAGACTGTATCCTAGATTTGTTGGCTGTCACCTACAGATCTAGGCTGTTTCCTAGAGATCTAGACTGCATCCCAGTGTTCTAGGCTGTTTCCAAGAGAACTAGCCTGTATCATAGGGATATAGACTGTATCCTAGAGACCAAGACTGTGTCCTACAGTTATAGACCATATGGTAAAAATACAAACTGTGTTGTAGAGATCTAGACTGTATCCTAGAGATTGAGGCTATATCCTAGAGTTTTATCATGTATCCCAGAGATACAGTATAGACTGTATCCCCGCAGCCTATACTGTTTACTGGAGAACTAGACTGTATCCTAGAAATCAAGGTTATAAATTAGAGATCTAGACTTCATGCAAGAGACATAGACTGTCTCTTAGACATCTAGGCTGTATCCTAGAAATAGAGCCTATTTCCAAGAGATCTAGACTGTATCATAGAGATGTAGACTGTGTCCTAGAGATAAATACTGTAGCCAAAAGATCTAGACTGCGTCAACGAAATCTAGGCTGTATTCGAAAGGCCTAGATTGTATACTGTATTCTAGAGATCTAAATGTTATGATAGATATCATGTGTCGTAGAGACCTAGTCTTTATTGTAGAGATCTATACTGTATTCCAGATATCTAAATGTATTCTAGAGATATAGGCTGTATCCTACAGATAGACCTTATCCAAGAGATCTAGACTGTATCCTAGATGTATAGACTGTATCCTAGAGGTATAGACTGTATCCAAGAGATCTAGAGTGTATTCTAGAGATCGAGGCTGTAGCGTAGAGAATAAGACAGTATCAAAAATATATAGGCTGCAACCTAGAGATCTAACCTGTATCCTAGAGTTCTAGCGTGTATCCCAGAGATACAGACTGTATCTTAGCTGCCTAGACTGTTTACTAGAGAACTAGACTGTATCCTAGATATCAAGGTTGTAATATAGAGATCTAGACTTCATCCAAGAGACATAGACTGTCTCTTAAAGATCTAGGCTGTATCCTAGAAATCGAGATCTAGATTGTATCTTAGAGATTTAGGCTGTATCCAAGAGATGTAGGTTGTAGCCTAGAGAATTAGTCTCTATCCTAGAAATCTAGGCTGTATCCTAGAGATCTAGGCTGTAGCCTAGAGACCTAGTCTCTATCCTAGAAATATAGGCTGTGTCTTTAGTTATCTCGATGGTATCCTAGAGACAAAGACTGTATCCAAGAGACCTAGACTGTATCATATAGATCAAGCTGTAACCTAGAGATCTAGATTGTATCCTTGATATCAAGGCTGTATTGTAGGGATGTAGACTGTATCAGTGAGATCTAGACTGTATCCTCGAGAATAGGACTGTGCCCTAGAGATGTAGGATGTATCCTAGAGATCTAGTCTGTGTCTTAGAAATCTAGCCTGTATCCTAGAGCTGTAGGCTGTATCCTAGATACCTAGACTGTATTCTAAAGATACATACTACATCCTACTAGAATGTATCCTAGAGATGTAATCTGTATGCAAGAGTTCTAGGCTGTAGCCTAGAAATTTAGACTATCAAAGAAATCTAGGCTGTAACCTAGATATCTAGACTGTTTATTAGAGATCTAGACTGAAACCTAGAGATCCTGTCTCTATCCAAGATATCAAGGCTGTGTCTTTGAGATGTAGACTGTTTCCAAGATGTACAGGATGTATCCTAGAGATCTAGTCTCTATCCTAGAGATCTAGACTGTAGCCTAGAGATAAAAGTTGAATCCTAGAGATCTAGAATGTTTCCGAGATATAAAAGCTGTATCGTAGAGATCTACAATGTGTCAGAGAGATTTAGACTGTATCCTAGAGATGTAGGCTGCATCCAAGAATTCTAAGGTGTCTCCTAGATACCTAGACTGTATCCTAGAGATAAATAATGCATTCTAGATATATAGATTGTATCCTAGAGATCTAAACTGTATCCTAGAGATCTACATGTATCCCAGAGATCTAGGCTGTATCCTACATATCTAGCCTTTATCATAGGGATACAGGTTGTATCCACGAGAACTGGACTGTGTACTAAAGATCTAGACTGTATCCTAGAGATCAAGGCTGTGTCCTTGAGATTTAGACTGTATCCAAGAGATCTAGACTGAAATGTAGAAATATAGATTGTATCCTAGAGGCCTAGACTGTGTCGTAAAGTTCTAGACTGTATGCTAGAGATCTGTCTCTATCCTAGAGATCTAGACTGTAACCTAGAGATAAAAGTTGTATCCTAGAGATCTATGACATGTCCTAGAGGCCAAGACTGTATCCTAGAGATCTCGGCTGTATCCTAATGATCTAGGCTGTATCCTAGAGATCTGGGCTGTGTCCTAGACATAATAGTTGTACCCTTGAGATCTAGACTGTGTCCTAGAGATCTAGACTGTATCCTGGGGATCCAGACTGTATCCTGGAGATCTTGACAGTATCAACAATGTCTAGGCTTTATCCTAGACATCTAGCCTGTATCCTAGAGATCTAGATTGTATCCTAGAGATCTAGACTGTATGTATCCTAGTTCTAGGCTGTATTCGTGAGACCGAGACTGTATCCTAAAGACCTAGGCTGTGTCCTAGAGATCTAGACTGTATCAAATAATTATTGGCTGTGACCGTGAGACCTGACTGTATCCTGACGTTGTAGGCTTTGCCCAAGAGACCTGGACTCTAACCTAGAGTTCTTGGGTGTATCCTAGAGACCTAGACTTTCTCCTAGAGATGTAGGCTGTACCCAAGAGGTTGAGGCTGTATCCTAGATATCTGGACTGTACATGAAAGATGTGAGCCGTTTGCTAGAGATCTAGGCTGTATCCTAGAGATCTAGCCTGTATCCTAGAGATCTAGGCCGTATCCTAGAGATCTAGGCCGTATCCTAGGCTGTATCTTAGAGATCTAGACTGTATCCTAGAGATCGAGCCTGTACCTTAGTGTTCTAGATTGTATCCTAGATATCAAGGCTGTATCGTAGAGATGTAGACTATTTCAGAGAGTTCTAAGCTGTATCCTAGAGAATTAACCTGTAACCTAGAGATTTAGGGTGTATCCATGAGATCTAGGCTGTAGCCTATAGATTGAGACTGTATCAAAGAAATCTAGGCAGTATCCTAGATATCTAGACAGTATCTTAGATATGTAGTCTGTCTCCTCATGATCAAGGAAGTAGCCTATAAATCTAGACTGTTTATTAGAGATCTAGACTGTATCATAGAGATATATTCTCTATATTAGAGATCAAGGCTGTATGCTTGAGACGTAGACTGTATCCAAGAGATATATGCTGTATCAAAGAGGTCAGGACTATTTATGAGAGATGTTTACTGTATCCTAGGACTGTGTCCTAGAGGTAAATACAGTAGCCAAGAGATCTAGACTGCATCAATTAAATCTAGGCTGTATCCAAGAGATATAGGCTGTATCCTAGAGATCTAGACTGAATCCTGGAGATCTAGACTGAATCCTAGAGATCTAGCCTGTATCCTAGAGATCTAGGATGTATCCTAGAGACTTTCTCCTAGAGATGACTAGACGACTAGATGGCACAATCGAGAGCATCCTGTCGGGCTGTATCGCCGCCTGGTACGGCAACTGCTCCCTCTCCAGAGGGAAGTGAGGTCTGCACAATGCATCACTACCTGCCCTCCAGGGGGCAAACTACCTGCCCTCCAGGACACCTACACCACCCGATGTCACAGGAAGGCCATAAAGATCATCAAGGACAATAACCACCCGAGCCACTGCCTGTTCACCCCGCTATCATCCAGAAGGTGAGGTCAGTACAGGTGCATCAAAGCTGGGACCGAGAGACTGACAGCTTCTATCTCAAGGCCATCAGACTGTTAAACAACCACCACTAACATTGTGTGGCTGCTGCCAACATACTGACTCAACTCCAGCCACTTTAATAATGGAAATTGATGTAAAAAATAATGTATCACTAGCCATTTTAAAACAATGCCACTTAATATAATGGTCACATACCCTACATTACTCTTCTCATATGTATATACTGTACTCGACACCATCTACTGCATCTTGCCTATGCCGCTCTGTACCATCACTCATTCATATCTCTTTATGTACATATTCTTTATCCCTTTACACTTGTGTGTATAAGGTAGTAGTTGTGGAATTGTAAGGTTAGATTACTCGTTGGTTACTACTGCATTGTCGGAACTAGAAGCACAAGCATTTCGCTACACTCGCATTAACATCTGCTAACCATATGTATGTGACAAATAAATTTGATTTGAAGACTGTATCCTAGAGATCTAGACTGAATCCTAGAAATCTAGATTGCATCCTAGAGATCAAGAATGTATCCAAGAGATCTAGACTGTATCCTAGAGTTCTAGGCTGTATCCTAGAGATAAAGACTGTCTTCTCGAAACCTAGATCGTATCCTAGAGATCTAGTTTGTATCCTAGAGATCTAGGCTGTATCCTAGATATCTAGGCTGTATCCTAGATATCTAAACTGTATCGAAAAGATATAGACTACATACTCAAGATGTATTCTGTGTCATAGAGATCTACGCTATTTACTAGAGATGTTGGCTGTATCCAAGAGAAGTAGGCTGTATCCTAGAGTTGTAGACTTTATCCTAGAGATATAGACTTTATCCTAGAGATGTAGACTGTATCCTAGAGATCTAGCCTGTATCATACAGATCTAGACTGTATTCTAGAAACAGACTGCACCCTAAAGATCTTGGCTGTCACATAGAGATCTAGGCTTGATCAAAGAGAACAAGGCTGTATCCTAGATATCCAGGCTGCATCCTGAAGATATAGGATATATCCAGGAAATATGGACTATATCCTAGGAATCTAGACTCTATCAAAGAGATCCCGACTGTATCCTAGAACTGTAGACTGTATCCTAGCTTTATATACTGTATCCTAGAGATCGCGACTGTTTACTCGATATCTAAACTGTATTATAGAGACATATACTGTATCCAAGAGATCTAGGCTGTATCCTAGAGTTCTAGACTATATCCTAGACATCTAGACTGTATCCTAGAGATCTAAGCTCTATCCTAGAGATCTAAATTGTATCCTAGAGATTTAGGCGGTATCCTATAGAACAAGGCTGTATCCTAGAGAACTCGACAGTATCC
Source organism: Oncorhynchus mykiss (assembly GCF_057628025.1). Classification (NCBI taxonomy): domain Eukaryota; kingdom Metazoa; phylum Chordata; class Actinopteri; order Salmoniformes; family Salmonidae; genus Oncorhynchus; species Oncorhynchus mykiss. The sequence goes on from NC_143048.1 coordinate 27,331,170, forward strand.
TGGAGATCTAGGTTCTGTTCTAGAGGTCTAATGAATGTAGACAATCATGTTCAGCAAATGTCTTATTCACACTGATTTATGTACTGCCCAGTGCCTCTCTACTCTTCATAACTTAACGTCCCTGACTACCATACTTTTGGCCTCTAACAGATGATCGAATCTCTCCTGATGGAGGGGTCACACATGACAGTGTTCTACCCTTGTTGTCTTCTGCCCTCCTGCTCCCCTCCACTTTGTTCCTTTCTGGAATGTTGCAATACCTCCTGCTCTGCTCTACTCCACTCAGAATATGCTTTCCGCTATTACTCAACGGTGAATAATAATCAGGGAGAGAATCGGTGGAGGTATCGCTCCCCGTCACAGTCGGTGAACGGGTGATAGTCTCTGACAACACTGATGGCACCAGACTAATCTGCCAAACCAAGCACAGGCAAAATGATTACTTATGCGCATGTGGTGGCAGGTGTTCCCCTGTGATTGGCGCTCACACTCCCCATAGGCCATTAGAGGTTTATCAGAGGTCTGCCAGTCAGGGGCTTGGCTGCTGGGACTCACAACAGATTAAGGCAATTTCTTGCATTAACACCAGCATGTGCTATTTTGAGCGAGGCAGGGTGCTCTCACCTCCCAAAGGAACATGTGAAACATTTAAAAACAAATGTGCTCTGAACTAAAACCCTCCACAGGGAAATAAGACAAGGTGTGTCTGACTGTGATACTCAATGTGGCATCACCCAATGTGGCATCATCTTCTGTGGCTAACACACAAAGGCTTGGGATTACATCACCATGGTGACATATCATCACACATCACTATAAGCCCCTACTCCCAGATCCCAGAAACGATAAGGTTAGGACATGACCCACATTTAAACCGAGGACTCAGTTATAACACGGATTCACATTACGCCGGAATTGCTGTAGATTCCCTTTTCTATATGGTTCAGAGCACTGAGTGTTCAGAGTGTCTGCATCTGCAATGGAAAACCCCAAGCTGTGCTAATGTGCCTCTGATTCCTGAGATGGAACACATAAATGACATTGTAGCTGTTAGATCTGAAAAGATAGAGGGAGACTAGGAGCCCGGGAGCAAATGGATTGGTCAGCCTTAGTAACACTAAATATAATCGTACACTAGGAGGGAAAAGGGTATACATAAACTCCTGGCCTGCAAACCAATATTTATTTTAGAATTGGTTAGAATTAGGGTAAGGGCTAGGGTCAAGGTTAAGGGTTTGGTTAAGGTTAAGGTTAGGGTTAAGGCAAGTGTCCGTTTTAGATTTCAGTTAGTCATTTTGCAGGTCAACAGTCAGTCTCTTTATAGCCCCAATAGGAGTGTGGCGGGATGGGAAGTGTAAGCATACCAGTAAACCTGACGGGCCCATGGCAGAGATTTGTAGCATAATGGCCCCTATCAATAAAAGACTAACCATTAAATCCAACCCAGGTCATGCCTTTAGTCCTTCAAATCATAAATATATGCACAATTTTATTTTTGAGTATTTGTATAAAAAGATTGATGAAGATTTTGCTCTCCAGTGGATACTCAAGGACATCACTTTTGACCACAGGAAGTTTTTGAAGTCTAAAAGGCAGGTCAACCACCAATGCCCTTGTTAGCTTTGTTAACAGTCTCTCCAAAGACTCAGAAAAACCAAGCATGGTTTGCTCATTGGTAGCCACAGAGTTCAGCAAAGCATTTGACAGGGTTAATCACACTAATGTCATCAAAATATCCTGTAAACGGGAATGAGGCCTGAAATAGTTCCATGGATGTGTGACTTTAGTCCCTCACATGTGGGGTGACCCATGGGACCTTACTTGGCCCTGTCCTTTTCCGTGCCCTCATCATTGATGCTGCACATGAAGCTGCCAACCATGTGTGGAGAAATGCCAATCACATGAATCTGCTTGCATCCAGGAAACTGCAGTAACCATCATCAATGCAGAAGCAACTGGATGAGATGAGCAGCTGGACCGCTAACAATGACATGCTCCTCAATGAGAAGAAATGTGTAGTGATGCATGTCACCTTCCCTGCACCACCCCTGTTAATTAACAGTATCTTCCTCTCAGAGACATCAAAGGTCAGGGTGCTGGGTCTCACTTTCCAGCAGGACCTGCACTGGAGCAGCCAGATTGACACCATGACCACAAACGGCAGCATGAAGCTGTTCCCCTTCAAGAGCACAAAGCGCTTCTCTGTAACTACATCAAGCCTACTATCCATCTACATCGGCTATGTAAGACAAGTTCTGGGGTACAGTGCCTTGCAAAAGTATTCATCCCCCTTTGCGTTTGTCCTATTTTGTTGCATTACAACCTGTAATTTAAATGGATTTATGAAATGAAAAAAAATGGCTCATTATAGGATTGTTAAGACAGTTCAACTGAGCTTGCAGAAATGCAAGGTGAAAAATAATCATCATTGGGTCAGTGAATACTCAATACACTCAGCTGCAGATGAACGAATGAAAAATTCAAAATTTAATTTCCAAATTCACCCCCCCCCCCCCAAAAAAAAACAGAAAAGTGTGCGTGCATATGTATTCACCCCCTTTGCTATGAGGCCCCTAAATAAGATCTGGTGAAACCAATTACCTTCAGAAGTCACATAATTAGTTAAATAAAGTCCATCTGTGTGCAATCTAAGTGTCACATGATATGTCACATGATCTCAGTATATATAAACCTATTCTGAAAGGTCCCAGAGTCCACAACACCACTAAGCAAGGGGTACCACCAAGCAAGTGTTACCATGAAGACCAAGGAGCTCTCCAAACAGGTCAGGGACAAAGTACAGATCAAGGTTGGGTTATAAAAAAATATCAAAAACTTTGAAAAAGGAAAGAATATGGCACCACAACAAACCTGCCAAGAGAGGGCCGCCCACCAACACTCATGGACCAGGCGTGGAGGGCATTAATCAGAGGCAAAAAATAAACCAAAGATAACTCTGAAGGAGCTGCAAAGCTCCACAGCGGAGATTGGAGTATCTGTCCATAGGACCACTTTAAGCCGTACACTCCACAGAGTTGGGCTTTACGGAAGAGTGGCCAGAAAAAAAGCCATTGCTTAAAGAAGAACATAAGCAAACACATTTGGTGTTTGCCAAAAGGCATGTGGGAGACTCCCTAAACATGTGGAAGAAGGTACTCTGGTCAGATGAAACTTAAATTGAGGTTTTTGGTCTTCAAGGAAAACCCTATGTCTGGCGCAAACCCTACCCCGCGCATCACCCCGAGAACATAATCCCCACAGTGAAGCATGGTGGTGGCAGCATCATGCTGCGGGGATGTTTTTTAACGGCAGAGACTGGGAAACTGGTCAGAATTGAAGGAATGATGGATGGCGCTAAATACAGGGAAATTCTTGAGGGAAACCTGTTTCAGTCTTCCAGAGATTTGAGACTGGGACAGAGGTTCACCTTCCAGCAGGACAATGACCCTAAGCATACTGCTAACGCAACACTCGAGTGGTTTAAGGGGGAAGCATTTAAATGTCTTGGAATGGCCTAGTCAAAGCCCAGACCTCAATCCAATTGAGAATCTGCGGTATGACTTAAAGATTGCTGTACACCAGCGCAACTCATTCAATTTGAAGGAGAAGGAGCAGTTTTGCCTTGAAGAATGGGCAAAAGTCTCTGTGGCTAGATGTGCCAAGCTTTTAGAGACATACCCCAAGAGACTTTCAGCTGTAATTGCTGCAAAAGGTTGCTCGACAAAGTATCAACTTTTTGGGGGGGGGGGGGGGGTGTTCTGTTTTTTTTGTCTTATTTTTTGTTTGTTTCACAATAATAAATATTTTGCATCTTCAGGCATGTTGTGTTAATCAAATGATACAAATCATTTTTATTTCCAGGTTGTAAGGCAACAAAATAGGAAAAATGCCAAGGTGGGTGAATACTTTTACAAGCCACTGTATGCTGTCCTTGCCTGGAACCTGTCCTCACACAAACCCTGACTGCTCAGCTAGAGCAGGTCCAGAAGAGCCTGCAGAATATTTATGCACGGGCCGTATACCAGCTACCGAGAAGTCCTTGAAACCCTCGGAATCATGTCCTTGGAGAGCAGAAGGGAGCAGATCTGTCTGACATTTGCTAAATCCCTGCAGAACTCCCAGTTTGCAGACTGGCTCCCCTCAACCAGACAGCAGATTACTGGACTGGCAAGGGCAACAGCCACAAACTGAACACTCCCATGACACACACAGGTCGCTATCAGAACTATCCCATTCCATACTTCACTAAACTGATCAATGCACACACCATATAGCCCAGGGGCCTTAGAAGATGTATTTTCTAAAGCTGCCACCTCTAACCTTGTCATTGTAGTATTGTTACTTTGTGTATATTGCATATTTTGACATTGCATTATATTACGTGTGTCACGTTCTGACCATCGTGTGTGTTTTCCTTGTTTTAGTGTTGGTCAGGACGTGAGCTGGGTGGGCATTCTATGTCGTGTGTCTGGTTTGTCTATTTCTATGTTTTGGCCTGATATGGTTCTCAATCAGAGGCAGGTGTTAGTCATTGTCTCTGATTGGGAACCATATTTAGGTAGCCTGTTTTGTGTTGGGTTTTGTGGGTGATTGTTCCTGTCTTTGTGTTTGTGGCACCAGATAGGACTGTTTCGTCTTTTTTCACATTTCTTGTTTTGTAGATTGTTGTATTTTCATCTTTATTAAAGATGTACAAAACTAACCACGCTGCATTTTGGTCCGCCTCTCTTTCGCCCAGAAGAAAACCGTTACACCGTGTTTTGATAGTTAAGCATTTTACTATTTGACAATAACATGTGATTGATTTTAGGATTGTAAATTGGTTTACAATTCAGTCCATGACTGCGAGAAACCAATAAAACCTACTACTACTACTACTTCTACTACTAATACAGTGGCGGTCAGTGCCGTTTACCATGAGGGAGGACAATTATTTTTTTCACGAGCTTGGCCTTATTTCTATTACAGCATTTTGGATGACTCTCATTCATATTCTAATCACCCAGTTCAATGTTACAGGGATAAGTTTTGGCTACTACATGATACTTGAATCTTCCCTATACCCATCGAGGTTGCTACAACCTAACCAATGAATGAAAGTTATCAACGTAGGTGCACACAGGTCGAGAGACAAATTTGAGATGACAGACAGTGACTCATTCACCTGCATCTAGCTGATACGAGGTGCAATCATTAGTCCAATTTCAGGTATGTTTATCCTGTTTTGTTCCGTTTGCTTTTAAGAAACGTTTTTCAACAGAATCATGCGATCATTAGTAAAAACAGTTCACTTTCATAGCAGCCACCTGGTATTCCTTCTTGCATGTATGTGCTCTCCTCCTCTCACCTCTTCCCTTCGCTTGTGGACTTCAACGCACAACACATCAGCTGTATGTGACCAGGAGAAAAATACTTTCCATGCAAAACCGCTACACACAGCCTACATCGTTGTAACCATATTAGCTGAAGTAACGTCATAGTCAGCATACAGTATCTAATAGAACTAACGTGTTTGTATACCCGCTACAATCATGCAGTAACGTTACAGAGTACAATCAGTAAGGAGTTGCACCGGCGGGCCCCTGTGGCAATAAATTAGTAATACCAAAAGCTTACCTTGACTTGGAAGAGTTCCAGTGTTGTGTTGGTAAATCATAGCCAGCTAGCTAACATAGCATCCCTCTATTTTAGCAGGGTGTTTTAGTATGTTAAACTAGCTAGCTGCAATTGCAGTAAGTGAAACTGAAAGTGAAAAAAAATGAAATATTTCTCTCTTGCTTCTCCTTCATTTTGGAATAAATGTATTTGTTCAAAACTGTTCAACTATAGTCTTTATCTTTCTTTGAGTTAGCGACTCACCACATTTTATACACACCAGTGCTAGCTAGCTGTAGCTTATGCTTTCAATACTAGATTAATTCTCTGATCCTTTGATTGGGTGGACAACATGTCAGTTCATGCTGCAACTGATAGACTGGAGGATGTCCTCTGGAAATTGTCATAATTACTGTGTATGTCTATGGAAGAGGGTGAGAACCATGAGCCTCCCAGGTTTTGTATTGAAGTCATTGTACCCAGAGGATGGAAGCTAGCTGTCCTCTGGCTACACCATGGTGCTACCCTACAGAGTGTTGTTGAGGCTACTGTAGAACTTCTTTGCAAAATAGTGTGTTTTAATCAATGATTTGGTGACGTGATTATATTTAGAATAGGTTTATCTAAAAAGGAAAACTTTTAAAGGTTTTTCTTAAAAAAAATGGAATTCACAGAGGATGGTCCTTCCCTTCCTCCTCTGAGGAGCCTCCACTCTACTACTACTACTACTACTACTACTACTTCTACTACTACTGCAATATAGGCAGTAAAGACTTAAAGAGAGAAATATAAACAGGAGAACACTGCATTTGCCTCATTCGTTCATCTGCAGCTGAGTGTATTGAGTATTCACTGACCCACTGATGATTATTTTTCACCTTGCATTTCTGCAAGCTCAGTTGAACTGTCTTAACAATCCTATAATGAGCCATTAATAAGTGAGACCTAATGTTAAGTGCCAGATGCACTGTCCTTTCACCTCATAAGTTGTGATTGCGCTTCATAAATTAATTACATTTCTTGCATGATAATTAAGCCAGAAACTCCTAGATGCTTCAAAGACAAGCAGTTTCAGTGTTCAATAATCAGGATAACTCTGCAGCACTTTCCAGCAGTAACTGAAAGTATTGTCTTCCATGACTTGGAATTACTATTCAATGCAATAGAGTTGAGGAATCAAACATTTAAGTCCAGAACCAGGTAACATTAAGATTCCATCACAGATTCTGAGATAAACAATCCAATCGATACTGTGGACATGGACATTGCTGTTTAGAGCATGTTTCTATTTAATCAAACTGGATGCAAATTTCATGTTCTTCCCGTTTTGTGTCTTTTCCATGGGGAAAATAGTTATAGTAGCGGTTGAAAATTATTCTGTGCTTGGGTAAAGAATCGCAACTCAATGTTCAGCTTGCCATTTACATGTGTTAGCCCCTTGACAGGATCTGTATATTTAACAGCAGGTCTAATTCAAGGATCAGAAAGCTATATCTTGTCAATATCATTATCATGTCATATTATTGCCAACACGTATGATGTTTGATGACAAAGTACATTTCTGTCTAATCCAATTAATTAATTTGAACTTAGTGAGGTCCAGAAATATATTTAAAAAAATAGAGCAAATAGCAGGACTATAGAGCTCACAGTAGACTAGTAACATTAACAAGTTCTCTGGATCATCATATTGTAACCTTGGGCTGATTGTCCTTTCCCTAGGGAAACTGTAGCATTGCATGTTTCAGTGACATTGCCTCCTGGTGAGTCAGCACAGCTCTCCACTGTCCTGATGTTATCTGGTCTGTCTTCTCCCACCCAGTGATGATTCAGTCAGTCCTGGCCTGTCTGTCCTAGATCTGTCTGTTTGCTGCACTCTCTTTCGGATCGTCAGTGACTCCAGAGGTCTCAGACTGCTGACTTAGCCTCTGGTTACACAAGCCCAAAGGCGCAGGCTGTCCATGGCTATGCACAGATAAGCAGGATTTCATGAGTGTCCCCAGCCGAACTGTTGGCTTGGATTGTTGGCTAAAGTTACTTGAGTCACCTTCTAAGATGCTACTGCAGTACAATTATGCTCAGAGCTTTTAGGGAAAATAAAAAAAATAAAAAAAAATAAAACAAATAGTACACAACTATTTAGAACAGCTGTGCTGCGGTCGTACGTACTAGGAGAAGCCGAGTACATATAGCCTATGTACATATAGCCTTACCACAAATGCCTAATTTTCTGAGTTTGCCTTTTGTACATGGCTCTCCATTACTGTTGTTTTGTATCTACTACATTAGCACAGCCAACTTGATCACAATTCTAGTTCCAAGTGAGGGTCAATTTGAAGAAAAATGAAAAAGTATATTGTGCTGATTTATTGGCACATTGAATCATGTCGCAAGCCATAGTTTTAAAACTCTGTGGGTAGTGCTAAAACAATGACGTCATATCTCAATTCCATAACATCTGAATCTTTATGCACCTTCACCACTGGGATATCTGCACTGGAGACAGGAGATGAAAATAAGTAGGAAATAAGTATGAGATGAGTCGCATACAGCTATGAATCTCAGATGAGTGTTTGTTCTTTGTCTCTTATACTTTGACTGGTTATGTTTATTTTTGTAAATCCTAACATGCACACATGCTGGAGGTGACATACAGTACAGTGTGTGCTGTGGTCTCAATTTCAAAATGTGTTTACCTTGCCTTTCTTGGCACATGAATCTTATGACTAAAGCTGAAAATAGAAAGCTGCAGATTCACATTTCCCTCTGCCTGCTATCTAATAATGTACCTTTGGCTTATTTGTTTGAGTGCTGATAGAGGTGACCTCAATTGTCATTGGCCAAGGTTTTGACGGAAGTTCCTCTGTCCGCGAAGGCTGTACTGCTTCATGGGGTTGGAGAGAGGAGGGAGCTTCCGTCACCACATATCCTTTCAAATCTGTCTGTCAGCACAACCACACATGAATCAACTATCCATAGCAACTACCCACTCATGGGATATGGCTCCTGGTTTATAGCGCCTCAGAAAAACAAGCTTAGAGCTAGATACTCTCCCCCCCCCCCCCCTGTAATTGGCTTTAATGTGTTCTGTATTCCCCTTTTTAACAACCTCTGATTCATATGAATACCAAAAGTTGACTCACTACCTCGGTTTTAGCCATTCAGTACATGTGAGGGCACAAAGTTGATCTCTGATGCAGAGTTGTTACCAGAAAATATTTTTCATAAACAATTTCAATGAAGGTGTTCCCTGGGGTCATAGCTTTTTGTTATTATTCAAATGAATCTTGAGATCTGGGGATAGGAACACTTTTCTACACTGTGATTTTATAGGCAATATCCACCGTGCCTCCCCATACCTTGGCAATTATTTAGCTGCCACATTGGGAGTGAATTGTTTACCTCTTTATTTTCGCTCTCATGAGCATAAATGCCTTTTACACATCAACGAGAGAAAAAAAGAACAGTGCCAGGGAACTGTGGGAACAGATCCATGAATTGAACTTTAAAGCAATTTCATTTTCATACAATTCCACTGAGTCTGGGAGTGTAATGTGCTCTCTCTGTGTGCTATCTGATATTGAACCTGATAATGGACTTAATTTCATTCCTCTCCATCACAGCCATATCAAATATGACAACCATTTTCAAGCACATTCTCAGAAATGGGATGTTGTTGCATATGAATGCAAATTGTACATTAACACACAGCCGTCGTATACAGATAGGGAACATCTTAACTTCCTCATAACTTCAGCCCACACTTGTAGCTTGTTCCGTGTTCAGAAAAACATTCACCATCAAAACCGTGTTTGAGGGGTCAGCATTTGATTAAATGAATAGGTGATTTCATTTTTAGAGTGCTGCTTGCTATTTCCTGGCAGTGCCTGATGTGTATTGTAGGCATCTGATATGCTGCACCTCATGGAGCGGGAGGCTAATGTGCTTGGATTACTCACCATTATACCTACAGCCCTCAGTGGATCTTCTGCAGCACTTACTGTACAGAACCACTGCACACACACAACAATACCCAGGTGCTAGACAGAAGAAGAGAAATAGTGAGAATATTTTTAATTCTTAAAAGTCTAAGGGTGGGTTGCACCAACATGGATTAACTCTTAGACTGGGTTAAATCAAGGTTAATCTATTAATCTTGTTGCACCAAATTTTAAACCTAGTTTTCAATTAATCCTAGTTAAATTAAATTCTTCCTCTAATCTGAGTTTAGTTTTCACTTTAAACCTGGATTCATTTTAAGCCTGTTGCTCAATTAATGAGAAACATAGACTGGAGATGAATTCTAAACTGCCACTTGGGGTGTCTGACAAAATGACGGCATATCTACTGTGGAGAGACCAAAACGAGTTACTCAGAGTTAATTAACTCATTGTTAGTAGGCTATTTACGTGCCCATTTTGTACAGCAATTGAATTCGGGGCTTCTCTCTTGATCCTTTACATTTGTTGCATAAAATGACCCAGGTGTCTTCCGTCTTTTTGACAGTCATGTTGTCTGTCTTTTCATCCTCCAGTATATTACTAAATTCCTCCATCAGCTCCGAAAATATTTTTTTCTCATAAGCGGAGAAATTTGAACTTCTTTGACATGCCATGATCAGGTGGCTAGTGGACAAATAATAAATGGCTAAATAATGTTAAGTAATGACAATAGTAAATCATATTGTATGCTAGCTAGCTTGGTTTATAAACTAGCTAGCTATAGTATCTAACTTTAGCTAACAAATTTGTTTTCTGTCTAGTACTGGAAAATAGCGGATTTTATTTATAACTTATAACTTTTCACGATGGAGTTGCAATAGTTCTAACGTTACATTGTTATTATTTTATCAAGGAACAGCAACTTTGTGGCCTCATTTGTCAAGAAGGCCAGCTACTTTGTTTCAACTCACAAAATACCTCATATATTGGTGTAACATGTCAATAATTATAGTTCAAAACTGTTAATCATAGATTTACTGATCCCGATTTAACATTAAGTGGTGCAACACATCTCTGATTAATTATCAACCTAGATTGACAAAACCTAGATTAGTTTTTATCCTAGATTAATTTAAACCATGTTGGTGTAAATCAGCTAGAAAGATGTGTCGGCATCGAGTAATTGTCTCTGGCCCCCTCCCAGTTAGGGGGAGTGATGAGCTTTACAGCAGAGTCTCACAACTCAATCGCTGGTTGAAAACTGTTTTCTGCCCCTCCCAAAAGAGAATTTGTAGATAATTGGCCATCTTTCTGAGACTCACCCACAAACAGGACCAAGCCTGACCTGCTGAGGAGTGACGGACTCCATCCTAGCTGGAGGGGTGCTCTCATCTTATCTACCAACATAGACAGGGCTTTAACTCCTCTAGCTCCACAATGAAATAGGGTGCAGGCCAGGCAGCAGGCTGTTAGCCAGCCTGCCAGCTTAGTGGAGTCTGCCACTAGCACAGTCAGTGTAGTCAGCTCAGCTATCCCCATTGAGACTGTGTCTGTGCCTCGACCTAGGTTGGGCAAAACTAAACATGGCGGTGTTCGCCTTAGCAGATCACTAGGATAAAGACCTCCTCCAGTCCTGTCATTATTGAAAGAGATCGTGATACCTCACATCTCAAAATAGGGCTACTTAATGTTAGATCCCTTACTTCAAAGGCAATTATAGTCAATGAACTAATCACTGATCCTAATCTTGATGTGATTGGCCTGACTGAAACTTGGCTTAAGCCTGATGAATTTACTGTGTGAAATGAAGCCTCATATCCCCTGTGCATCCCGCAAAGGCGGAGGTGTTGCTAACATTTACGATAGCAAATTTCAATTTACAAAAAAAAATACATTTTCATCTTTTGAGCTTCTAGTCATGCAATCTATGCAGCCTACTCAATCACTTTTTATAGCTACTGTTTACAGGCCTCCTGGGCCATATACAGCGTTCCTCATTGAGTTCCCTGAATTCCTATCAGACCTTGTAGTCATAGCAGATAATATTCTAATTTTTGGTGACTTTAATATTCACATGGAAAAGTCCACAGACTCACTCCAAAGGGCTTTCGGAGCCATCCTCGACTCAGTGGGTTTTGTCCAACATGTCTCTGGACCTATTCGCTGTCACAGTCATACTCTGGACCTAGTTTTGTCCCATGGAATAAATGTTGTGGATCTTCATTTTTTTCCTCATAATCCTGGACTATCGGACCACAATTTTATCACGTTTGCAATTGCAACAAATAATCTGCTCAGACCCCAACCAAGGAACATCAAAAGTCGTGCTATAAATTCACAGACAACACAAAGATTCCTTGATGTCCTTCCAGACTCCCTCTGTCTACCCATGGACGTCAGAGGACACAAATCAGTTAACCACCTAACTGAGGAACTCAATTTAACCTTGCACAATACCCTTGATATAGTTGCACCCCTAAAAACTAAAAACAATTCTCATAAGAAACTAGCTCCCTGTTATACAGAAAATACCCGAGCTCTAAAGCAAGCATCCAGAAAATTAGAACGGAAATGGCGCCACACCAAACTGGAAGTCTTCTGACTAGCTTGGAAAAACAGTACCGTGCAGTATCGAAGAGCCCTTACTGCTGCTCGATCATCCTATTTTCACAACTTAATTGAGGAAAATAAGAACAATCCTACATTTATTTTTGATACTGTCGCAAAGCTAACTAAAAAGCAGCATTCCCCAAGAGAGGATGGCTTTCACTTCAGCAGTAATACATTCATTAACTTCTTTGAGGAAAAGATCAGGGACTCCTCTTTAAATCTGCGTATTCCTTCAAAGCTCAGTTGTCCTGCGTCTGCACAACTCTGCCAGGACCTAGGATCAAGAGAGGCACTCAAGTGTTTTAGTACTATATCTCTTGACACAATGATGAAAAAAATCATGGCCTCTAAACCTTCAACGTGCATACTGGACCCTATTACAACTAAACTATTGAAAGAGCTGCTTCCTGTGCTTGGCCCTCCTATGTTGAACATAATAAACGGCTCTCTATCCACCGGATGTGTTCCAAACTCACTAAAAGTAGCAGTAATAAAGCCTCTCTTGAAAAAGCCAAACCTTGACCCAGAAAATATTAAAAAAACTATTGGCCTATATCGAATATTCCATTCCATACCCCGTCATAGCACTGAAACTGCACTTGTGAAGATGGTAAATTGCCTTTTAATGGCATCAGACCGAGGCTTTGCATCTGTCCTCGTGCTCCTAGACCTTGTTGCTGCTTTTGATACCATCTATCACTACATTCTTTTGGAGAGATTGGAAACCCAAATTGGTCTACACGGATAAGTTCTGGCCTGGTTTAGATCTTATCTGTTGGAAAGATATCAGTTTGTCTCTGTGAATGGTTTGTCCTCTGACAAATCAACTGTAAATTTCTGTGTTCCTTAAGGTTCCGTTTTAGGACCACTATTGTTTTCACTATATATTTTACCTCTTGGGGATGTCATTCGAAAACATAATGTTATTTTTCACTGCTATGCGGATGACACACAGCTGTACATTTCAATGAAACATGGTGAAGCCCCAAAATTGCCCTCGCTAGAAGCCTGTGTTTCAGACATAAGGAAGTGGATGGCTGCAAATGTTCTACCGTTAAACTCGGACAAAACAGAGATGCTTGTTCTAGGTTCCAAGTAACAAAGAGATCTTCTGTTGAATCTGACAATTAATCTTAATGGTTTTCAGTCGTCTCAAATAAAACTGTGAAGGACCTAGGCGTTACTCTGGACCCTGATCTCTCTTTTGACGAACATATCAAGATTGTTTCAAGGACAGCTTTTTTCCATCTACGTAACACTGCAAAAATCAGAAACTTCCTGTCCAAAAATGATGCAGAAAAATGTATCCATGCTTTTGTTACTTCTAGGTTAGACTACCGCAACGCCCTACTTTCTGGCTACCCGGATAAAGCACTAAATAAACTTCAGTTAGTGCTAAATACAGCTGCTAGAATCCTGACTAGAACGCCCAAATTTGATCATATTACTCCAGTGCTAGACTCCTTACACTGGCTTCCTGTCAAGGCAAGGGGTGATTTCAAGGTTTTACTGCTGACCTACAAAGCATTACATGGGCTTGCTCCTACCTATCTCTCTGATTTGGTCCTGCCGTACATACATACACGTACACTACGGTCACAAGACGCAGGCCTCTTAATTGTCCCTAGAATTTCTAAGCAAACAGCTGGAGGCAGGGCTTTCTCCTATAGAGCTCCATTTTTATGGAATGGTCTGCCTACCCATGTGAGAGACGGAAACTCGGTTCAACCTTTAAGTCTTTACTGAAGGCTCATCTCTTCAGTGGGTCATATGATTGAGTGTAGTCTGACCCACGAGTGGGAAGGTGAACGGAAAGGTTCTGGAGCAACGAACCGCCCTTGCTGTCTCTGCCTGGCCGGTTCCCCTCTTTCCACTGGGATTCTCTGCCTCTAACCCTATTACAGGGGCTATTACAGTCACTGGCATTCTGGTGCTCTTTCATGCTCTTTCATGCTGTCCCTAGGAGGGGTGCGTCACTTGAGTGGATTGAGTCACTGATGTGATCTTCCTGTCTGGGTTGGCGCCCCTCTTGGGTTGTGCCGTGGCGGAGATCTTTGTGGGCTATACTCGGCCTTGTCTCAGGATGGTAAGTTGGTGGTTGAAGATATCCCTCTAGTGGTGTGGGTGCTGTGCTTTGGCAAAGTGGGTGGGGTTATATCCTTCCTGTTTGGCCCTGTCCGGGGGTATCATCGGACGGGGCCACAGTGTCTCCTGACCCCTCCTGTCTCAGCCTCCAGTATTTATGCTGCAGTAGTTTATGTGGACCATGCCTCAGGACTACCTGGCATGATGACTCCTTGCTGTCCCCAGTCCACCTGGCCATGCTGCTGCTCCAGCTTCAACTGTTCTGCCTGTGATTATTATTATTTTACCATGCTGGTCATTTCTGAACTTTTGAACATCTTGACCATGTTCTGTTATAATCTCCACCCGGCACAGCCAGAAGAGGAATGGCCACCCCTCATAGCCTGGTTCCTCTCTAGGTTTCTTCCTAGCTTTTGGCCTTTCTAGGGAGTTTTTCCTAGCCACCGTGCTTCTACACCTGCATTGCTTGCTGTTTGGGGTTTTAGGCTGGATTTCTGTACAGCACTTTGAGATATCAGCTGATGTACGAAGGGCTATATACATACGTTTGATTTGATTTGATCCCTAAAATCCCTGGGGGGGCCACATTAGGTATGAAAAAAATCTATTGAATTTGGCCTTCACTACTATAGCCCAAAGTAAAGCATTGAATAACACATTCATGAATTGAAAAAAAGACCAAATATAAATCCTAAGAAACAACGTTTTGAAGGGTTTGTCCTATATCTAGATATATATATCCTATATATATCAGTTGCAAACGAGAGTTTCTATTGGACAAATTCAATTATGTTAATCCCGTTTTGTTCCTTTTGCTTCCTTTTAAGAAACGTTTTTCAACAGAATCGGTGGAATGAATACACCACCTAGAATACCTCACAATCAAATGCCGACCATATTACCTCCCAAGATAATTCTCTTAAGTTATAGTCACAGCTATGTATATTCTCCCATGATGGCCCTCAAGGAACTACACTGGACTTTATGCAAACTGGAAACCACATATCCTGAGTATCCATGTATTGTAGCTGGGGATTTTAACCCAAATTTGAGGAAAACGCTACTGAAGTTCTATTAACGCAATGACTGTAGTACTCGCTTAGGAAAAACCTTAGATCACTGCTACTGGCCTTTTTGAGATGCCTACAAGGCCCTCCCCCGCCGTCCCTTCAGCAAATCAGATCACGACTCCAGTTTGCTCCTCCCTTCCTATAGGCAGAAACTCAAACAGGAACCCATGCTCTATGCAATGCTGGTCTGATCAATCAGAATCCATGCTTCAAGATTGTTTTGATGATGCGGACTGGGATATGTTCCTGGATAGCCTCAGAGAATAACATTGATGTTTACATGGACACGGTGACGGAGTTCATCAGGAAGTGTATAGGGGATGTCGTTCCCACAGTGTCTATTAAAACCTACCCAAACCAGGAACATTGGATCAATGGCAGCATTCGAGAAAAACTGAAAGCGCGAACCACCACATTTAACCATGGCAAGGTGACTGGGAATATGGTTGAATACAAACAGTTAGTTATTCCCTCCGTAAGGCTATCAAACAGGCAAAACGTCAGTACAGAGACAAAGTGGAGTCACAATTCAGCGGCTCAGACACGAGACATATGCGGCAGGGTCTACAGACGATCACAGATTACAAAGGGAAAACCAGCCACAAGCTTAACACCTTCTTTCCCCTTTTTGAGGATAACTCAGTGCCACCGACGTGGCCCGCTCCCAAGGACTGTGGGCTCTCGTTCTCTGTGGCCGATGTGAGTAAGACATTTAAGCGTGTTAACCCTCACATGGCTGCCGGCCCATACGGCATCCCTAGCCGTGTCCTCAGAGCATGCGCAGACCAGCTGACTGGAGTGTTTACGAACACATTCAATATCTCCCTATCCCAGTCTGCTGTCCCCACTTACTTAAAGATATCCACCATTGTTCCTGTACCCAAGAAAGCAAAGGTAACTGAACTAAATGAATATCGCCCTGTAGCACTCACTTCTGTCATCATGAAATGCTTTGAGAGGCTAGTTTGTATTTCTATTTATTGTATTTATTTTATATATATATATATATACAGTGCCTTGCGAAAGTATTCGGCCCCCTTGAACTTTGCGACCTTTTGCCACATTTCAGGCTTCAAACATAAAGATATAAAATTGTATTTTTTTGTGAAGAATCAACAACAAGTGGGACACAATCATGAAGTGGAACGACATTTATTGGATATTTCAAACTTTTTTAACAAATCAAAAACTGAAAAATTGGGCATGCAAAATTATTCAGCCCCCTTAAGTTAATACTTTGTAGCGCCACCTTTTGCTGCGATTACAGCTGTAAGTCTGTAATCCTCCTTGCAAAACAGCTCGAGCTCAGTGAGGTTGGATGGAGAGCATTTGTGAACAGCAGTTTTCAGTTCTTTCCACAGATTCTCGATTGGATTCAGGTCTGGACTTTGACTTGGCCATTCTAACACCTGGATATGTTTATTTTTGAACCATTCCATTGTAGATTTGGCTTTATGTTTTGGATCATTGTCTTGTTGGAAGACAAATCTCCGTCCCAGTCTCAGGTCTTTTACAGACTCCATCAGGTTTTCTTCCAGAATGGTCCTGTATTTGGCTCCATCCATCTTCCCATCAATTTTAACCATCTTCCCTGTCCCTGCTGAAGAAAAGCAGGCCCAAACCATGATGCTGCCACCACCATGTTTGACAGTGGGGATGGTGTGTTCAGTTGTGTTGCTTTTACGCCAAACATAACGTTTTGCATTGTTGCCAAAAAGTTCAATTTTGGTTTCATCTGACCAGAGCACCTTCTTCCACATGTTTGGTGTGTCTCCCAGGTGGCTTGTGGCAAACTTTAAATGACACTTTTTATGGATATATTTAAGAAATGGCTTTCTTCTTGCCACTCTTCCATAAAGGCCAGATTTGTGCAATATACGACTGATTCTTGTCCTATGGACAGAGTCTCCCACCTCAGCTGTAGATCTCTGCAGTTCATCCAGTGTGATCATGGGCCTCTTGGCTGCATCTCTGATCAGTCTTCTCCTTGTATGAGCTGAAAGTTTAGAGGGACGGCCAGGTCTTGGTAGATTTGCAGTGGTCTGATACGCCTTCCATTTCAATATTATCGCTTGCACAGTGCTCCTTGGGATGTTTAAAGCTTGGGAAATCTTTTTGTATCCAAATCCGGCTTTAAACTTCTTCACAACAGTATCTCGGACCTGCATGGTGTGTTCCTTGTTCTTCATGATGCTCTCTGCGCTTTTAACGGACTTCTGAGACTATCACAGTGCAGGTGCATTTATACGGAGACTTGATTACACACAGGTGGATTGTATTTATCATCATTAGTAATTTAGGTCAACATTGGATCATTCAGAGATCCTCACTGAACTTCTGGAGAGAGTTTGCTGCACTGAAAGTAAAGGGGCTGAATAATTTTGCACGCCCAATTTTATAGTTTTTGAATTGTTAAAAAAGTTTGAAATATCCAATAAATGTCGTTCCACTTCATGATTGTGTCCCACTTGTTGTTGATTCTTCACAAAAAAATACAGTTTTATATCTTTATGTTTGAAGCCTGAAATGTGGCAAAAGGTCGCAAAGTTCAAGGTGGCCGAATACTTTCGCAGGGCTGTATATGTATATTATGGATAAAAAACGTTATTACAATTTTAAAAACATTACAATAAATTCACAACACCACTCAGGCCCCTACTCCACCACTACCACATATCTACAGTACTAATTCCATGTGTATGTGTGTGTATAGTGTGTATGTTATTGGTTATCGTGCGTGTATGTAATGCTCGTCGAAATGGGTAGACCAAGGCGCAGCGTGATTTGGGTTCATCATAATTTATTTGAATGAGAACCAGCAACAAAAACAATAAAGAGAAACAAACAAACAAACGTACAGCCTTGTAGGGCTCAAAAGCAACAATACAAAAACAAGATCCACCAAACAACAGGTGGGAAAAGGATACCTAAATATGATCCCCAATCAGAGACAACGATAGACAGCTGCCTCTGATTGGGAACCATACCAGGCCAACATAAAAATACAAAAACTAGACTAACACATATAAATAATAAACTAGAACACCCCCCCAGTCACGCCCTGACCTACTCCAAAATAAAAGCTTTCTATGGTCAGGACGTGACAGTGTATGCATGTGCCTGTGCCTATGTTTGTGTTGCTTCACAGTCCCTGCTGTCCCATAATGTGTTTTTTCATGTTTTTTAAATCAAATTGTACTGCTTGCATCAGTTACTTGATGTGGAATAGAGTTCCGTGTAGACATGGCTCTATGAAGTACTTGTACTCCTCCCATAGTCTGTTGTGTACTTGGGAACTGTGAAGAGACCTCTTGTTGCAGGTCTTGTGGGGTATGCATGGGTGTCCGAGCTTTGTGCCAGTAGTTTAGACAGACAGCTTGGTGCATTCAACATGTCAAATAGCTCTCAGAAATACAAGTATTGATGAAGTCAATCTCTCCTCCACTTTGAGCCAGGAGAGATTGACATGCATATTATATTTTTAAATGTTAAATTTTATTTCACCTTTATTAAACCAGGTAGGCTAGTTGAGAACAAGTTCTCATTTGCAACTGCGACCTGGCCAAGATCAAGCAAAGCAGTGTGACACAGACAACAACACAGAGTTACACATGAAGTAAACAATAAACAAGTCAATAACACAATAAACAAGTCAATGACACCGTAGAAAAAGAAAGTCTACATACAGTGTGTGCAAAAGGCATGAGGGGGTAGGCAATAAATAGGCCATAGGAGCAAATAATTACACTTTAGAAGATTAACAATGGAGTGATAAATGAGCAGATGATGATGTGCAAGTAGAGATACTGGTGTGCAAAAGAGCAGCAAAGTAAATAAAATAAAAACAATATGGGTAATATTACATATTACCTGCCTTGTTGATAGTGTTGTTAGGGCAGAGCATTGCTTTATTATGGACAGACTTCTACCCATCTTAGCTACTGTTGTATCAACATGTTATGACCATGACAGTTTACAATCCAGGGTTACTCCAAGCAGTTTAGTCATCTCAACTTGCTCAATTTCCACATTATTTATTATAAGATTTAGTTGAGGTTTAGGGTTTAGTGAATGTTTTGTCCCAAATACAATGATTTTAGAAATATTTAGGGCTGACTTATTCCTTGTCACCCACTCTGAAACTAACTGCAACACTTTGTTAAGTGTTGCAGTCATTTCAGTTGCTATAGTAGCTGACGTGTATAGTGTTGAGTCATCCGCATCCATAGACACTCTGGATTTACTCAAAGTCAGTGGCATGTCGTTAGTAAAAATTGAAAAGGGCAGGGGGCCTAAACAGCTACCCTGGGGAATTCCTGATTCTACCTGGATTATGTTTAAGAGGCTTCCAATAAAGAACACCTTCTGTGTTCTGTTAGACAAGTAACTCTTATCCACATTATAGCAGGGAGTGTAAAGCCGTAACACATACATTTTTCCAGCAGCAGACTATAATCGATAATGTCAAAAGCTGTACTGAAGTCTAACAAGACAGCCCCCACAATCAGTTTATCATCAATTTCTCTCAGACAATCATCAGTCATTTATGTACAGTAAGTGCTGTGCTTGTTGAGTGACCTTCCCTATAAGCATGCTGAAAGTCTGTTGTCAATTTGTTTACGGTAAGATAACATTGTATCTGGTCAAACACAATTTTTTTCCAGAAGTTTACTAAGGGTTGGTAACAGGCTGATTGGTCAGCTATTTGAGCCAGTAAATGAGGCTCTACTATTCTTGGTTAGCGGAATGACTTTAGCTACCCTGCAGGCCTGAGGGCACACACTTTCTAGTAGGCTTAAATTGAGGATGGGTCAAATAGGAGTGGCAATATCGTCTGCTATTATCCTCAGGAAATTTCTATCCAGATTGTCAGACCCCACTGGATTGTCATTGTTGATAGACAACAATCATTTTTTCACCTCTTCCCAACTGACTTTACGGAATTCAAAAGTAAAATTCTTGTCTTTCATAATTTGGTCCGATAGACTTGAATGTTTAGTGTCATCGATTTGTGGTGAATGAGCCATCTGATTCAATGAATGATGGAGCCGAGTTTCATTTAAGGTGAACCTAAGCTTTTAACTATCATTATTTATATAATTATCTTTGTTTCATAGTATAGTTTATTTTTATTTAGTTTAGTCACATGATTTCTTAATTTGCAATACATTTGCCAATCAGTTGGGCTACCAGACTTATTTGCCATATCTTTTGCCTCATCCCTCTCAACCATACCATTTTCAATTTCTCATCAATCCAAGGGGATTTAACAGTTTTTAAAGTAATTTTCTTAATGGATGTGTGCTTATTTGTAACTGGAATAAGCAATTTCATAAAATTGTCAAGTACAGCATCTGGTTGCTTCTCAATACACACCATAGACCATTAAATATTATTTACATCATCAACATAGGAATCATTACAAAACTTATTTTATGACCTCTTAAACACTATATTAGGCCCAGCCTTTGGAACATTGGTTTTCTTAGATATGGCTAGTATATTGTGATCACTGCATCCTATTGATTTGGATACTGCTTTAAATCACATTTCTGCAGCATTAGTAAAGATGTGATCAATACATGTTGATGATTTAATTCCTGTGCTGTTTGTCACTACCCTGGTAGGTTGACTGAAAACCTGAACCAGGTTGCAGTCACTGGTTACAGTTTGAAGTTTTTTTCTTGAGTGGGCAGCCTGATAAAAGCCAGTCAATATTTAAATCACACAGAAAAAAATATTCACCATGTCACCAGAATGGTCGTGAACAGGCAAAAAGGTCAAAACCAGAGTCCAGGAGGTACAGAGTGGCAGACAGGCTCGTGGTCAAGGCAGGCAGAATGGTCAGGCAGGCAGGTACAAAGTCCAGAAACATGCAAGGGTCAAAACTGGGAGGACTAGAAAAAGGAGAATGCAGAAAGTTGGAAACATACAAGTCGAACTGGCACAGAGAGACAGGAAACACAGGAATAAATACACTGCGGGAAATAAGCGTCACCTGGAGGGGGTGGAGACAATCACAAGGACAGGTGAAACAGAACAGGGCGTGACAGAGCTAGCCCTCCTGATATCGTTTGACCCAACATGGACTACGACAGTGTCAGCTTCCAGCATCTGTCATAGAACAGTTGTAAGCAGCCTTATGATGTCCTGTACTTGTGCTCCTGGGAAGCACAGGGTTTTTGCCTTTGGAACTGAGATGTTTCTCACCATAGACTTGCCGGTCTCTCAGGCAGCCTCACGGTCTAATGAGGGTGGGAGATCTGAGGATCTGAACTCGAGGTAGAAGCCACTGGAGAGGGAGACAGAACTGAGGAAGAAGAAGCAGGTACCTCCGGATCCGATCTTGAATGTGAAGACCCCAAGGAAGAAGGAACCTCTGGATCCAGGGCGGCAAAGCTGTTGCTGGTCTGTGTCAGATCCCTGCTCAACATCTCCATGGAGACCCCCATTGCCAGAGGACGCTTTCTTCGAATTCCACGGCGAGTGACGTACCTCCATGGCTGGTTGGTTGAGTCGAGAACAGCTCCGTTCTCCAGGGATGGGGAGATCCCTTCGCTGATGGAACCCCGCCGAACACTGGCCAGTCAGCTGTGGAGAGCCGACACGGCGGCTAAACTTCCACCAGACCAGTGCGCTGTCTGGCTATTGGGGTGGAAGAAAAATAAAAAGTAGGCAGGCGTGGGTTCCCCAGTAGCTGGTGTAGGTTTGCTGCTTGTTTGCTAAGAGTAGCCACTTCGTTCCTGTAGTCCTCCGCATGCAAGCAGTTGCTACATTGATAGTCCACATTGTCCCGTAACAAAGCAATGTAAACACAGCTCCTGCAGTGCTGGAAACATTCAATAGCGACCTCCATTTGAGACCGCCGAGCCAGCTAGGCTAGCTGGGCTTTCGTGTCTCTTCCCCTATGCAGAATCTGGCAGGATCCAAGGACAGCCAGAGGCACTCACCGCAATTATCCCAACAGTGCCAAAAAATATAAGGATCATGTCACCTCTGTGTGTGTGGCCAAGTGTTCTATTGGGACCACTAAAACTATAGAGTTAATTTTAATAACGTGGATGACTCGCTTACTGTCCTCTTTCCTTTGATCTGTGTGCCAAATGGCCTCACGTCTGTGCTGTATGTGGAGGTACAGCGGGATACATCTGTAGTGCTGGGCTGTGTGTCGCGTGTATGTGTGCGCGTGTGCCCGCATGTGTGTGTGTGTGTGGAGGTACAGATGTTGGCAGATGGTGTTCATCATTCTCCATGTTATTACAGCATCTGCCTCAATACTCCTCAAGGCATTGTGGTCTAACCACAACAGCTGTTTATTACAAAGAAGGGATGCCAGGGTCTTCAGGCTTCCAATATCTGGTTGAGTATCCATCTCCACTTTGTGATTTATGTAGTGAAGACTTTAATGAGCAGAAGAATATTAGCAATATTTCATGTGTACAATAACATTGATATCTTTTTTTTCTACACCTGTCGGGGAAATTCTATTGTACTGTTCAACATTGTATTTTGCCCTTTTATTTTCATGGACAAATTATTTGATGCATAGCCAAGTCTTTGTAATAAAACTGTGAGATCCATATGTAAGGGATAATAAACGAGAGGCTTTACGTTCTATGGAAAATAATGAACGAATTAGTTGATTATCCCTGTTACACCATGTCTACAAATGAAAACATTTGATACTAAAAATCTTTTCATTTGCCAGTAGAAATGTGCTCAACATCCACTGAAGAAGCTAGAAAGTTTACTAGATAGCTACAGTTGTTGCCATGGTAACCAAATAAACAGACTTGCTAGTTTAGCTATCCAAACCATTAGTACTAGCTTGCTACTATGAAAACTGAATTCAACAATACCAATACTGTTCTCAATGTGTCATTTGCTTTCAAAAGCAGCTCAAACATAACATGTAAAAATGAACTATAGCTATCGAATTCTACTGTGCAAATATACTGTGAGTTATTGAAGCAATAAGGCCTGAGGGGGTGTGGTTTAGGGAAATAATGCAGGATCTAGAATGCCCTTTAAGCCAACCAGAAAGGAGTATTCAACAATGCCGTGGTACACACCATGACAAATCATACAAAAATCAGATCTTTTAATAATGTTTGTAAATAGGGTAATAATATGTATTTCATAGTTTGCAGGGGATCATTTATAGCATACATGCCAGATAAATGTGATAAAGGGCTATATACAGGATCATATCTCTATCCATGGCTCTACAGTTGTTGGCTTGTAGCGTTGGCATTTCATGCTTCTCATATTGCCCTGAACCTTTTGAAACCCAATGAGGGTGAGACAGGGAACATGCATTTGTCATTTTATGTGGTGGACAGGGAATTCATTTGTGGCTTTTATTTTGAAAATGATTAGGTCTGCTGTGTGTGCTTCTGTAAAAAGCCATTTGATTTCTGAAACAAATGACAGCCACTATACGTGAAGCTGTCAACATGTCAACGGTAACCTTTTGAGGAAATGTATGAAATTAGAAAGCCCAGGCAAGATTTGAGAGCAGTGGAGTGTATCATCATTGGTCATTAGTTTGAAGCTAAACTGTCCAGTGGTTTTAATGTGCAGCCTCAGAATGTAAGTTAATATAGGCACTCAGTGGAAAGGCTTGGGTGAAGCAAATTGTTATTCGCAGCCACAGCTTCATAGGAAACGGTTTGTATGTTTTTTGTGAACTTTAAAAAGGTTAGTGTCAAAGCAGATAATCCTGACTAAACAATGAGGGGTTAGATGATAAGATGCTAAAGACCATTTTACAATAATTCCTGTCTTGCCTGATCGTGGCCTGTTGTACATGTCACTTGGTATCCACATTGTATTAGGTGTTACAAAAGAAGGGGTCTGTGGAGGAACAGATAAAAAAAGTCTTGATTGTTCCACCAATGAATTAGGGAACATCCGTCGTAAATACTGGGGACTACTTTCAACCTGTCTGTCCATATCCTGTACAGTAACTTGTTCCTGTACAGTAAATTGATGATTTTAAGTTATCTTTCATGTATTTAATAGTCATTTTCAGCCATACTTTCATATGTCATTTTCAAACGAGAGTGCTATCTCACTCTCCAGACATTTCTAAGCAATATATGGATGAACAGCCCTGTGTGTGTGATTTGTCCAAGGCATAAACGATGAGCCTTCCTGTGCCAATATGGAATAAGGACTTTGACAACACTGGGCCCTCCAGCTGCGAGAGATAGTGTGTTCTGTGATCTCTGTCTGAAGCTTCAGCTTTCACAAGCTCAAATGCAAACTGTGGCCTGCTAAATAGCTCCTTTTGTTGACATTCCTTTTTCAGAGATTCAGATTGCACAGTGAATATGTCATGGACACAGATCTGCCAAAATAATAAAAATAGGAAAAGTTAATCTTGCTAATTGTTAATCTTGGATTTCTTCTCTAACTTTAATTAACTGTTTAACAAGTTGGAGAATTGTGTGAATTGCAGTCATACATTGATCATTCATCGCTGCCAATGCTTGAGAGGTCAAAAAAATATATATATGGGGCACCGGTTAGCCTAGTGGTTAGAGCATTGGACTAGTAACCGGAAGGCTGCAAGATCGAATCACCAAGGTGAAAAATCCTGTCGTTCTGCCCCTGAACAAGGCAGTTAACCCACTGTTCATAGGCTGTCATTGAAAATAAGAATTTGTTCTTAACAGACTTGCCTAGTTAAAGAAAGGTAAAATATATATATTTTTTTGTATGTATAGTATTTTTGTAATTGGGCCACACAGACTACGTACTCCCTTCAACCTGCTATTGTCCTTTTAAAGGTCTTGATGCTCCAGGTTGCCTGAGGTACTTGAGTAACTCCTTTTCCGTGAAAAGAAAAATGATGCAGAACAAAATAAAGTGTCCTTAATCAGTAGATGTATTGAGCTGTGACAACCGGAGAGTGAAGTGGAGGATTTAAACCACTGTCAGTTTCATCCATGGTCCAGTCGGCTCTGATAACAAACCGTGGAAAGTGTTCAACGTTTCAATGGGTGTGATTGAAAGGTTGCCTTCCAAACTTTTCACAGAGCCTTTCAAATGTCGTGTCTGGTGTCTGGAACAATGTTTTTGTCTTATTCCATCTGACCGGTCATGCTTGACAAGAGAGTACTGTGGTGAAATGTATCTGAACTGAGATGATGAAATGTGTGTCTGATCAGATATGAAATAGGAAAGAAGTAGTCACACATTGAACAGTGTGAGAGTGCCTCTCTACTGCATCAGATGGGTGTTCATTCTGTCGATGGTTATTTCAGATTACATTATAATCTCCATTATGCCCAATTAAATGCACTAACAACAGACTCTATGAATTGATCAAATATAATACTGAGCTTGACTTTTCCTGTTGACTTCATCATAACTTACTAATTGGATTCCTTCCATAGATCTCATTTCGAATTGGCTAATGAGTCCATTTAATAGGAAGGGGTCCAATCTCAAATAGGTAATTTGAGGCTTTGGCTTTCACCTGGATACTAACACTTCATGACCAAGGACGTTACACAAAACAAAATCATATATATTTGTTTTACATACAGTGGAGTCCGAAATTATAGACACCCTTGAAAAAGATTAGCCATAATGACTATAAAATAAATAATTCAAATACCGAGCTGTATTATATGCTCCAAAATATTTGGAAATTATATGATCTTATACTAATACAATTGCTCACAGAAAGAGATTTTGTTTAACATGTAATACTTTTTTTCAAAAAGGTAGGGATCAAATTTTAGTATTTGGTCCCATATTCCTAACACAATGACTACACCAAGTGTGTGACTATACAAACTTGTTGAATGCATTTGCAGTTCATTTTGGTTGCGTTTCAGATTATTTTGTGCCCAGTAGAATAGAATGGTAAATAATGTATTGTGTCACTTTCATTGTAAATCAGAATATAACATTGTTTCTAAACACTTGTGGATGCTACCATAACTATGGAAAATCCTGAATGAATCGCGAATAATGATGAGCGAGAAAGTTACAGAGGGTGAAATATGCTAACCTGTTATTGGTAATGGTGAGAGGTTTTGTGCCCAATAGAAGTTTCTATTGGGCACAAAATAATCTGAAACACAACCAAAATGAACAGCAAATGCATCCAACAACTTTGTAGAGTCACAAGCGTCATGTAGTCACAGTTAATAGCCTAACTACCAATCAAGCAACATTATGAACTAAACTTTCAAATCCTGTTGCTGCAGGATTATGTTGCTGCAACAATACTGGTCAAATTAAGATCCTACATCTGTATTTGCAGTTTGTGTAACTGGACATTTCCCAATGTAATCAAAAGGCCTTCTAGCCATACATTTCAGCACCTGACAAGGGCATATGGTCTGTATTAATTACAATGCATATGTGCCATGGAGAGATATTACTCTCTGGATTTTGTATATGAATATTCATATCTGAAAATATTAATGTTAATCTGGCTGTTTTACTATTTGCATGTTTAATTAATGTCTTACCACTGCTCCCATTTGGATAATAACCATGTGGGAGGTGAATCACTGAAAATCTGTTAAATAATTAAGAGGTATTTTTGCCGTTTGGATAGTAATATAGTTTGTGCTTTGCTTTCAAGGTGAGTAGAGATGGCTGGAGCGGGACCAAGGCCTCTCTGTGCTCTACTTCCCATATTGGACAGCAAAACACATCACTTCTCATTTTAACCTTCCTTGACGTTTCCCCTGGGATTTGAAACATAAGGCAATTTTCCAAAATACTGTACTCTGACAGATCTCTCAAAAATGTACTTTACAAAATTTCTCATAAGTATACACTACTGTTCAGTGGCAGTAGCACATGTACATTCACAAATTGTAACCCTTTGCATCTCAACATAATTACTTGCACACTGCATACTGTTCCTTTTCAAAACACTTACATTTGGGATCCCCCCCCCAATGGAATTGCATATCTCATATATATGAGATATTTTGCAAGTCTGGCCCTGCTTTGTACACAACCATTTGCATTAATAACTGCCTGCAGCACCAGCAGCACTCTATACTGAAACGCTGATTACTTCACCTCCGGAGTCCTATCCTCCCAGTCAGTGTAACCAGGCTGTAACCAGGCTGTAACCAGGCTGAAGGACATGACTGGGACTGCTGTACTGATTGTGTTGTCTCTAACTGATTGCCTGTCTGACCCTGTGTGATAGCCTATTATGCACCGAAGGCTAATATGAAGCAAGGCAACACTGCACAAACAGATGAGTGTAGGTATAGGGTGTATGTGCAAATTTTGTGTGTAGTATACAGAAGTCAATTGAAAACCTCATCAATTCTTTCCTCACTCCCTCATTCCCTCACTCCTAGTTGTTTATGCCAGTGAGTGAGCCCTGAGGAGAAAGTCGGGTATGTATTTTAGGGATTTTTGAGGAGGAGATGAACGCACAGTACTCAGAGACATGATGGTTATTTGATGGGGCAATATCAAGACATGATGTATGATGATGAGCATATTTTAATAAATACTTAATCATGAGTGGACCCTTTTTATTCCCCATGAACATGACTGGTTTCTTTGGCATCCACACATTTTATTTTGCAGTCTAATCAATAGGGAAATGACTTACAATTCTGACGTCGGATATGGAGTGGCATCTATCTATACTGAACAAAAATATGAACGCAACATGTAAAGTGTTGGTCCCATGTTTCATGAACTGAAATAAAAGATCCCCAAAATGTTCCATATGCATAAAAAGCTTATTTCTCTCAAATTTTGTTAACAAATTTGTTTACATCCCTGCTGTGAGCATTTCTCCTTTGCCAAGATAATCCATCCACCTGACAGGTGTGACATATCAAGAAGCTAATTAAACAGCACGATCATTACACATGTGCACCTTGTACTGGGGACAATAAAATGCCTCTCTAAAATGTGCAGTTTTGTCACACAACCAAGGCCACAGATGTCTCAAGTTTTGCTGACTTCAGGAATGTCCACCAGAGCTGTTGCCAGATAATTTAATGTTAATTTCTCTACCATAAGCCGCCTCCAACATCGTTTTAGAGAATTTGGCAGTATGTCCAACCAGCCTCACAACCGCAGGCCATGTGTAACCACGCCAACCCAGGACCTCCAAATTCGGTTTCTTCACCGGCAGGATTATCTGAGACCAGCCAACTGGACAGCTGATGAAACTGAGTAGTAGTTCTGTCTGTAATAAATCCCTTTTTTGGGGAAAACTAATTCTGATCGGCTGGGCCTGGCTCCTCAGTGGGTGAGCCATGGCTGCGTCCCTGCCCAGCCAGGTGAAATCCATAGATTAGAGCCTAATTTATTTATTTCAATTGACTGATTTCCCTAAATGAAATTGTTGGACGTTGCATTTCTATTTTTGTTCAGTATATTTACAATCATACAAGTGATAAAGTCTATTTGGCAAAACCATGCAGTTGTATAATATGGATATATTAACCACACTCTAAATAAAGATTATTGTAAATTACTTGAAATGACACGACAGTGATTTATAAAGCCTTCCTTGCATTTAAAATTGTTTTAATTTGCCAATACAGTTCACAATACACATCATTTTAAACTTTAACCACAGCTACTTGAGTAAAAGATTGCGTGAATTCCTCTCATAGAAAACCAGGGAGGTAAGGAGGGCGGGAAGGACGCCACGCCAGGCATGCTGGGAATGATCTCTATGTACCTGATCATCACCTAGCCTGCATTAGTCCAACCAATCCCCAAAAGGCTGCCAGTCTACCTACAGAAACTGATGGTATCAGGTGGCCCCAGAGAGAAATAACCCCCATCGTTCTATTCTCCACACCATTCCGTTCTGCGTGAAAGTCTGAGGTCTGAATCGTGCATTTCCATGACCTACTGTCTCTTTACACTACCTTGACTCTGTCACATTATCCAAACCAATCTGAGAGTGGGCTGTTGTTTTAAATTGGCCTGTTTGTCTGTTTCTGTCAGCATCTGTGAAACATGTTAAAATCCTATGGTGATGAAGCACGGTAACTCATAACCTTGACTTTTTTTATGTATTCAATGATGGTTTGACTGGCAAGTGAGCCATCCAAAACAAATTCCTCTTATATAATTGGCTGGTAACAATTTAAATGGCGATGCATTTTTTATGCTGTACTTCCCACTTCCTACTCAGATCTTCTCTGAGAGGTACAATGGTTATCACCTTTGCCTCTTTACTGACCTCTCTAAAATCTGTCAAAATCTCCTAATTAATTTTCACTCTTTTGGTTATTAACCTCTTTTTATATAAATCTCGGCAGGTCACATTGCAAATGGACTCTGACACAGTATCTGAATGAGCACCCGCTCTCCAGGCCTGCCTTTCCTTTTAGTTAATCTGCTTATCGTTCACAGATAGGGCGCTTGAACGGGCCTCGGTAATGGTGCCAGGCTCATATAATGGTGTTTTCAATACTAACCCTTGGGAACTATGTGTCTGTAAATGGTGTATGCATATGCATTAGCCTCAAGTTTTATATGAACAATAACCTCTGAGAATGTACATAACAACCATTAATCCTCTTAGCCTGCTGAGATGCTGACGTCCACAGCCCTGGTATCTCTAAACAATGACGATAATGTTAACGTAACTTGAATGAATGTTAGCTTTCATCTGACTGTACAGTAATATCACAACGACAGGGATGATGGGTGTTCTGCTGAGAAATGGAACAACTGTAGCTTCCACAGTTAGCAGTGCCTGCCTCATGAGCTGAATAGCAGCCATTAGATGGGGATCAACAAGCCTATTCCCCTTAGTTTGATTTATGATGGCCTTATCACTGTTTGTGTTATTTTATTTGCCTACATGATAGTGCTGTCAGACATAACCAAGACAAAGTGCCAGCAGTATGTCGAGCATATCTACAGGGATTCTCTCGCTGTCATATTCGCAAAGCTTGTCTCCTTTTTTTCCTTTTTTTTTTTTAACAGCCTGTTTTCATCCCTGCATCATTCCATTTTATAAGGTAATGGGAGATTTAAAAGGCTTGGATTCATAAATCCTTGATGTGAGTACAGGTTGATTTAAACTCTGTGGTGCTAATGACAATGTTTGCAAATACAGTGCATCCAGCAGCAGGTAGCCTAGTGGTAAGAGCGTTGGACCAGTAACCGAAAGGTTGCTGGCTTGAATCCCTGAGCTGACAAGGTAAAAATCTGTTGTTCTGCCCCATGAGCAAGGCAGTTAACCTATTGTTCCCCGGGCGCTGAAGATGTGGATGTCGATTATGGCAGCCCCCCTCTCTGATTCAGGTGGGTTGGGTTAAATGCGGAAAACATAATTCAGTTGAATGCATTCAGTTGTACAACTGACTAGGTATCCCCTTTACCAGTGATAACAGAGAATGATCTGAGATTTTCTCACTGCTATAACTTCTGTGGAGTCCTCGAGAACAGATATTTACTGCTAGATTTGTTTACGTACAGAGATTGTAATGCTTAGCTGGGCTAATGTATGAATACTTCTGTGAACTACTTTATTGATAATTAGATGAAGTAGAGCCTGGGTACTTTCCGTTCATGACTTTCAAAGCTTGTCATGTCTTCACTGTAAATTGGGGCTACTTGAGAGTTGGGTCCGGGTGGTGAGATAGTATCCCTTCTGGGGTTGAACTGGATCCACTCTGGCACTATACTGTGCTCATTAGATAGTGCTTTAGCTCTCGTAACACGGAGAGCTGCCATTCAGTCAGCACATTAATCACGTCTCCGGTGGTTGACTGGAGTTTGGAGTTGGCAAGCTCACAGAATGCAAATCCGAAGATTCAAAGCCATGAGCACTCGTTTCCCTGAGACCAAAAGGAGAGCATTCTCTACCTTTGATTCAGCTTGTTCACTTCCCAGCTAACAAAATGAGAAAATTAGGAGGGTATTAACACAAGAGGATGCTTAGTTGAGTAACCTTATATACCATAGAGTATTCTCTGCAAAATAAACTGATCGTTTGATCATGGATGATTGCTCAGAAAATGCTTTGGGGGAATACTCATTAGGATATACCATGAGCTCAAATATAGTGTGCAATGAATAATACAAATAAAAACTCATTAACATGCATGCATGTCTTTGATACGTGACCGAAAGAAAGACAAATTTATTTTTTTGTTCCAATTTGAAGAACATTATGAACACTGCACTGTCAACTACAAGACTCATGATGCAGTTTCTAGTGTAAACTAGAATCAGTAGTTGCAGGAAACAGAGTCAAGTTTGCCACTGAATAATATATTGCACTATATTGATTGGCAGTCCTCCTTCACTGTTCAGTCCCAATCCTCTGGTTTAATTGGTTGGGTTGAGGTTGATGTGTCAGTTATTTGACAGAAAATTCCAGGAGGAAAGAAAACAACATTAATATTGAGTGGAGTATGTAGTGTTAATAATTGTCTGAGTCTCCATGAACTTCATTTAATTTAGATTCATTTCCGCTTCCTTATGCCATGCCACTCTGAATCACATTTTATCTGTATCTGAATAACCGGACCCACTGTTTCAGTCACTGCACAGGAGCTCCAATAGACCCCTCAAACAGAAGACTGCAGTACTGTACCTATTGCGCCAAGTACCTGTTGTACTTGGCGCATGTGACAAACACAATTTGATTTGATTTGATACAGTATGTTCTGCTGCAGTCTTGCCCACTCTCTGTGTGAGGTCCATCCACAGAGTGTGATTTGCCTCCAACTAATCTCCTAATTACCACATGAGCTAATTATTTGCTCTGTTGGCTCCACAATACGTTGGTGAGATAGAAGATAAGTTCTAAAATAAACAGGGTTTATGCCATCATCCCTTCATGTATTGACCTAGGCTTTTAGGTAAGAATTGGGTTTGGAAAAGAGCCTGTCAATTGGTGAATAGTGGAGGAACTTGCCTATGCTTGTGTTGTGTCTTTGGCACTTGCTATGCTTTGCTGTGGACACAATATAGGGTCCCAGGTTTGAGCCTATACTATACACTGAGGATTATTGAACTTCATCTAACACATATCCCCGAAGTATAACCATGAATACAAACAGAAATTCTAAATTGCCTTATCTTCAAGAGACATATTTCTGCACTTTCTGCTTCAAGAAGTTTTGACCACGTTACATGACACCGGGCATCACGTAACCTTATGGGACTTTATCAATGTTGAGAAGTGTCCTATAAATTCAATTTGAGGGCTTTTTTCTTCCCACTGCAGCGTAACACTTTACACAGGTGTAATTGAATTTGAAGAAAATGGAACCCCTTGATCATTATACTGTATATATACAGTGCCTTCGGAAAGTATTCAGACCCCTTGACTTTTTCTACTTAAAAAAAAAGTTATAGGCTTATATTAAAATGTATCAAATTAAATAAAATCCTCAGCAATTTGCACACAATCCCTCATAATGACAAAGCAAACGTTTTTTATTTTTTTATTTTTTACATTTTTGTAAATGTATAAAAAAATAAAAAACAGATACCTTATTGCTATGAGATTTGAAATTGAGCTCAGGTGCATCCTATTTCCATTGATCATCCTTGAGATGTTTCTACAACTTGATTGTAGTCCAACTGTTTTAAATTCAATTGATTGGACATGATTTGGAAAAGCACACAGCTGTCTATAGAATATCCCACAGTTGACAGTGCATGTCAGAGCAAAAACCAAGCCATGAGGTCGAAGGAATTATCCGTAGAGCTCCGAGACAGGATTATGTTGAGGCACAGATGTGGGGAAGGGTACCAACATTTTTTGCAGCATTGAAGGTCCCCAAGAACACAGTGACCTCCATTATTATTAAATGGAAGAAGTTTGGAACCACCAAGACTCTTCCTAGAGCTGGCCAAACTGAGCAATAGGGGGAGAAGGGCCTTGGTCAGGGAGGTAACCAAGAACCAGATGGTCACTCTGACAGAGCTCCAGAGTTTTTCTGTGGAGATGGGAGAACCTTCCAGAAGGACAACCATCTCTGCAGCACTCCACCAATCAGGCCTTACGGTATAGTGGCCAGACGGAAGCCACTCCTCAGTAAAAGGCACATGACAGCCCGCTTGGAGCCAAAAGACAACTACAATGCCCTGCAAAAGTATTCATCCCCCTTGTCCTATTTTGTTGCATTACAACCTGTAATATAAGTGTAATGGATGTACACAAAATAGTCCAAATTGGTGAAGTGAAAATTTAAAAAAAATATTATTTCAAAAAATTCAAAAAATGTCAAACTGAAAAGTTGTACGTGCATATACGTTCACCAACTTAGCTATGAAGCCCTGAATAAGATCTGGCGCAACCAATTACCTTCAGAAGTCACATAATTAGTTAAATAAAGTCCACCTGTGTGCAATCTAAGTGTCACATAATCTCAATATGTATACACTTGTTCTGAAAGGCCCCAGAGTCTGCAACACCACTAAGCAAGGGGCACCACCAAGCAAGCGGCACCATGAAGACCAAGGAGCTCTCCAAACAGGCCAGGGACAAAGTTGTGGAGAAGTACAGATCAGTGTTGATTTATAAAAGAATATCCGAAACTTTGAACATCCCACGGAGCACCATTAAATCCATTTTGAAAAAATTGAAAGAATATGGCACCACAACAAATCTACCAGGAGAGGACCGCCTACCAAAATTCACGGACCAGGCATGGAGAGCATTAACCAGAGAGGCAAAAAAGAGACCAAAGATAACCCTGAAGGAGCTGCAAAGATCCACAGCGGAGATTGGAGTATCTGGCCATACACTTTAAGCCATACACTCCACTGAGTTGGGCTTTATGGAAGAGTGGCCAGAAAAAAAGCCATTGTTTAAAAGCCGAACACGTTTGGTGGGAGGCATGTGGGAGACTCACCAAACATATGGAAGAAGGTACTCTGGTCAGATGAGACTAAAATCGAGCAATTTGCGCCATTAAGGAAAACACTATGACTGGCGCAAACCCAACACCTCTCATCACCCCGAGAACACCATCCCCACAGTAAAGCATGATGGTGGCAGCATCATGCTGTGGGGATGTTTTTCATCGGCAGGGACTGGGAAACTAGTCAAAAGTGAAGACATTATGGATGGTGCTAAATACAGGTAAATTCTTGAGGGAAACCTGTTTCAGTCTTCCAGAGATTTGAGAGTGGGATGGAGGTTCACCTTCCAGCAAGACAATGACCCTAAGCATACTGCTAAAGCAACACTTAAGTGGTTTATTAAGAGGAAACATTTAAATGTCTTGGAATGACCTAGTCAAAGCCCAGACCTCAATCCAATTGAGAATCTGTGGTATGACTTAAAGATTGCTGTACACGAACAGAACCCGTCCAACTTGAAGGAGCTGGACCAGTTTTGCCTTGAGGAATAGGCAAAAGTCCCAGTGTCTAGATGTGCCAAGCCTATAGGGACATACCCCAAGAGACTTTCAGCTGTAATTGCTGCAAAAGGTGGCTCTACAAAGTATTGACTTTGGGGGAATGAATAGTTATGCACTCTCAAGTTCTCTGTTTCTTTTGTCTTATTTCTTGTTTGTTTCACAATTAAAAATGTTTTGTATCTTCAAAGCGGTAGGCATGTTGTGTAAATAAAAGGATACCAACCTCCAAAAAAAATCTATTTTAATTCCAGGTTGTAAGGCAACAACATAGGAAAAATGCCAAGGGGGTGAATATTTTGCAAGCCACTGTAAAGACTCTCAGACCATGAGAAACAAGATTCTCTGGACTGATGAAACCAATATTGTACTCTTTGGCCTGGAGGACACCTGGCACCATTCCTACAGTGAGCGTGTTTGTGGCAGTATCATACTGTGGGGATGTTTCTAAGCGGCAGGGACTGGGAGACTAGTCAGGATCGAGGGAAATATGAACAGCGGAAGGTAGAGAGAGTTCCTTGATGAAAACCTGCTCTAGAGGCAGTCAGGATCTGACTGTTGTGGACTTTCACGACCTTAAGCACACAGCACACAGCCAAGACAACGCAGGAGTGACTTCTGGACAAGTCTCTGAATGTACTTGAGTGGCCCAGCCAGAGCCCGGACTTGAGCCTGATCGATCATCTCTGGAGAGACCTGAAAATAGCTGAGCAGCAAATGCCGCTTTTGCTTTGTAATTATGGGATATTGTGTGTAGATTGGGGAGGGAAAAAATATTTAATCAATCTTAGAATTAGGCTGTACCCCAACAATATGTGGAAAAAGTCAAGGGGTCTGAATACTTTCATAAAGTTCTGTATAAAGCTCTGTATATATATATATATATATATATATATATATATATACACACACACACACAGTTGAAGTCAGAAGTTTACATACACCTTAGACAAATACATTTAAACTACGTTTTTCACAATTCCTGACATTTAATCCTAGTAAATATTCCGTCTTAGGTCAGTTAGACTCACCACTTTATTTTAAGAATGTGAAATGTCAGAATAATAGTAGAGAGAATGATTTATTTCAGCTTTTATTTCTTTCATCACATTCCCAGTGGGTCAGAAGTTCACATGCACTTGTGTATTTGGTAGCATTGCATTTAAATTGTTTAACTTGGGTCAAACATTTTGGGTAGCCAAAACGGCTTTTTTATGGCGGTTTTGGAGCAGTGGATTCTTCCTTGCTGAGCGGCCTTTCAGGTTATGTCGATATAGGACTCGTTTTACTGTGGATATAGATACTTTTGTACCTGTTTCCTCCAGCATCTTCACAAGGTCCTTTGCTGTTGTTCTGGGATTGATTTACACTTTTCACACCAGAGTATGTTCATCTCTAGGAGACATAATGCGTCTCCTTCCTGAGCGGTATGACGGCTGCGTGGTCCCATAGTGTTTATACTTGCGTACTATTGTTTTTACAGATGAACGTGGTACCTTCAGGCATTTGGAAATTGCTCCCAAGTATGAGCCAGATTTGTGGAAGTCTACATTTTTTTTAAATGAGGTCTTGGCTGATTTCTTTTGATTTTCCCATGATGTCAAGCAAAGAGGCACTGTTTGAAGGTAGGCCTTGAAATACACTTCCAATTGACACAAATTATGTCAATTTCCCTATCAGAAGCTGCTAAAGCATTGACATCATTTTCTAGAATTTTCTAAGCTTTTTCTAGAATTTTTCAACCTTCTGACCCACTGGAATTGTTATACTGACAATTATAAATGAAATAAACTATCTATAAACAATTGTTGGAAAAATTACTTATGTTATGCACGAGAGAGAGAGAGAGAGAGAGAGAGAGAGAGAGAGAGAGAGAGAGGTGGATATGACCCTGCCTGACTCTAAACAGCAGGAGTCGGGATCCGAAGAAAAATTGGAATACGGGCTAATTCCAGGCAGTGCATGAACTTTACCGTGCCTCACTTTTATTGCCTTAATTCCAACAAGGGTTAGGAGTGTGAAGCAATTGTTCTTCCAGCCCTCATGTCTCTGCAGGTGCACAACGGCACACTGTGAAGTCTATGTACACAAATATAATTTCCAAGCTCCTCAACCTGTCACCTGACTTGTCAACAAGGCAACCACACTCACAGTAATGGATACATGACTCCTTATAAATGCTTTGATTCTGCAGGCTTCCTCTGTGCATGTTAGATGAATGAGGAATTTGATTGCCTTGGATTCGGCCTAGGAATGTTCAATAAGTCAATGGCTGATTTCAAGGTTTTCCTGCTAACCTTCAAAGCGTTACATGGGCTTGCTTCTACCTATTTTTCGATTTGGTCCTGCTGTACATACCAAAACGTACGCTACCGTCAAAAGACTCAGGCCTCCTTACTTTCCCTAGAATTCCTAAGTAAACAGCTGGAGGTAGGGCTTTCTCCAATAGAGCTCCATTTTTATGGAATGGTCTGCCTATCCATGTGAGAGACGCAGACTCGGTCAACCTTTAAGTCTTTATTGAAGACTCATCTCTTCAGTAGGTCCTATGACTGAGTGTAGTCTGGCCCAGGAGTGTGAAGGTGAACGGAAAGGCACTGGAACAACGAACCGCCCTTGCTATCTCTGCCTGGCCGGTTCCCCTCTCTCCACTGGGATTCTCTGCCTCTAACCCTATTACGGGGGCTGAGTCACTGGCATTCTGGTACTCTTCCATGCCGTCCGTCCCTTGGAGGGGTGCGTCACTTGAGTGGGTTGAGTCACTGACATTAACTTTCTGTCGGCGCCCCCCCTGGGTTGTGCCGTGGCGGAGATCTTTGTGGGCTATACTCGGCCTTGTCTCAGGATGTTAAGTTGCTGGTTGAAGATATCCCTCTAGTGGTGTGGGGGCTGAGCTTTGGCAATGTGGGTGGGGTTATATCCTGCCTGTTAGGCCCTGTCCGGGGGTATCGTCGGACGGGGCCACAGTGTCTCCCGACCCCTCCTGAGCCTCCAGTATTTATGCAGCAGTAGTTTATGTGTCGGGGGGCTAGGGTGAGTCTGTTATATCTGGAGTATTTCTCCAGCCTTATCCGGTTGGAATTTAAGTATGCTCTCTCTAATTCTCTCTTTCTTTCTCTCTCTCTCTCAGAGGACCTGAGTCCTAGGACCATGCCTTAGGACTACCTGGCCTGATGACTCCTTCCTGTTCCCAGTCCACCTGGCCGTGCTGCTGCTCCAGTTTAAACTGTTCTGCCTTCAGATATGGAACCCTGACCTGTTCACCGGATGTGCTACCTGTCCCAGATCTGCTGTTTTCAACTCTCTAGAGACAGCAGGAGCGGTAGAGGTACTCTGAATGATCGGCTATGAAAAGCCAACTGACATTTACTCCTGAGGTGCTGACCTGTTGCGCCCTCGACAACCACTGTGATTATCATTATTTTACCGTGCTGGTCATCTATGAACATTTGAACATCTTGGCCATGTTCTGTTATAATCTCCATCCGGCACAGCCAGAAGAGGACAGGCCACCCCTCATAGCCTGGTTCCTCTCTAGGTTTCTTCCTAGGTTCTGGCCTTTCTATGGAGTTTTTCCTAGCCACCGTGCTTCAACACCTGCTGTTGAGGTTCTCTTCTTCCTCTTCCTCTGAAGAGGAGGGGTAGCAGGGATCGGACCAAAATGCAGCTTGGTTAACTTCATACATCTTTAATAAAGATAATGACGAACAATACAAAACACTAAACGTAACGTGAAAAAACCAAAACAGCACTATCTGGTGCAAACAAACACAGAGACAGGAACAATCACCCACGAAACACTCAAAGAATATGGCTGCCTAAATATGGTTCCCAATCAGAGACAACGTTAAACACCTGCCTCTGATTGAGAACCACTCTAGGCAACCATAGACTTACCTAGACAACTCTACTATACCACAATCCCATAACTTACAAAAAACAGACAAAGACAAAACACACCACATAAATAACCCATGTCACACCCTGGCCTGACCAAAATAATAAAGAACTCAAAATACTAAGACCTGGGCATGACACCTGCATTGCTTGCTTTTTGGGGTTTTAGGCTGGGTTTGTGACATCAGCTGATGTAAGAAGGACTTTATAAATACATGATTGAGTTATAATGCTGTCACTAGAAAAAAAAGATGGCATAGCAGTCAGACTTCTTTTTTCCTCGTCTTGTCGTGTCCCATGTATATATCTTTTTTATATTTTCTCTTTGCATATCTCTAATATTTTTCTAAACCTCAACTTCAAAATACTCTCCTGCAACCCACCTCACTCAATGTAGTGTGAATCTGTCTCTTCTAAAGTATTCTTATCCACATCCGAAACCGGTACTCCCCAACAGAAGCTAGCCAGCTAACTAGCTACTATCTAATTAGTCAGATTACCACTGCTAGCGGTCATCAGCTAACCTTTAGCTCGGAAAGCACTCGCCAGTTTGTACAACGCGATTCAAAACAGAGCATACCGGACCTATCTTCTCTCCATATCCCCGGCTTCTTACCGCATGCTCTGAACCTTTTCACCTGGATCACCACAGCTAGCTAGCTGCAACCAGAGTGACTATTCCTGGTTTAACCTCACGTCCCTGTCCCAAAGCTAGCACCAATTAGCCTGGAGCTAGGCCCATATCCATAAATTGTATCAGCATATAAATTGCGCAACCAGGGCTGGTAAAAGATTGGATCATTGCTATTCTAACTTCCGCAACGCATATAAGGCCCTCCCCCGCCCTCCTTTCGGAAAAGCTGACCACGACTCCATTTTGTTGCTCCCTGCCTACAGACAGAAGCTAAATCAAGAAGCTCCCGCGCTCAGGTCTGTTCAACGCTGGTCCGACCAATCTGATTCCATGCTCCAAGACTGCTTCCATCACGTGGACTGGGATATGTTCCGCACTGCGTCCAACAACAACATTGACAAATAAGCTGATTCGGTGAGCGAGTTCAATAGAACGTGCATTGAAGATGTCGTTCCCATAGCAACGATTAAATCATTCCCAAACCAGAAACCGTGGATTGATGGCAGCATTCGCGTGAAACTGAAAGCGCGAACCACTGCTTTTAACCAGGGTAAGGTGACCGGAAACATGGCCGAATACAAACAGTGTAGCTATTCCCTCCGCAAGGCAATCAAACAAGCTAAGTGTCAGTATAGAGACAAAGTAGAGCAGCAATTCAACAGCTCAGACACAAGAGCTATGTGGCAGGGTCTACAGTCAATCACAGATTACAAAAAGAAAACCAGCCCCGTCACGGACCAGGATGTCTTGCTCCGAGGGCAAACTAAGTAACTTTTTTGCCCGCTTTGAGGACAATACAGTGCCACAGACACGGCCCGCAACCAAAACATGGGGACTCTCCTTCACTGCAGCCAACGTGAGTAAAACATTTAAACGTGTTAACCCTTGCAAGGCTGCAGGCCCAGACGGCCTCCCAAGCCGCCCCCTCAGAGCATGCGCAGACCAGCTGGCTGGTGTGTTTACGGACATATTCAATCAATCCTTATCCCAGTCTGCTGTTCCCACATGCTTCAAGAGGCCCACAATTGTTCCTGTTCCCAAGAAAGCTAAGGTAACTGAGCTAAACGACTACCTTTGCTGCTTTGAGAGACTAGTGAAGGACCATATCACCTCCACCCTACCTGACACCCTAGACCCACTCCGATTTGCTTACCGCCCCAATAGGTCCACGGACGACGCAATCACACTGCACACTGCCCTAACCCATCTGGACAAGATTAATACCTATGTGAGAATGCTGTTCATCGATGACAGCTCAGCATTTAGCACCATAGTACTCTCCAAATTCGTCATCAAGCTCGAGACCCTGGGCCTCGACCCCGCCTTGTGCAACTGGGTACTGGACTTCCCGACGTGCCGCCCCCAGGTGGTGAGGGTAGGTAACAACATCTCCACCCCGCTGATCCTCAACACTGGGGCCCCACAAGGGTGCGTTCTGAGCCCTCTCCTGTACTCCCTGTTCACCCACGACTGCGTGGCCATGCACGCCTCCAACTCAATCATCAAGTTTGCGGACGACACTACAGGGGTAGGCTTGATTACCAACAACGACGAGACGGCCTACAGGGAGGAGGTGAGGGCCCTCGGAGTGTGGTGTCAGGAAAATAACCTCACACTCAACGTCAACAAAAAACTAGGGAGATGATTGTGGACTTCAGGAAACAGCAGAGGGAGCACCCCCCTATCCACATCGATGGGACAGTAGTGGAGAGGGTAGTAAGTTTTAAGTTCCTCGGCATTCACACCACAGACAAACTGAATTGGTCCACCCACACAGACAGCATCGTGAAGAAGGCACAGCAGCGCCTCTTCAACCTCAGGAGGCTGAAGAAATTTGGCTTGTCACCAAAAGCACTCACAAACTTCTACAGATGCACAATCGAGAGCATACTGTCGGGCTGTATCACCGCTTGGTACGGCAACTGCTCCACCCACAACCATAAGGCTCTCCAGAGGGTAGTGAGGTCTGCACAACGCATCACCGGGGGCAAACTACCTGCCCTCCAGGACACCTACAGCACCCGATGTCACAGGAAGGCCATAAAGATCATCAAGGACAACAACCACCCGAGCTACTGCCTGTTCACCCCGCTTTCATCCAGAAGGCGAGATCAGTACAGGTGCATCAACGCAGGGACCGAGAGACTGAAAAACAGCTTCTATCTCAAGGCCATCAGACTGTTAAACAGCCACCACTAACATTGAGTGGCTGCTGCCAACACACTGACTCAACTCCAGCTACTTTACTAATGGGAATTGATGGAAATGTATGTAAAATATATCACTAGCCACTTTAAACAATGCTACTTAATATAATGTTTACATACCCTACAATATTCATCTCATATGTATATGTATATACTGTACTCTATATCATCTACTGCATCTTTATGTAATACATGTATCACTAGCTACTTTAAACTATGCCACTTTGTTTACATACCCTACATTACTCATCTCATATGTATATACTGTACTCGATACCATCTACTGCATCTTGCCTATGCCGTTCTGTACCATCACTCATTCATATCTTTATGTACATATTCTTTATCCCTTTACACTTGTGTGTATAAGGTAGTAGTTTTGGAATTGTTAGATTAGATTACTCGTTGGTTATTACTGCATTGTCGGAACTAGAAGCACAAGCATTTCACTACACTCACACTGTTAGCTTAAGAGACCTATTGGATAAATTCTTCGGCCAGTATACCTATTTTGCCAATTGGCCTGGTTTACCACACGGAGCCCTGCTGATCCATCTGCTGACATATTCAGCACGAGGGGGCCACAACAGACATTCTTCCATCGCGACGTCCTTCTAAGGCCCTTCTGCTAGCTGCTAGCCCCGGCCCTCTAGCTGCCTGAAGCTACTCACTGGACTCCCATGATTACTCGGCTACGCATGCCTCTCCCTAACGTCAATATGCCTTGTCCATTGCTGTTTTAGTTAGGATGTATTGCCTTATTTCCCTGTAGAGCCTCTAGCCCTGATCAATATGCCTTAGTGAACACTGTAATTCCACCTCCAACACATTCGGTGACATCACCTGGTTTAAACGATATTCCCAGAGACAATATCTCTTTCATCGTCACTCAATGCACAGGTTTACCCCCACTGTAATCACATCCTACCATACCTTTGTCTGTACATTATGCCTTGAATCTTTTCTACTGCGCCCAGAAATCTGTTCCTTTTACTCTCTGTTCTGAACGTACTAGGCGTCCAGTTCTTTTAGCCTTTAGCCGTACCCCCTACTTCTCCTCTGTTCCTCTGGTGATGTGGAGGTTAACCCAGGCCCTGCAGTGCCTAGCTCCACTGACATTCCCCAGGCGCTATCATTTGTTGACTTCTGTAACCGTAAAAGCCTTGGTTTCATGCATGTTAACATTAGAAGCCTCCTCCCTAAGTTTGTTTTATTAACTGCCCTAGCACACTCTGCCAACCCGTATGTCCTAGACGTGTCTGAATCCTGGCTTAGGAAGACTACCAAAAACCCTGAAATGCCCATCCCTAAGTATAACATTTTCCGACAAGATAGAACTACCAAACGTGGCGGAGTTGCAATCTACACCCTGCAGAGTTTTGTCTTACTATCCAGTTTTGTACCCAAACAGCTTCTACTTTTAAAAATCCACCTTTCCAGAAACAGAAACAGCCCCCAGCTGTGCCCTGGACACCATATGTGAACTGATTTCCCCCCATCTATCTTCAGAGCTCGTGCTGCTAGGTGACCTAAACTGTGACATGCTAACACCCCGGCCATCCTACAATCTGAGCTTGATGCCCTCAATCTCACACATATTATCAATAAACCTAGCAGGTACAACCCCAAATCTATAAACACAGGCACCCTCATAGATATCATCCCAACCAACTTGCCCTCCAAATACACCTCTGCTGTTTTCAACCAAGATCTCAGCGATCACTGCCTAATTGCCTGCATTCGTAATGGGTCCGCGGTCAAACGACCACCCCTCATCACTGTCAAACGCTCCCTGAAACAATTCAGCGAGCAGCCTTTCTAATCGACCTGGCCCGGGTATCCTGGAAGGATATTGACCTCATCCCGTCAGTAGAGGATGCCTGGTCATTCTTTAAAAGTGCCTTCCTCACCATCTTAAACAAGCATGCCTCTTTCAAAAAAATGTAGAACCAAGAACAGATATAGCCCTTGGTTCCCTCCAGACCTGACTGCCCTTGACCAGCACAAAAAACATCCTGTGGCGTTCTGCATTAGCATCGCATAGCCCCAGTGATATGCAACTTTTCAGGGAAGGTAGGAACCAATATACACAGGCAGTTAGGAAAGCCAAGACTAGCTTTTTCAAGCAGAAATGTGCATCCTGTAGCACAAACTCATAAAAGGTTCTGAGACACTGTAAAGTCCAAGGAGAATAAAAACACCTCCTCCCAGCTTCCCACTGCACTGAGGCTAGGAAACACTGTAACCACCGATAAATCCTGTATAATTGAGAATTTCAACGAGCATTTTTCTACGGCTGGCCATGCTTTCCACCTGGCTACCCCTACCCCGGTCAACTGCACTCCCCACAGCAACTCACCCAAGCCCCCCCCCCCGATTTCAACTTCACCCAAATCCAGATAGCTGATGTTCTGAAAGAGCTGCAAAATCTGGACCCTACAAATCAGCCGGCTAGACAATCTGGACCCTCTCTTTCTAAAATTATCCGCCGAAATTGTTTCAACCCCTATCACTAGCCTGTTCAACCTCTCTTTTGTATCGTCTGAGATTCCCAAAGATTGGAAAGCTGCCGCGGTCATCCCCCTCTTCAAGGGGGGAGACACTCTATACCCAAACTGCTACAGACATATATCTATCCTACCCTGCCTTTCTAAGGTCTTCGAAAGCAAAGTTAACAAACAGATTACCTACCATTTCGAATCCCACCGTACCTTCTCCGCTATGCAATTTGGCTTCCGTGCTGGTCATGGGTGCACCTCAGCCACGCTCAAGGTCCTAAATTATATCATAACCGCCATCGATAAGAGACATTACTGTGCAGCTGTATTCATCAATCTGGCCATGGCTTTCGACTCTGTCTCAAATGATTGCCTGTTGTCCGCACCTCTGGCAGTCTCTATGAGGGTGCCACAGG
Source organism: Oncorhynchus mykiss (assembly GCF_057628025.1). Classification (NCBI taxonomy): domain Eukaryota; kingdom Metazoa; phylum Chordata; class Actinopteri; order Salmoniformes; family Salmonidae; genus Oncorhynchus; species Oncorhynchus mykiss. The sequence goes on from NC_143048.1 coordinate 27,375,478, forward strand.
GTTCAATTCTCGGGCCGACTCTCTTCTCTGTATACATCAATGATGTCGCTCTAGCTGCAGGTGATTCTCTGATCAACCCCTACGCAGACGACACCATTCTGTATACTTCTGGCCCTTCGTTGGACACTGTGTTAACGAACCTCCAGATTAGCTTCAATGCCTCTCCTTCCGTGGCCTCCAACTGCTCTTAAATGCAAGTAAAACTAAATGCATGCTCTTCAACCGATCACTGCCCGCACCTGCCCGCCCGTCCAGCATCACTACTCTGGACGGCTCTGACTTAGAATATGTGGATAACTACAAATACCTAGGTGTCTGGTTAGACTGTGAACTCTCCTTCCAGACTCACATTAAGCATCTCCAATCCAAAATTAAATCTAGAATTCGTTTCCTATTTCGCAACAAAGCATCCTTCACTCATTCTGCCAAACATACCCTCATAAAACTGACCATTCTACCGATCCTCGACTTTGGCACTGTCACTTACAAAATAGCCTCAATTACTCTACTCAACAAATTGGATGCAGTCTATCACAGTGCCATCTGTTTTGTCACCAAAGCCCCTTATACTACCCACCACTGCGACCTGTATGCTCTCGTTTGCTGGCCCTCATTTCACTCTCGTCGCCAAACCCACTGGCTCAAGGTTACCTACAAGTCTCAGCTAGGTAAAGCCCCGCCTTATCTCAGCTCACTGGTCACCATAGAGGCACCCACTCGTAGCACGAGCTCCGCTCCAGCAGGTATATCTCACTGGTCACCCCCAAAGCCAATTCATTATTTGGCCGTCTTTCCTTCCAGTTCTCTGCTGCCAATGACTGGAACAAACTGCAAAAATCACTGAAGCTGGAGACTCATATCTCCCTCACTAGCTTTAAGCACCAGCTGTCAGAGCAGCTCACAGATCACTGCACCTGTACATAGCCAATCTGTAAACAGCCCATCCAACTACCTTATCCCCATACTGTACTTATTTATTTATCTTTCTCCTTTGCACTCCAGTATCTCTACTTGCACATTCATCTTCTGCACATGTACCATTCCAGTGTTTAATTGCTATATTGTAATTACTTCGCCACCATGGCCTATGTATTGCCTTAACTCCCTTATCTTACCTCATTTGCACTCACTGTATATAGACTTTTCCCCCCCTTTTTTTCTACTGTATTATTGACTGTATGTTTTGTTTATTCCATGTGTAACTCTGTGTTGTTAGACATGTCGAACTGCTATGCTTTATCTTGGCGAGGTCGCAGGTGCAAATGAGAACTTGTTCTCAACTAGCCTACCTAGTTAAATAAAGATAGAAATAAAAATAAAAAAACATAAACTAGCTAACAGGTGTTCTGGGAACCATTTATAAGCTGAATTGCTAGCATTTGTTTGAGTTCCTTAACACAAAGACAGGGTAATGTTAAATATTCATGATGCTTATTTAAAACTAGTCCAATAGCTTGAATAGCATTGTGTCTGCCCTTCAAATACCCTCAAGCCATAAGACTGATGAACCGTTAATCAATACGCTACCCGTACTATTTGCATTGACCCCCTTTTTCACGCTGCTGCTACTCGCTGTTTATTATCTATGCATTGTCACTCTACCACTACCTACATGTACAGATTACCTCAATTTACCTTAACCAACCCATACTTGATACTGGTACCCCCTATATATAGCCTCGTTATTATTACTTTACCATGTTACTTACTTTATTTTGGTTATCAAATATTTTCTTACTCTGCATTCTTGATTAAGGGCTTGTAAGTAAGCATTTTACGGTAAGGTTGTTGTATTCGGTGCATGTGACAAATATATATATATATATATATATATATATATATATATATATATTTTTTTTTTTATTCATTTTTATTTATTTATTTGGCTATTGTCGTCTCTTGCACTCTGACGTGAGGAAAACATTTAAACGTGTTAACCCTCGCAAGGCTGCAGGCCCAGACGGCATCCCCAGCCGCTCCCTCAGAGCATGCGCAGACCAGCTAGCTGGTGTGTTTACGGACATATTCATGGCAACTGCTCCGCCCACAACCGTAAGGCTCTCCAGAGGGTAGTGAGGTCTGCACAACGCATCACCGGGGGCAAACTACCTGCCCTCCAGGACACCTACACCACCCGATGTCACAGGAAGGCCATAAAGATCATCAAGGACAACAACCACCTGAGCCACTGCCTGTTCACCCCGCTATCATCCAGAAGGCGAGATCAGTACAGGTGCATCAACGCAGGGACCGAGAGACTGAAAAACAGCTTCTATCTCAAGGCCATCAGACTGTTAAACAGCCACCACTAACATTGAGTGGCTGCTGCCAACTCCCTGACTCAACTCCAGCTACTTTACTAATGGGAATTGATGGAAATGTATGTAAAATATATCACTAGCCACTTTAAACAATGCTACTTAATATAATGTTTACATACCCTACATTATTCATCTCATTGGTATACGTATATACTGTACTCTATATCATCTACTGCATCTTTATGTAATACATGTATCACTAGCCACTTTAACTATGCCACTTTGTTTACATACTCATCTCATATGTATATACTGCACTCAATACCATCTACTGTATCTTGCCTATGCCGCTCTGTACCATCACTCATTCATATATCTTTATGTACATATTCTTTATCCCCTTACACTTGTGTCTATAAGGTAGTAGTTTTGGAATTGTTAGCTAGATTACTTGTTGGTTATTACTGCATTGTCGGAACTAGAAGCACAAGCATTTCGCTACACTCGCATTAACATCTGCTAACCATGTGTATGTGACAAATAAAATTTGATTTGATTTGATTTGAAATTCTGTTGAGAGGCGTCCGTTAAACTGGAATGCAAAGACAGCAGCTCCTTTAGTGTTAATCTGCTTTTGCTTTGATTAGAATCCATCCCACCTAGACTAAGGCGGTATAGCACAGTACAGTAATACCTATTTACTGTTGTTACACCGCCATCTGCTGGTCTAAGGTACTCCTAGAGTCCTCTGAGATCTACAGTAGCCTGACGCACCTCTCTCTGCTCAAATACAAATATAATATGCCTTTCCATGCCCACTCTCGCATAATTCACTGATGTGAGTACTATGTGTCCCCTGCATGTTTAATGCGGTGCAACAGAAAGAGGCTGCTTCAGCTGTTTGCACAGCTATTTATTTTATTAATACCCCTAGGCTTGTTTTATATTTTAAAGCACTGAATCATTTATCATCCAGCAAAGGGACATTGTGATTTTAAAATAAATTAGAGGAATAGTAGCAGTAAATCCACCACCCAACCTAATTGCCACTGGCTTTGAAGCAGTCTATTAATAATACATGGGGTAAAGAGATGTTTCTTTTTTTGGACTCAAGGATGAAAGAATAGAGTTGTAATTCCTGAGGGATTTCCTTTTGATGACATACAGTATGTCTAATGCCCATAACGTTGAGATGCATAGATGATCAAGGATTTCAAAATATAGTTTAGCTCTGAACTTAAAACACTTTCAGACTGTAGTGTTGAGAAAAAGAACCCTTATTAATAAATCCTTCTTGATAGAGATGCATTAGTTCTACCCTACTTGAGCTACTTCTTAGACCTAGAAGTAATCCAACCATCAGAGCTTGCTGTAAGGGTGGACTCTCAATACACTGGTGCCTTTGAAGTACACTTTTTTCTTGCCTAGGTAAAGTCTCAACAGTGCCCATATAACCCTCATGAGCTCAAGTACATTACTTCATACTGTGGCCTACACCTCCTCTAAGTGCTAACAAAAGCACTACCAGGGAGAAAATTTGCCTTAAAAACATTTTTGAACTCAATATTTTGTGTCAGGAAATCACTCCTTAATAAATTGTGCATGGACATGGGTGTAGAAAGAAAATAATTGAGAGTGACAACGCTTCCCTCACATCTTCCTTCTCTTTATGCATGCCAACTTCTAATTATCTACCTGACAATCTATTGCAGCTCTACCCTCTCCTCTTCCCTGGAGCAGAGAGGGGGTTGCTTGGCAACAGGGCTGCAGAGTACATCTTTGGTAAAACATACATATAAAAAAAGGAAAAAAAGTTGGTTATTGATGCTTGGCCAATGACATCTTCTTCAAACTGAAGCTAAGGCATATAGTAGGTAATGTATCTGACACGGATTGCGTTAATCAGATTTATAGCTTTGTAATATAAAGACGGGAAGGACAAGAAAGTGTTTTTAACAACTGTCTGTCATCCAACATCTCAAAACCTCAATTGATTTGTGTGTGGCACGACTTGTAAATAAATGTATGCATGTGTTCCGAATGCAGGGTTCATCGTTGATGAGTCAGACGCTGCTATTTATTCAATTGATTATCCTTCACGCAGAATAGTTCCCTGGGGAATCACATCAATGTAGTCTTTTCTTATGATCTAATGGTTAGCCATTGAAATATAAAAGGTCATTAATAATGGTTTGCCAGCCATTTACATTTAGCTTTGTAGGGATAGTGTTCCTTACGTTTTCCACATTCTTTTATGATGTTACATAGAACATGTTTACCCATATATATCAAGGCACTAGGCGAGACCCAAATGCAGAGACAGGAGGCAGATGGTTGGAGTCTTACAATGTTTAATTATCAGAATGGTCGGGGACAGGCAAAAAGGTCCAGGAGGTACAGAGTGGCAAACAGGCTTGTGGTCAAAGCAGGCAGAATGGTCAGGCAGCCAGGTACAAATTCCAGAAACAGGCAAGGGTCAAAACCGAGAGGACAAGAAAAAGGAGAATGTAAAAAGCAGGATAACGGGAAAACCGCTGGTTGACTTGGAAATATACAAGACGAACTGGCACAGAGAGACAGGAAACTCAGGGATAAATACACTGGCACAGAGAGACAGGAAACTCAGGGATAAATACACTGGCACAGAGAGACAGGAAACTCAGGGATAAATACACTGGCACAGAGAGACAGGAAACACAGGGATAAATACACTGGCACAGAGAGACAGGAAACTCAGGGATAAATACACTGGCACAGAGAGACAGGAAACTCAGGGATAAATACACTGGCACAGAGAGACAGGAAACTCAGGGATAAATACACTGGCACAGAGAGACAGGAAACTCAGGGATAAATACACTGGCACAGAGAGACAGGAAACTCAGGGATAAAAACACTGGGGTAAACAACCGACACCTGGAGGGGGTAGTGAAACTGGACAGGTGAAACTGATCAGGATGTGACAATATAGTCATAATCCTCAGTGGAACTTTATTGAAATACATGGTCCTAAAGAGGATGTGGTGAACACTATTCTTTGTTAATTCAACAGCAGTAAATTATTTTGCCTTTGGCAGGTCGCAGTCTGTCACGTTCTGACCTTTATTTCCTTTGTTTTGTCTTTATTTAGTATGGTCAGAGAGTGAGTTGGGGTGGGCAGTCTATGTGTGTTTTTCTATGTTGGGGTTTTGAGTTCAGTTTTGAGCCTAGTATGGTTCTCAATCAGAGGCAGGTGTCGTTAGTTGTCACTGATTGAGAATCATACTTAAGTAGCCTGGGTTTCACTTTTGAGTTGTGGGTGTTTGTTTCCGTGTGAGTGCTTGTTGCCACACGGTACTGTTTCGGTTTTCGTTCACGTTCACGTTTATTGTATTATATTTCATAGTGTTCAGTTTATGTCTTACAATAAACGTTGTGGACACTTACCACGCTGCGCATTGGTCCTCTGATCCTTCTCTCTTCTCCTCCTCAGAAGAGGAGGAGGAATGCTGTTACAGAAACACCCACCACCAGAGGACCAAGCAGCGTGGTAACAGGCAGCAGCAGCAGCAGCAGCAGCAGGAGAGGCAGCGATACCTGGAGAACTGGACTTGGGAGGAGATTCTGGACGGTAAAGGACCCTGGGAACAGCCAGGGGAATATTGGCGCCCCAAAGCAGAGCTGAAGGCAGCGAAAGCAGAGAGGCATTATGAGGAGCTAGCATGGCAGCGTGGCTGGAAGCCCGAGAGGCAGCCCCAAAAATGTATTGAGGGGCACACGGGGAGTGTGGCGAAGCCAGGTAGGAGACCTGCGCCAACTTCCCGTGCTTACCGGAGAGCGAGAGGGACCGGGCAGGCACCGTGTTATGCGGTGGAGCGCACGGTGTCCCCGGTGCGTGTACATAGCCCAGTGAGGTACATTCCAGCTCCTCGTATCAGCCGGGCTAGAGTGAGCATCGAGCCAGGTGCCATGAAGCCGGCTCTACGCATCTGGTCTCCAGTGCGTCTCCTCGGGCCGGCGCACATGGCACCAGCCTTACGCATGGTGTCCCCGGTTCGCCAGCACAGCCCAGTGCGGGGTATTCTACCTCGTCGCACTGGCCTGGCTACGGGGAGCATTCAACCAGGTAAGGTTGGGCAGGCTTGGTGCTCAAGATCTCCAGTGCGCCTACACGGTCCGGTCTACCTAGTGCCACCTCCACGCACCAGCCCTCCGGTAGCAGCCCCCCGCACCAGGCTGTCTCCCCGTCCTCTGCCTACAGGTGTTCCTGCCTGTCCAGCACTGCTAGAGCCTTCCTCCTCTCCAGCGCTGCTAGAGTCTCCCGTCTGTCCTGAGCCGCCAGAGTCTCCCGTCTGTCCTGAGCCACCAGAGTCTCCCGTCTGTCCTGAGCCGCCAGAGTCTCCCGTCTGTCCTGAGCCGCCAGAGCCGCCAGTCTGTCCTGAGCCGCCAGTCTGTCCTGAGCCGCCAGTTTGTCCTGAGCCGCCAGTCTGTCCTGAGCTTCCAGAGCCGCCAGTCAGCCAGGAGCCGCCAGTTAGCCAGGAGCAGCCAGAGCCGCCAGTCAGCCAGGAGCCGCCAGAGCCGCCAGTCAGCCAGGAGCTGCCAGTCAGCCAGGAGCCGCCAGAGCCGCCAGTCAGCCAGGAGCCGCCAGCCGCTAGTCAGCCAGGAGCCGCCGGTCAGCCAGGAGCTTTCAGAACCGTCGGCCAGCCAGGAGCTTCTAGAGCCGTCGGCCAGCCAGGAGCTTCTAGAGCCGGCGGCCAGCCAGGAGCTTCTAGAGCCATCGGTCAGCCAGGAGCTTCCAGAGCCATCAGCCAGCCAGGAGCATCCAGAGCCGTCAGCCAGCCAGGAGCTTCCAGAGCCGTCAGTCAGCCAGGAGCTTCCAGAGCCGTCAGTCAGCCAGGTGTCCCCGGTTCGCCAGCACAGCCCAGTGCGGGGTATTCTACCTCGCCGCACTGGCCTGGCTACGGGGAGCATTCAACCAGGTAAGGTTGGGCAGGCTTTGTGCTCAAGAGCTCCAGTGCGCCTACACGGTCCGGTCTACCTAGTGCCACCTCCACGCACCAGCCCTCCGGTAGCAGCCCCCCGCACCAGGCTGTCTCCCCGTCCTCTGCCTACAGGTGTTCCTGCCTGTCCAGCGCTGCTAGAGCCTTCCTCCTCTCCAGCGCTGCTAGAGTCTCCCGTCTGTCCTGAGCCGCCAGAGTCTCCCGTCTGTCCTGAGCCACCAGAGTCTCCCGTCTGTCCTGAGCCGCCAGAGTCTCCCGTCTGTCCTGAGCCGCCAGAGCCGCCAGTCTGTCCTGAGCCGCCAGTCTGTCCTGAGCCGCCAGTTTGTCCTGAGCCGCCAGTCTGTCCTGAGCTTCCAGAGCCGCCAGTCAGCCAGGAGCCGCCAGTTAGCCAGGAGCCGCCAGAGCCGCCAGTCAGCCAGGAGCCGCCAGAGCCGCCAGTCAGCCAGGAGCCGCCAGCCGCTAGTCAGCCAGGAGCCGCCGGTCAGCCAGGAGCTTTCAGAACCGTCGGCCAGCCAGGAGCTTCTAGAGCCGTCGGCCAGCCAGGAGCTTCTAGAGCCGGCGGCCAGCCAGGAGCTTCTAGAGCCATCGGTCAGCCAGGAGCTTCCAGAGCCATCAGCCAGCCAGGAGCGTCCAGAGCCGTCAGCCAGCCAGGAGCTTCCAGAGCCGTCAGTCAGCCAGGAGCTTCCAGAGCCGTCAGTCAGCCAGAAGCTGCCAGAGCCATCAGTCAGCCAGGAGCTGCCAGAGCCGTCAGTCAGCCAGGAGCTGCCAGAGGCATCAGTCAGCCAGGAGCTGCCAGAGCCGTCAGTCAGCCAGGCGATGCCAGAGCCGTTAGCCAGCCAGGAGCTGCCAGAGCCGTCAGTCAGCCAGGAGCTGCCAGAACCATCAGTAAGCCAGGCGATGCCAGAATCGCCCTTCACTCTGGAGCTGCCGGAGTCTCCCGCCTGTCCGGCGCTGCCGGAGACTTCCGCCTATCCGGTGCTGCCGGAGTCTCCAGTCCATTCGGGACCCATTGCTAGGGTCCCCAGTCCGAGGTCGGCGGCGAGGGACGCCGCTCGTAAGAGGCCACGGAGGCGGACAATGAGGCGGAGAAAAACTGTGGTGAAGTGGGGTCCACGTTCCACGCCAGAGCCGCCACCGCGGACAGACGCCCACCCAGACGCTACCCTATAGGTTCAGGTTTTGCGGCCGGAGTCCGCACCTTTGGGGGGGTACTGTCACGTTCTGACCTTTTATTTCCCTTTGTTTTGTCTTTATTTAGTATGGTCAGGGCGTGAGTTGGGGTGGGCAGTCTATGTGTGTTTTTCTATGTTGTGGTTTTGAGTTCAGCCTAGTATGGTTCTCAATCAGAGGCAGGTGTCGTTAGTTGTCTCTGATTGAGAATCATACTTAGGTAGCCTGGGTTTCACTTTTGAGTTGTGGGTGTTTGTTTCCGTGTGAGTGTTTGTTCCCACACGGTACTGTTTCGGTTTTCGTTCATGTTCACGTTTATTTTTTTATATTTCATAGTGTTCAGTTTATGTCTTAAAACTGTATAAACCACACAAGCTCACAGAAAGGGACCACGAGTGCTGAAACGCATAGCGCATACAAATCCTGCAGAAGCACGCAACGCATGCAAATCCTCTGTCCTCAGTTGCAACACTCACTCCAAAATGCCTCTGGAAGCAACGTCAGCACAATAACTGTTTTTCTGATGCTTCATGAAATGGGTTTCCATAGCTGAGCAACTGCACACAAGCCTAAGATCACCATGCACAATGCCAAGCGTTGGCTGGAGTGGTGTAAAGCTTGCCGCCATTGGACTCTGGAGTAGTGGAAACACGTTCTCTGGAGTGATAAACAGTTTGAGGAAGGCCATTTCCTGATTCAGCATGGCAATGCCCCCCGTGCACAAAGTGAGGTCCATACAGAAATGGTTTGTCGAGATCATGTGGATGAACTTGACTGGCCGGCACAGAGCCCTAACCTCAACCACATCAAACACCTTTACGATGAATTGGAACGCCGACTGCGAGCCAGGCCTAATTTCCCAACATCGGTGCCCAACCTCACTAATGCTCTTGAGGCTGAATGAAAGCAAGTCCACGCAGCAATGCTTCAACATCTAGTGGAAAGCCTTCCCAAAAGAGTGGAGGCTGTTATCGCAACAAAGGGGTGACCAACTCCATACTAATGTCCATGATTTTGGAATGATATGTTCGACAAGCAGATGTCCACGTACTTTTGGTCATGTAGTGTAAATAAATTATTTTAATTTACCTTCTGAATTCCCTTTAACCTGAATTGAAAACAATCTTCTTTTCAGTTTCATTATCAATGACAACCACAGTTTTCAGTTTGCTCCTTGCATGTCCAACAACTCTTGTTGATGGACCTTTGAGCTGGATAGAGACGACTGTTCCTCTAGTCTTACTAGTGTAAATGCTAATTCTTGTTCTGAATAAACGTTACAAAAATATCCCCATTTAAATATAAACAGCCCTGCTTTACCCCCAGTCTGTATAGTGTAGCTATATTTCAGCCTTATAGCTTATCGAAGTGCGTATCCATGTTGAGGCCATTTATCAAACCAGCAGTGTGTCTGACTGACGCTAATGTGTCCAGTCCACCGATAGGCTGTCTTCAACATGAGGCAGTGCAGTGTTTCACCTGCTACAGATACATACCAGGCATGGCATGCTGTATGGACATGGTGGAGAAACTAAAGGGAGGCTTTAATTTATCACATGATGTATTAGAGCCGCTGCGTTATTAAACCTGCGACGTTGCCCATTAATCTTGGGTTCGCGCATGAAGCCACAAACGCATTTGCATCTCATCCATGTGAAATTAGCTGTAAAATGTGAAGGAACATTCTAGCCAATTCCTTGGGCCGCTAGAGGAGGAACGGCTATTTTCAAACCATTTTCAAACCAATGTTAGCGATCTAATATGAACACTGATTTGGCTTCTGGCCTGTAGTGGGGACTGTTCCCACATTATTCACATGGAATGTAGTTTTACTGTCATATCCGTTTGAGTTAGGCAGTCTGTACAGTTGAAAGGAAAGTGCAAAATTGGAGCATGGGAGAACTGCTGCTTCACACTGCGTATGGTAGTCCATGGGCAGGTTTTAAGTTATGTATCTGGTTCAAAAATGTCAAGGCATGCAATCATGATACCATTTATCTTGAACACACGTAAACACTTCAGAATGATGTCACAAGATATCTGTATTCAACACATTAAACTAATGCTGGATGTGAAACAAGAATTGCTTTAAATCTTGCTTCAAAGTTATACAATTCTCCTTGGATGGGAGACCGCAGTTTGAGGTCACTGATGCCACTGAAGAGATCTCATATTGATTTTAATTAAATTATCCTTTTCAATTAGATGTCATACACTAATCTATCTAATTTATTACTGGATATTTTCCTTTGTGCTTGAAGAAATAATGAAACTGAAAAGAAGATTGTTTTCAACTGGAATTGTTATGGATGACTGTAGGAGCCAAATACGTCATATTGTATATTTGTATATTTCAGATAAGATGCAAGTGCAGATTGTGTTGAAGTAACTATGTTTATTGCAATAACAGGGCCAGGCAAACGACAGGTCAACGCAGGCAGGGGTCAATAATCCAGAGTAGCGGCAAAGGTACAGGACGGCAGGCAGGGGTCAGGGTCGGGGGCAGGCAGAGTCATCAGGCAGGCGGGCTCAGAGTCAGGGCAGGCAAAGGTCAAAACCAGGAGGACGAGAAAAAGAGAGACTGGGGGAAAACAAGAGCTGAGGAAACGCTGGTTGACTCGATCAAACAAAACAAACTGGCACAGACAGACAGAAAACACAGGTATGAATACCCAGGGGATAAGTGGGGAAGAAGGGCGACCCCTGGAGGGGGGTGAAGACAAGCACAAGGACAGGTGAAACAGATCAGGGCGTGACAGTATGTTTCCAATTCATGACGCATTTCAGTTATATGTGTTTGCCACTAATCCCCTGTCAAGTGTGTATTCCCCCTCTACAGATCAATGTAGAATACAGTTAATAGGCATACATGCTCCAAGGCCTACGGGGAGTGACTGGAATGGCAGCACACAGTCTTTTGACCTTACCAGACAATGTTTACCATGCTGTTTGTTTCTTTAGTCTTAATGATCAGAATTAGTTTTGATAGAATTATCTTTACATTGTTGTATTCATAAGAACAACAAATAAATGTATTATTATTTTTCAACTTGAATCAAACTGGACATTGGACTTGTATGCATAAAGACTAACATTTCATCACTCTCCATTGTGGGTAAAGGATTAGAATGGAAATTATATTGAGACAATTATATTGGACAAATTAGCCACTACAATGATTGTATCCACCAAAGCATTTCTAGCCACAATCAGTAGTCCATCAGAAATCATAAAGCAATCACTTCACATCAAATATCACAGTTAAATACATATGATACAGTTGCTAATGGAAACATTAACTGCAGCTAAGAGTTAACGTTCCGCGGTGCTTTTGATTCTATCAAAGTTCTATAGTCAAGGGTCTTGCATGTGTTCTCTCTATTCACTGTGTCAAATCAAATCAAACTTTATTTGCCACATGCGCCAAATACAACAAGTGTAGACTTTACAATGAAATGCTTACTTACAAGCCCTTAACCAACAGTGCAGGTCAAGAAGAAGAAAATATCTACCAAGTAGGCTAAAATAAAAAGTCATAATAAAAAGAAACACAATAAGAATATTGAGGCTATATACAGGGGGCACCGGTACCGAGTCAGTGTGCAGGGGTACAGGCTAGTTGAGGTAATCTGTACATGTAGGTGGGGGCGAAGTGACTATGCATAGTTAGCAAACAAACAGCTAGTAGCAGCAGTGTACAAAAGGGGGGGGGTCAATGTAAAATGTCCTGTGGCGATTTTTATTAATTGTTCAGCAGACTAATGGCTTGGGAGTAGAAGCTGTTGAGGAGCCTTTTGGTCCTAGACTTGGCGCTCTGGTACCGCTTGCCGCATGGTAGCAGAGAAAACAGTCTATAACTTGGGTGACTGGAGTCTCTGATAATTTTATGGGCTTTCCGCTGACATCGCCTATTATATAGGTCCTGGATGGCAGGGAGCTTGGCCCCAGTGGTGTACTGGGCCATTCGCACTACCCTCTGTAGCGCCTTGCAGTCAGATGCCGAGCAGTTGCCATACCAGGCGGTGATGTAACTTGTCAGGATGCTCTCGATGGTGCAGCTGTAAAGCCTTTTGAGGATCTGGGGACCCCATGCCAAATCTTTTCAGTCTCCAGAGGGGGAAAAGGTTTTGTCGTGCCCTCTTCACGACTGTCTTGGTATGTTTGGACCATGATAGTTCATTGGTGATGTGGACACCAAGGAACTTGAAACCTTCGAGCCGCTCCACTACAGCCCCGTCGATGTTAATGGGGGCCTGTTCGGCCCGCCTTTTCCTGTAGTCCACGATCAGCTCCTTTGTCTTGCTCACATTGATGTACAGTAATTACCATGTAATTATCCAAAACTCCTGTATGAAAAGTACACATCTGTTACTCAGAAGTCATGTGTAATTAAAGTTGGTGTAATGGGATTATTTAAAATGAATAATATATTCAGTTAAGCGTAAATTACCCAGCTTAGCATATTTATGTTTTCTCCCTTTCAGTACTACATGATTTCCAGTGCTCTATTTGTGAAACTCATTTGTGTATGGGTTGATGATGGTCACTAGACTTATTACTGAATATTATGGATTTAATTTGTTCTCATATCGTATGATAGTGATTGATGCCAGACATGGCTGTGCACAGACCTTGATATGCATTTGTTCTGCTACTGACAAACAGTCGAGCTGCAGTTGCCCCTTGCCCTGTCCCTGACAGTAAGAGATAACACATGCTAGCAACTACAAAGCAACCTACTACAGTTAGCAATGAGCATCCTGGAGGCCAACGTCCTTCCAGAGTGGTCGAGCACCGTGCAACAGCTTTTTGCCCATAGTCTAATTCAGCTGTGCTTCAAGTGCTGTTTTCCTCACACAGCCCACGCGCCCTTCTATGGACCGCAACACTACAGCTGCCAGTAGGAGGCAAGACGCCTTTTCGGCAACAAACCAGCGGCATGCCTACTCCCCGTTGCCACTAGTCATGGAGTTCACATGACTGGGAATACAGATATGCATCTGTTAATCACAGATACTCTTTTAAAACTAGGGGCGTGAATCAGAAAACCAGTCAGTATCTTGTGTGACTACCATTTGCCTCATGCAGTGCGACACATCTCCTTCACATAGAGTTGTTCAGGCTGTCAATTGTGGCCTGTGGAATGTTGTCCCACTCCTATTCAATGGCTGTGCAAAGTTTCTGGATATTGGCGGGAACTGGAACACTGTCATACAGGTGGATCCAGAGCAGCCCAAACCAGCTCAATAGGTGACATGTCTGGTGTATGCAGGCCATGGAGGAACAGGGACATTTTCAGCTTCCAGGAACTGTGTACAGATCCATGCAACATGAGGCCATGCATTATCATGCTGAAATATGAGGTGATGGCGGCGGATGAATGGCACGACAATGGGGCTCAGGATCTTGTCACGGTATCTATGTGCATTCAAATTGCCATCGTTAAAATGCAATTGTGTTCGTTTTCCGTAGCTTATGCCTGCCATACCATAACCCCACTGCCACCATGGAGCACTCTGTTCACAAATTTAGCAAAACTCTTGCCCACGCTTACCATGCACACTGTCTGACAAATGCCCAGTACAGTTGAAACCGGGATTTACCCATGAAGAGCACACATCTCCAGTATGCCAGTGGGTATCGAATGTGAGGATTTGCCCACTGAAGTTGGTTACAACAGCGTACTGCAGTCAGATCAAGACCCTGGTGAGGACGACGAGCATGCAGATGAGCTTCCCTGAGATGGTGTCTGACAGTTTGTGCAGAAATTCATCTGTTGTGCAAACCGAGTTTCATCAGCTGTCTGGGTGGTTGGTCTCAGATGATCCCTCAAAGGAAGATGCCGGATGTGGAGGTCCTGGACTGGCGTTTACCTGTGGTCTGCGGTTGAGGCCAGTTGGAAGTACAGCCAAATTCTCTACAATTATTTTGGAGGTGGCTTATGGTGGAGAAATGAACATTATCTGGCAAAAGATCTGGTGGGCATGCCAATTGCACACTCCCTCAAAACTTAAGATATCTGTGGCATTGTGTTGTGTGACAAAACTGCACATTTTAGAGTGGCCTTTTATTTTCCCCAACACAAGGTGCACCTGTGTAATGATCAGCTCGTTGATATGCCACACTTGTCAGGTGGGCGGATTATCTTGGCAAAGGAGAAATGTTCATTAACAGGGATGTAAACTAATTTGTGCACAACATTTGAGAGAAATAAGCTTTTTGTGTGTATGAAACATTTCTGGGATCTTTTATTTCAGCTCATGAAACATGGGACCAACAATTTACATGTTGTGCTTATATTTGTGTTCAGTATAACATAGGAAAGCAATCAAATAAGTGACATTGTAAATATAAAAACAAAAAAATATTTAAAAAAACTCAAGAACAAGATGCATGCAGATAAAAGAAAATAAGATATAAAAATAAGATTTGAAAAAATTGCCTTTAGGGATCGGCTATAGTATGGACATTGTTTGCCCATGTGCACAGTGAGTAGAACACGGTCCGGTACACTAAAGTGATTTCAATGTGTGCAGAACATGAATATATAGTAAGTGTGTGGTAGGGTGCAGTAGTCAGCCCAGGGTTAAGCAGTTGGAACAGTCTTGTGGCTCGGGTGTAAAAACTGGCTATGAGACAGGTGGTCCGAGACTTGAAGCCCCTCACTGCAGCGGATTCCTCTCTCCTGTGCATCGCCTTCTCCCACCTTCATAATTGGAGGCCCCTTTCAAGAAACCGGCAACCTGAATCAGGACCCGTCATGTGTGGAATCCCGGGATTCAGGGTTCTTCCAAATGGTTCCTATCCACAAAGAACATTAAGTTACATTTTAATCGCACATGGTCTTACACTTGAGAAAACAAGTGTAACACATGTAATACTATCAAAACTTACTGTGAAGAATGGTCTTCAGAAACAAGTATTGTAATTAAATGTAGAAATACATAGTTACACTTTAATAACAACATGTAACTAGTGGTAATTTCAGTCTGTAATTAGAGAGATATAACAACCAATGCTTGCTACCATGCTTGCTACAAATTTTAAGTTTCCGATAGTATCCCAACCATGTATCCCAATGCACCATATTTCAGCATGCACAAACCATATGATAAGTGTTTGCCAATTGAAAACTGTTAGGAATATTATGAATAAATGACTAAACAATATTCTAATTTTAAAAGGAACTGTAACTAAGTAAACTTATACTCTGTTTTATTATATCTGATTAACAATGTGAGTTCATAAGAAGGGATTGTGTGACACGGACAAGGAGTAATTAAATATAACGAACATCATTCCAAACTAGTCTGGAGAGGAGTGGGTTAAGTAAGCAGATAGGTTAACGACCCTATGGTTGAACCGACGAAACTTAGCTCTGTGGTGTTTTAGATAAGGCAGTGAGTGCATTCCTAGGTTCTGTTAATTAGAACTGTCAGCTAAGTGGTGATCGATAATGGTGAGGGGTCAAGAGTTAATTCAGTTATGTTGTGTGACCTGTGAGTGTGTTAGTGAGTTGGAATAAACTTTAAACTCACTTAATTCTAGGTCGGGAGGAGGGGATTCATTCTAGAAGCAATGAAATGACGTCATGTTATTGTATATAAAGTGTTGCTCGTGGTAACGTGGCAGCGCGCTCCGAGAATCAATTCTATTACCTATTATTGGTAAGACTGGTCTCTGTCTATTTTACGCAAACAAGAATCTTACAAATTCTCATAAAATAGATTAAGGGAATTCAATTAAGGAAAACATATTGGAATAACTAAATTACAGTAACAAAACCACCACCTCATTGACACAACTCTGCAATAATGGGCTCTGGTGCCATGTCGCAATGGCAAAAACAAATTCACAAATGGTTCACATCAAAAAATACTTAGAATTGTTATATCAATTAAAAGGTGCAATTCACAATGTGTGAATTTTTTTAACCATCAATTATATATATTTTTAAGAACAAATGAATAAATAGTTATGGTTAAAATTGTGAGATCGTCATTCATGCTTCACATATTGTACGTGTATTAAGCTTGGCTGAATAATGGTTTATAAATGCACTCTTGCTCCATCATGTAACCTTGCAAGGGTTTCACTATTAACGAACATTCTCACTTTTTGATGGGATACATTGATAAAGTTATTTATTTATCCCAGGATTTACGACATCATGTCAACATATACCCATCGGCGCAACACGCTTGAAATAAGGAAACCTTAAACTGTGCAATATGATCTTGTTGATATCTAATGCACATTCGAATGTCATAAATCAGCACTGCAGAGCTCTCCCTGTCCTCTGTCGTGCCTTGATTGTATTACTGATGATGAAATCTGGAAATGTGCATGTACACCCTGGCCCATATACTGTTGCTAGCCCCAATTCTGACTTGTGCTCTGATATCTGCTTCACTGATTTCTGCTCTCGTAAAAGCCTGGGTTTTCTGCACATTAACACTAGAAGCGTATTACCTAAAATTGATCAATTGAAAGTGTAGGTTCACAGCTCCAATCCAGATATGTTGGTCATTACTGAGACGTGGTTAAGGAAGAGTGTTCTGAATATTGTTGTTAACCTTTCTGGTTATAATATTTTTCGGCAAGACAGATCTTCCAAAGGTGGGGGAGTGGCAATCTTTACCAAGGATCACCTTCAGTGCTCGGTTGTCTGCACCAAGTCTGTCCCCAAACAATGTGATTTATGGTTTTAAGCATTAAAGTTTCAAATACCTCTTTGTTTACTGTTGCTGGGTTCTATCATACTCCATCAGCACCGGCCTGTACCCTACCTGCACTAAGCTCTCTCCTGGCCCCTTACACAAAGTCTGAATTTGTCCTGCTATGTGACCTAAACTAGGACATGCTTAAACCACCTGACCAAGTCCTGAAGCGATGGGACACCATAAATCTCTCAGATCATTACTAATCCCACAATGTATGACTTCAAACACCCAGAAAAGGCTACTCTCCTCGATATTATCCTCACCAATAATCCCAATAGGTATCAACCTGGTGTTTTCTGTAATGACCTTAGTGATCAGTGTTTTACAGCCTGTGTTCATAATGGATGCTCAGTAAAATGACCTGTCCTGATTTCTCATAGACGCTTGCTAAAAAACTTTAATGATGGCTTCTTTCTTTCAGAGAAGTTCATGTTTGTGTAAGTGTGTGTGGGTGTGCAACCACCCACCATCTGGGCAGACGGCAAAAAGTGCTTGCTTTCCCAATTTGGGCAAGCAACATTCACAGGGCCAGGGGGCCAGACGGATTACCAGGACGTGTACTCAGAGCATGTGCAGACCAACTGACAAGTGTCTTCGCTGACATTTTCAACCTCTCCCTGACCGAGTCTGTAATACCTACGTTTCAAGCAGACCACCATAGTCCCTGTGCCCAAGAAAGCGAACATAACCTGCCTAAATGACAACAGCACAGTAGCACTCGAAGTTCTTTGAAAGTAGCCATGAAGTTCTTTGAAAGGCCGGTCATGGCTCACATCAGCATCATCATCATCCCGGAAACCCTAGACCCACTCAATTCGCATACCGCCCCAACAGATCCACAGATGATGCAATCTCAATCGCATTCCACACCGCCTTTTCTCACCTGGACAATAGAAATACCTATGTGAGAATGCTGTTAATTGACTACAGCTCAGTGTTCAACACCATTGTGCCCACGAAGCTTATCACGAAGCTAATGACCCTGGGACTGAACACCTCTCTCTGCAATTGTATCCTGGACTTCCTGACGGGCAGCCCCCAGGTGGTAAGGGTAGGCAATAACACATCTACCACGCTAATCCTCAACACTGGGGCCCCTCAGGGGTGCGTGCTTAGTCCCCTCCTGTACTCCCTGTTCACCCACGACTGCATGGCCAAGCACGACTCCAACACCATCATTAAGTTTGCTGACAACACAACAGTGGTAGGCCTGATATCACCGACAACGATGAGACAGCCTACAGGAAGGAAGTCAGAGATCTGTGACAAATACATTTTGATTTCAGTAGAAGGCCTACTATTAGTCTACTTGCACAGTACAGCTTGGGTTGGTCTGACTGTGAAGGACCAATATGGGATTTTTCATTTTTGGTAATTCAGAGTGTATGTCACTGTAGCTGTGTTTGAATATTCATGCTAACCGCACTAGCAATACTATTTGTGACGTGAATTGAGTATATAGTATGCTTATTGGTCAAAGTATGGATATAGTTAGTATGCCAAAAGTTGTACTAAATTCGCCTAAATACAAAGTACACATGCAGTGGACATTATTTAAGTGCTTTTAGGGCCCATAATGCAACTTTTCAGATTTTAACAAAATGGCGAGAAAATATGCAGCCAAAGTCAGGCAAGACCGGATACAAATATTGCTTTAACTAATTATGACAAATGTTAAGAAAATGTTGAGCAATGTAAGAAAGTAATGACTTCTCAAATAACTTACACATTATGTAGGCAGACAATTTGTTAGATACACTATCCTTACGAACCGCATAACATTACACCAGTGTAAGGGCACAAGGCGAGACCCGGATGCAGACACAGGAGGCAGATGGTTAGAGTCCAAGATGTTTATTAACAATCCAAAAGGGATAGGCAAGAGAATGGTGTTGGACAGGCAAAAGGTCAAAACCAGTTCAGTTCCAGAGGTACAGAATGGCAGGCAGGCTCGAGGTCAGGGTAGGCAGAATGGTCAGGCAGGTGGGAATGGTGAAAACCGGGAGGACTAGTAAAAGAGAGTAGAAAGCAGGAGCACAGGAAAAAACACGCTGGTTGACTTGCACATACAAGACGAACTGGCACAGAGAGACAGGATAAATACACCAGGGAAAATAAGCGACACCTGGATGGGGTGGAGACAATCACAATGACAGGTGAAACATCAGGGCGTGACACAGCAGTGTGTACTGGTACTATGTTAGCTCGTTACCTCACCTTAGTTGGCTACTAATAACAAGCTACATCGAACTTGCCAGGCAGTATATTAACTATCTGCTATCTAACCAACTACCCAACATTTATTGACTTGATTATTCACATCATTCATAGCTAAGTGGTATAGTCGCTGTGTGTTTCAATTGGCATTGTTAATTCTGGCTATCTACTTTGATTTCAGAGCCTGTAACGGTTTTCTTTGGGTGAAGGAGAGTCGGACCAAAACGCAGCGTGGTAGTCTTGATACATGTTTAATAAAATATAAACATGAACAAATACAAAACAATAAACGTAACACGAAAACCGAAACAGCCTAATACTGGTGCAAAGTAACACAGACAGGAACAAGGACAATCACCCACAAACACACAGTGAAACCCAGGCTACCTAAATATGGTTCCCAATCAGAGACAATGACTAACACCTGCCTCTGAGAACCATATCAGGCCAGACATAGAAATAGACAAACAAGACATCCAACATAGAATGCCCACCCAGCTCACGTCCTGACCAACACTAAAACAAGGAAAACACACACGAATGATGGTCAGAACGTGACAGAGCCCTCTCGCGCAGAATAATTAATTTACAAAAGCTCAACACCTGTTGAATTTGTCTGGGGTCATTAAACATGGTGAAAAAAAGCGTAAAGAATAGTGTAATAAATTGTTGCTAGCAACAGTTACACGAAAACAGACTAACCAGCTCTGCGGATATTGCCTGTAATCCATGGCTTCTGTTTTGGATGTGTACGTACAGTCACAGTGGGGGTGACATCATCGATCCACTTATTGATGAAGCCGATGACTGAGGTGGTGTATTCCTCAATGCCATTGGATGAATCCCGGAACATATTCCAGTTTGTGCTAGCCAAACAGTCATGTAGTGTAGCATCCGCGTCGTTTGACGTTCTGCTGAATGATTTAGCAAAGTGTACATTCACGGATAGGTAATTAGAGCCTATACAATCTTGGGACACCCAGCGTTTGTCTGCAAGAGATTGCAGCGTTTTTATAGTTATAACTGAATAGGATGTAGCTGAGAAGAAACTAAACAATAAATTGGTGAATTTAGTGGAAACTTGCCCATTTGTAATAAGCATGGTTACAAGCATTTGTTGCTACACCTCTGTAATTACAGGCTACAATAACCACCAGTTAGTTACATGTTATTACAGTGTAATTATGACTTCATTAGCTACAATGCTTTTTACAGTGTAATTACACTGTGATATGGACCCCTTAAAATGAAGCAACTACCTTGCAACTAACTACATTACTACAAGTCCACTCAACAAAATGATTAAAGAATTAGCTTTCTTCTGTTCATGTGTAATAGCACAACACCAATGTATAATTCATAGAATTATGTACATCAAGCTTTTATTACTATAAACAATAGCAAAATAATTGTTGACAAGAACAAGAACAACCGAATGGAAGAACTCTGAAACACTGAAAGGGGTTCTTCAATTTGAATATTGGTGTTTTCAAGAGAGCCTTGTGAAAACCATTGGTGTTTCAGTGCATGTAAAAGGCAGCACCAAAACACAAAAAAACATGTTTTGGCAGACAGTGTCTCTCATACAATCAAATGGTTTTGAAATGTCAATGTTTATAGTGTAAATCATGTTTGATGATTTTCAGACAAAATTTGAATTAACATTTTAAAGAAGACAATGGGAATGTAATATTTTTCCTAGGGTAGACAATGGCAGTAATTATAGGCTACAGTTGCCAGTCCCATTGTGATATTATATATACACTGTAAATTATGTTGCAATCAAAATGTTCAGGGCTATATAAATTACAGCAGGGGTAACAGATATAAAGTGGGCCTTCGTGTGAGTTGTGAACCCGGGTCTCCTAATTGTCCAAGTGCTGCCTTAGTCTACTCAGCCAGTCTTCAGGACTAAACATTTGTGCTGAACAGCGCTAGACTTAACAAAACATGGACTTAAGTTAAATCAACTAAAATCTCAAGTCTAGGAATTCCACCTTTTATTTTTTTCTGTGCTTTGTTTAGACAGATTAGAAACAGAATCAGGAATTGAACCCCTGAATTTTTGGGCAGTAAGATGGCACATATATTTGGAATTTTACACACGCAATCACACAGCCACGCACCATGTGATGAACTTGGGCATATCTGAAGACAAATGTTTAGATTACAGTGCCTTGCGAAAGTATTCGGCCCCCTTGAACTTTGCGACCTTTTGCCACATTTCAGCCTTCAAACATAAAGATATAAAACTGTATTTTTTTGTGAAGAATCAACAAGTGGGACACAATCATGAAGTGAAACGACATTTATTGGATATTTCAAACTTTTTTAACAAATCAAAAACTGAAAAATTGGGCGTGCAAAATTATTCAGCCCCCTTAAGT
Source organism: Oncorhynchus mykiss (assembly GCF_057628025.1). Taxonomy (NCBI): domain Eukaryota; kingdom Metazoa; phylum Chordata; class Actinopteri; order Salmoniformes; family Salmonidae; genus Oncorhynchus; species Oncorhynchus mykiss. The sequence goes on from NC_143048.1 coordinate 27,397,215, forward strand.
TAATACTTTGTAGCGCCACCTTTTGCTGCGATTACAGCTGTAAGTCGCTTGGGGTATGTCTCTATCAGTTTTGCACATCGAGAGACTGACATTTTTCCCATTCCTCCTTGCAAAACAGCTCGAGCTCAGTGAGGTTGGATGGAGAGCATTTGTGAACAGCATTTTTCAGTTCTTTCCACAGATTCTCGATTGGATTCAGGTCTGGACTTTGACTTGGCCATTCTAACACCTGGATATGTTTATTTTTGAACCATTCCATTGTAGATTTTGCTTTATGTTTTGGATCATTGTCTTGTTGGAAGACAAATCTCCGTCCCAGTCTCAGGTCTTTTGCAGACTCCATCAGGTTTTCTTCCAGAATGGTCCTGTATTTGGCTCCATCCAACTTCCCATCAATTTTAACCATCTTCCCTGTCCCTGCTGAAGAAAAGCAGGCCCAAACCATGATGCTGCCACCACCCTGTTTGACAGTGGGGATGGTGTGTTCAGCTGTGTTGCTTTTACGCCAAACATAACGTTTTGCATTGTTGCCAAAAAGTTCAATTTTGGTTTCATCTGACCAGAGCACCTTCTTCCACATGTTTGGTGTGTCTCCCAGGTGGCTTGTGGCAAACTTTAAACAGCACTGTTTATGGATATCTTTAAGAAATGGCTTTCTTCTTGCCACTCTTCCATAAAGGCCAGATTTGTGCAATATATGACTGATTGTTGTCCTATGGACAGAGTCTCCCACCTCAGCTGTAGATCTCTGCAGTTCATCCAGAGTGATCATGGGCATCTTGGGGGCATCTCTGATCAGTCTTCTCCTTGTATGAGCTGAAAGTTTAGAGGGACGGCCAGGTCTTGGTAGATTTGCAGTGGTCTGATACTCCTTCCATTTCAATATTATCGCTTGCGGAAAGAACTGAAAAATGCTGTTCACAGATGCTCTCCATCCAACCTCACTGAGCTCGAGCTGTTTTGCAAGGATTTGAGTCTCTCGATGTGCAAAACTGATAGAGACATACCCCAAGCGACTTACAGCTGTAATCGCAGCAAAAGGTGGCGCTACAAAGTATTAACTTAAGGGGGCTGAATAATTTTGCACGCCCAATTTTTCAGTTTTTGATTTGTTAAAAAAGTTTGAAATATCCAATAAATGTCGTTCCACTTCATGATTGTGTCCCACTTCATGATTGTGTCCCACTTGTTGTTGATTCTTCACAAAAAAAATACAGTTTTATATCTTTATGTTTGAAGGCTGAAATGTGGCAAAAGGTCGCAAAGTTCAAGGGGGCCAAATACTTTCGCAAGGCACTGTAAAGGCAAAATGTGAACTTCAAACACTGTGCTACCATACTGTTCCGAATTCCACCAGTCTGGGGCATGGTGGTGGAAAGAGGGCATTCGTGTCCCTCTAGCAAAGGCTATAGTCAAGTATAAAAATGGACACATTTGCATGTAGTCCCTGTAGTCAGGTCCTTCATGAACTCAGACAAGAAAGAGCACACCAAACGATCAGATGAAACTCTGAAAAACAATCCAAAAAAGTATGCGTCAATGACAACGTGAGTACAAAATGTTATTACATTGAAAAAGGAAACAGAAGAGGAATTCACTCAACAAGAACATTTGTTTTGTGTAGCAGTGTTTCCCAAAGGTTGCACATTTTGTTTTTTGACCTATACTACACAGCTGATTAAAATTATCAAAGCTTGATGATTAGTATATTATTTGAATCAGTTGTGTAGTGCTAGGGCAAAAACAAAAACGCCTTGGGGTCCCGAGGACCAAGTTTGGGAAACACTGAATGTTTGTAGTCCAAGTTACATACATTTTGATTCACTGATCAGTTTTCTTGAAGCTACATTTTTATTTATTTAACCTTTATTTAACTAGGCAAGTCAGTTAAGAACAAATTCGTATTTTCAATGACGGCCTAGGAACAGTGGGTTAACTTCCTGTTCAGGGGCAGAACGACAGATTTGTACCTTGTCAGCTCGGTTACTAGTCCAACGCTCTAACCACTAGGCTACCCTGCTGCTCCAGGGGTGGTAATCGTTTGACATATTATTGTTTGCACCATTTGTATACTTGTTTTCATGCAAATTAAAGCAGTTTGTTAATATTGCTGGTTTGTTTGCCTACTGGCTTTTAGGAGATTTTATATTGTTCGATGCTTACCTCACATGCTATATGCTACACTAAATAACCACTGACCATTTAGTCTGTTCTAGCACTGGCCTACCACGCCACATGTTATTGCAGCCAACTTTTGACATTCATATTGTTATCTTGTTTCTATATTTACATAGCTTCATGTATATGCATTTTGCATATTGTGGTGTTACAACACACCATGTCATGTTTCAGAACACCTTAATCTGGTAAAGGGCCTCGTTGCCAAAATCCCAAAGTATCCCTTTAATGCAAAGCATGTCACTCATTAACTAAAATGTGTAAATACGTCTAATTTGAGTTACAATGCTGTAGATGTATACATTTTTTTAAATAGTTATTTAATGTGTGCAGGACTGTGTGCAGGACCGCCACATCTGTGACCCGTGTTTATGGCAAGCTGGTGAAAGTATAAGGACACAGGGCAAGATCCAGATGCAGACACGGGAGGCAGATGGTTTGAGACTCTGATATTTAATATAATCCAAGGGGCAGGCAAGAGAATGGTCGTGTACAGGCAAAAGATCATAAACAAGGTCAGTGTCCAGGAGGTACAGAGTGGCAGGCAGGCTTGAGATCAGGGCAGGCAGCATGGCCAGGCAGGCGGGTTCAGAGTCAAGGCAGGCAAGGGTCAAAACCAGGAGGACTAGCAAAAGTGTGTACATTTGCAAGGCAAGACTACACCATCCACTGTGTTATTGCTACAGTGGCTTTTAAAAACTTGGCGTACAGGTTTATGGCATAAGGCACATGGTGCACTGGGGGCCATCCAAAGATCTTATGAACTACTGACAGGAAGTTGCCAGATGTGCCAGAGATAGGTAACCAGGAAAGGCCTCAAAGTACAGTACCAGTCAAAAGTTTGGACACACCTACTCATTCAAGGGTTTTCTTTCACTATTTTCTACATTGTAGAATAATTGAAGACATCAAAACTATGAAAAAACACATGGAATCATGTAGTAACCAAAACATTGTTAAACAAAACAAAATATATGTTATATTTGAGATTCTTCAAAGTGGCCACCCTTTTCCTTGACGACAGCTTTGCACACTCTTGGCATTCTCTCACCCAGCTTCACCTGGAATGCTTTTTCAACAGTATTGAAGGAGTTCCCACATATGCTGAGCACTTGTTGGCTGCTTTTCAATCACTCTGCGATCCAACTTATCCCAAACATCTCAATTGGGTTGAAGTCGGGTCATTGTGGATGCCAGGTCATCTGATGCAGCACTCCATCACTCTCCTTCTTGGTCAAATAGTCCTTACACAGCCTGGAGGTGTGTTAGGTCATTGTCCTTTTGAAAAACAAATGATAGTCCCACGAAGCGCAAACCAAATGAGATCGCATATCGGTGCAGAATGCTGTGGTACCCATGCTGGTTAAGTGTGCCTTGAATTCTAAATTAATCACAGACAGTGTCACCAGCAAAGCACCCCCACACCTCCTCCTTCATGCTTCACGGTGGGAACCACACATGCAGAGATCATCCGTTCACCTACTCAGCATTTCACAAAGACAAGGCAGTTGGAACCAAAAATCTCATATTTGGACTCAGACTAAAGGACAGATTTCCACCGGTCTAATGTCCATTGCTCGTGTTTCTTGGCCCAAGAAAGTCTCTTCTTTTTATTGGTGTCCTTCATTAGTGATTTCTTTGCAGCAATTAAACCATGAAGGCCTGATTCACACGATCTCCTCTTAATAGTTGATGTTGAGATATCTGTTACTTGAACTCTGTGAAGCATTTATTTGGACCTCAATTACTGAGGCTGGTAACTCGAATGAACTTATTCTCTGCAGCTAAGGTAACTCGGGGTCTTCCTTTCCTGTGGGGGTCCTCATGAGAGCCAGTTTCATCAAAGCACTTGATGGTTTTTGCGACTGCACTTGAATAAACTTTCAAAGTTATTTTCCGGATTGACTGACCTTCAGGTCTTAAAGTAATGATGAACTGTCATTTTTCTTTGCTTATTTGAGCTGTTCTTGCCATAATATGGACTTGGTCTTTTACCAAATAGGACAATCTGGTCACAACACCTACCTTGTCACAACACAACTGCTTGGTTCAAACACAGTGAGTAAAGAAATTCCACAAATTAACTTTTAACAAGAGACCTGTTAATTGAAATGTATTCCAGGTGACTACCTCATGAAGCTGGTTGAGAGAATGCCAAGAGTGTGCAACACTGTCAAAGCAAAGGGTGGCTACTTTGAAGAATCTAAAATATAACATTTTGATTTGTTTACCACTTTTTTGGTTACTACATGATTCCATATGTTATTTCATAGTTTAATGTCTTCACTATTATTCAACTATGTAGAAAATTGTAAAAAAAAAAAAGAAAACCCCTTGAATGAGTACGTGTCCAAACTTTTGACTGGTACTGTACATACTCGGTCCAAACAAAACAGATACACAAGAACATGATAGACCTGATAAACAACACTTTGCAGGACATCTGTTTGAGGAAGAAAATAGTGAATTATTTCTCTCAGACATGGGGAGAGCGTCAGCGTAAGCATGTGATTATCCGTTTTGTTGCTGTGTGTGTGACAGAAGTCAGTAATAATTTACTCAGATAACCAAAAACTTATCATACATTTTATTCATTTAGGAAATGAAAATGTCAGATATGAATAATGTACAGCAAATATTTTAACCTGCCGTATTAAGGTCACGCCAGTGGTCCATCTCCTCTGCAAGGTCCCTCATCATCTGGCCCATATTCGGTTGATTCATGATGCTTCTTGTGATGTTGAATTAATTATTAACATGTCTTCTATTTTGCAGTGCACACACAGAGATGGTAGGATGATGAGAGGAGGAACGTCCAAATCAAAACAAAATTCAAAACAAATGTTATTGGTCACATACACATGGTTAGCAGATGTTAATGCGTCTGTAGCGAAATGCTTGCGCTTCTAGTTCCGATAGTGTAGTAATATCTAACAAGTAATCTAATAATTCCCCAACAACTAATACACACATATCTAAAGAGGTGAATGGGAATATGTACAGTACATGAACTCAGCATAAAAATAAACATCCCTTTTTCAGGACCGTGTATTTCAAAGATCATTTGTAAAAATCCTAATAAATTCACAGATCTTCAATGTAAAGGGTTTAAACACTGTTTCTCATGCTTGTTCAAAGAACGATAAACAATTAATGAACACCTGTGGAACGGTCGTTAAGACACTAACAGCTTACAGTGTACAGAAGGTAGGCAATTAAGGTCACAGTTATGAAAACATAGAACACTAGAGGCCTTTCTACTGACTGAAGAACTTCAAAAGAAAGATGCCCAGGGTCCCTGCTCATCTGCGTGAATGTGCCTTAGGAATGTGGCAAGAAGGCATGAGGACTGCAGATGTGGCCAGGGCAATAAATTGCAATGTCCGTACTGTGTCCGTACAGGCCGGACTGCTGATCGTCCTCACAGCGGCAGACCACGTGTAACACCTGTACAGGATTGGTACATCCGAACATCACACCTGCGGGACAGGTACAGGATGGCAACAGCAACTGCCCGAGTTACACCAGGAACGCACAATCCCTCCATCAGTGCTCAGAGACTCTCCACAGTAGGCTGAGAGAGGCTGGACTGAGGGCTTGTAGGCCTGTTGTAAGGCAGGTCCTCACCAAACATCACCGGCAACAACGTCGCCTACGGGCAACAAACCCACAGTCGCTGGACCAGACAGGACTGGCAAAAAGTGCTCTTCACTGACGAGTTGTGGTTTTGTCTCACCAGGGGTGAGGGTCGGATTCGCATTTATCGTTGAAGGAATGAGTGTTACCCAGAGGCCTGTACTCTGGAGCGGGATCAATTTGGAGGTAGAGGGTCTGTCATGGTCTGGGGCAGTGTCTCACAGCATCATCTGACTGAGCTTGTTGTCATTGCAGGCAATCTCAATGCTGTGCGTTACAGGGAAGACATCCTCCTCCCTCATGTGGTACCCTTCCTGCAGGCTCATCCTGACATGGCCCTCCAGCATGACAATGCCACCAGCCATACTGCTCGTTCTGTGTGTGATTTCCTGCAAGACAGGAATGTCAGTGTTCTGCCATGGCCAGCAAAGAGCCCGAATCTCAATCCCATTGAGCACATCTGGGACCTGTTGGATTGGAGGGTGAGGGCTAGTGCTATTCCCCCCAGAAATGTCCGGGAACTTGCAGGTACTTTGGTGGAAGAGTGGGGTAACATCTCACAGCAAGAACTGGCAAATCTGGTGCAGTCCATGAGGAGGAGATGCACTGCAGTACTTAATGCAGCTGGTGGCCACATCAGCTACTGACTGTTACTTTGACCCCCCTTTGTTCAGGGACACATGATTCCATTTCTGTAGGTCACATGTCTGTGGAACTTGTTCAGTTTATGTCTCAGTTGTTGAATCTTGTTATGTTCATATAAATATATAAACTTGTTAAGTTGTCTGAAAACAAACGCAGTTGACAGTGAGAGGACGTTTCTTTTTTTGATGAGTTTTTTTGCTAAGTATATGGATGGGCGATGGCCTGAGCGGCACAGGCAAGGTGCAATAGATGGTATAAAATACAGTATATACAAAGATATGAGTAATGCAAGATATGTAAACACTATTAAAGTGCCATTATTTAAAGTTGTATTGTTTAAAGTGACTAGTGAGCCATGTATTAAAGTGGCCAGAGATTGGATCTCAATGTAGGCAGCAGCCTCTCTGAGTTAGTGATTGCTGTTTAGCAGTCTGATGGCCTTGAGATAGATGCTGTTTTTCAGTCTCTCGGCCCCAGCTTTGATGCAACTGTACTGACCTTACCTTCTGGATGGCAGCGGTGTGAACAGGCAGTGACTCACTCGGTGGTTGTTGTCCTTGATGATCTTTTTGGCCTTCCTGTGACATCGGGTGCTGTAGGTGTCATGGAGAACAGGTAGTTTGCCCCCAGTGATACGTTGCCTTGCGGTTGAGGTGAGTGCAGTTGACGTACCAGGCTGTGATACACAATCGAGATCATCCTGTTGGCTGTATCTGTAAAAGTTTGTCAGGGTTTTGGGTAATAAGCCACATTTCTTCAGCCTCATGAGGTTGAACAGGCACTGTTGCACCTTCTTCACTACACTGTCTGTGTGGGTGGACCATTCAGTTTGTCTGTGATGTGTACACAGAGGAAATTAAAACTTGCTCCCTCTGTTGTATCCTGAAGTCCACGATCATCTCCTTTGTTTTGTTGACGTTGAGAGAAAGGTTGTTTTCCTGATACCACACTCCAAGTGCCCTTACCTCCTCCCTGTAGGCTGTCTCACCCACTACTTTTGTGTGGTCTTTAAACTTGATGATTGAGTTGGAGGCATGCATGGCCATGCAGTTGTGGGTGAACAAGGAGTACAGGAGGGGGATGAGCAAGCACCCTTGTGGGGCCCCAGTGTTGAGGGTCAGCGAAGTGGAGATGTTGTTTCCTGCGAAAATTCGCATCATCATAACAGGTTTTAAGGTGTACTAAAACATTAATCTTAACTCATGGATACCATTTTTAATGTCTCTGTGCCCACTATGAAGGAAGTTAGAGGTAGTTTCACGGGCCAATGCTAACTAGCGTTAGTGGAATAATTGGAAGTCTTTGTGTATCTGCTAGCAACGCTAGTTATCAATTGCACTTGTGCTAGTTAGCAACTTCCTTCAAACTGCACACAGAGACATACAAATGCTAGCGAAGAGTTCATCTGACTGGGAAAGTAGATTAAGGGCCTCAACGCCAAAATCCCAACGTAAGTTGATTTACTGCATGACTAACACCTGCAAACTTTCCTGCAATATTTTTTCTTGTGTGTGTTCCTCTTTGACTCCTTCAGATCCTCCAGCAACCAGTGCACTTCTTTTGAGATGTCTTGTGATGCACTTCTTTTGATTGAGATATGAATGTTTGGCCTGTGGAATTAGAAAATTAAACCAACTTCATGTAATACCAAATCGGTGTGCATAGAGTCATATATACTCATAACACTGGTGTTACTTGAATGTTTTTGTCCAGGATGAAGCTGTAATTGCTTGAGTTAAGCAGATATTAAAATCAATACATACATGAAATAGTTTATAGTCAAATGTTTTCTGAAAATACATAGGCATAATATATATTTTGACTAGTCTACTTTATTAGTATACAGTGTATGCTTACTGTTTATAATAGATGTAACGCTAAAAAAAATTGTGATTCAATATTCCTGACATCAAAGAAAAATGTTGCCATTTTGTAACTTCATATTCATCTCCAGCACCACACCAACATATGTAAAAATGGCGCGTTTCGATGTTTTGTGGATAAAAATATGTTTCCAATGACATCAGTGTGCATCATGTGAGTTTAACCAACTATGAGTAGGCATTAACTACTAATTGGTTAATGACTACATTGGAAACACTTATCTTCCACTATTTTCTTTTCCACAAAACAGAGATTATACATACTGCAGAAGAGTTACAAGGTGTTTTGAATGATTGTGTCCCATCCTCCCAGGCTGCCGGCCTGGTGTAGGCTCAGATAGGATAAAAGTAGTGATGAGGTTTTAATGGGTGTAGGGTAGTTCGACCCAATCATGAGGTTGCTACAACCTAGCCTATGAATGAAAGTTTACAATGTAGGTGCATACAGGTCAAGAGAATTTTAAGGTGACAGACAGTGACACATTCAATACCGCCTTGCACACTCTTGCCTGCATCTATTTAATCTAGGGTGTAATCGTTAGTCCAACAGTTGCAAACGAGAGTTTCTATTGACCAAATTCTATTGGATAAATTAATGTTTACCCTCGTTCCGTGTGCTTCAGCTTAATTCAAGTTTTGAAACAGAATCAGTGGAATGAAAAACTTTACAAGCCAAACCATATAATAACCACTGACCACTACAAACAGTCTACATCATTGTCACCATATTAGCTAAAGTAACATCATAGTCAACATAGCTAATAGAACTAGGTCTGTTCAACGCTGGTCCGACCAATCTGATTCCACGCTCCAAGACTGCTTCCATCACATGGACTGGGATATGTTTCATGTTGTGTCAGACAACAACATAGACGAATACGCTGATTCGGTGAGCGAGTTCATTAGAACATGCGTTGAAGAAGTCATTCCCATAGCAACGATTAAAACATTCCCAAACCAGAAACTGTGGATTGATGGCAGCATTCGCGTGAAACTGAAAGCGCGAACCACTGCTTTTAATCAGGGCAAGGTGACTGGAAACATGACCGAATACAAACAGTGTAGCTATTCCCTCAGCAAGGCAATCAAACAAGCCAAGCGTCAGTATAGAGACAAAGTAGAATCGCAATTCAACGGCTCAGACACAAGAGGTATGTGGCAGGGTCTACAGTCAATCACGGATTACAAAAAGAAAACCAGTCCAGTCACAGACAAGGATGCCTTGCTCCCAGGCAGACGAAATAACTTTTTTGCCGGCTTTGGGGACAATACAGTGCCACTGACACGGCCCGCAACCAAAACATGCAGACTAGGTGAGTAAAACATTCAAACGTGTTAACCCTCGCAAGGCTGCAGGCCCAGACGGCATCCCCAGCCGCGCCCTCAAAGCATGCGCAGACCAGCTGGCTGGTGTGTTTACGGACATATTCAATCGATCCCTATCCCAGTCTGCTGTTCCCACATGCTTCAAGAGGACCACCATTGTTCCTGTTCCCAAGAAAGCTAAGGTAACTGAGCTAAACGACTACCGCCCCGTAGCACTCACTTCCGTCATCATGAAGTGCTTTGAGAGACTAGTCAAGGACCATATCACCTCCACCCTACCTGACACCCTAGACCCACTCCAATTTGCTTACCGCCCAAATAGGTCCACAGACGATGCAATCTCAACCACACTGCCCTAACCCATCTGGACAAGAGGAATACCTATGTGAGAATGCTGTTCATCAACTACGGCTCAGCATTTAACACCATAGTACCCTCCAAACTCGTCATCAAGCTCGAGACCCTGGGTCTCGACCCCACCCTGTGAAACTGGGAACTGGACTTTCTGACGGGCCACGCCCAGGTGGAGAGGGTAGGTAACAACATCTCCACCCCGCTGATCCTCAACACTAGGGCCCCACAAGGGTGCGTTCTGAGCCCTCTCCTGTACTCCCTGTTCACCCACGACTGCGTGGCCACGCACGCCTCCAACTCAATCATCAAGTTTGCGGACGACACAACAGTGGTAGGCTTGATTACCAACAACGACGAGACGGCCTACAGGGAGGAGGTGAGGGCCCTCGGAGTGTGGTGTCAGGAAAATAACCTCACACTCAACGTCAACAAAACTAAGGAGATGATTGTGGACTTCAGGAAACAGCAGAGGGAACACCCCCCAATCCACATCAATGGAACAGTAGTGGAGAGGGTAGCAAGTTAAGTTCCTCGGCGTACACATCACAGACAAACTGAATTGGTCCACCCAAACAGACAGCATCGTGAAGAAGGCGCAGCAGCGCCTCTTCAACCTCAGGAGGCTGAAGAAATTTGGCTTGTCACCAAAAGCACTCAAACTTCTACAGATGCACAATCGAGAGCATCCTGTCGGGCTGTATCACCGCCTGGTACGGCAACTGCTCCGCCCACAACCCTAAGGCTCTCCAGAGGGTAGTGAGGTCTGCACAACACATCACCGGGGGCAAACTACCTGCCCTCCAGGACACCTACACCACCCAATGTCACAGGAAGGCCATAAAGATCATCAAGGGCAACAACCACCCGAGCCACTGCCTGTTCACCCCGCTATCATCCAGAAGGCGAGGTCGGTACAGGTGCATCAAAGCTGGGACCGAGAGACTGAAAAACAGCTTCTATCTCAAGGCCATCAGACTGTTAAACAGCTACCACTAACATTGAGTGGCTGCTGCCAACATACTGACTCAACTCCAGCCACTTTAATAATGGGAATGTATGTAAAATATATCACTAGCCACTTTAAACAATGCTACTTA